>NC_072391.2:23383750-23707500 GCF_028885625.2 Pongo pygmaeus
GAATGATCTTTTAATTAAAAAGGGATGCATAAGCGAAAAGGAAGGCGAGATATTCAGAGTGTTCCTCACAGCTGCAAATAAATTCCAGTCTCCAAATGAAGATGTGCATACGAGCCACTCAGATCACCACGAAGGGATTATAAAGGAATAAATGCTAAAGTGAAATAACGTTGTGGCAAATGAAGAGAATATAAAACATACTTATTTTTACCTTTTTACCAATGAGATGATGACTCAGGGTCAGAAAGATTCAAATCATAATATTAATAGTAGATCAAATGGAAAGATTAAATCAAATAGTTATTACTGATACAGGCTGAAATTGAACACAGGCTGAAATTGAACACAGGCCCATTTAACTCCAAAACTTTTTGCTTTTCCATCTATACCATGATGTTAGAAAAGTGGAGACATACCAATCTCATCCTAATTTTAAGCCTCACAAATTGATACCACCCAAAGATACCAAAGTTGATTTTGAGCAAAAAAAGAAGAAAAGAATAAAACAATACCTAGAATGAGAATTTAGAAGAAAAATCACTTTTTCAAGTAGAATCACACCTAAGTCTTAGACATAATTTCCTCCTGAAATTATATATAATTGTATGTCAGTCCCGGAGAAATATCAACCTCCTTTCATGAAGATGGGGGGAAAAGAATGAATTGTGGACAAGATATTAAATTTTGGAAGAATAGAACCACACTAAGAAGTCATAAAAATGCCAATTCTGAAAATCAATGTACTGCAAAAATAGAAAACTTCTGAAACTCTCTGCTTTGTAGCCTCAATAAAATTAAAGAAGATGCTGTGAATCTAGACCCAGCAGTTTTAAAGAGGAAAAGTGAGATAAATTGTTGATTGGGTAATAAAAAAAACTGACCAAATAATTATGGCAGAAAATAGCAGAATTAATGAAAGAGAAGGCTATGTCAAAAATTCTTCCCAGAACTATGAGCAAAATTAACGAAGAATAAGGGAGTATCACACTACCACTACACATCCCCTAGAATGGCTGAAGCTAAAAAGATGGACTATAACTTGAACATGGCAACTGGCTGTCATCGCTGGTAGAAGTGTAAAATGGTGAAACTGCTTTGTAAAATATTTGGTCATTTCTGGTAAGCTCAGCATGTGCTTATCCTATGACCTAGCAATCACACTCCTAGTATATACCTAGGAGAGACAAGTCTATTAAAATACATATAAAGTAATGTTTATATTCACAGTCACTTTATTCATAATAGCCCCAAATCAAAAACAACCAGAATGTCCTTTAGCAGGAAATGGATGAATACCACTCAGCAATAAAAAAGAATGAACTATGGCCGGGCACGGTGGCTGACGCCTGTAATCATTCCAGCACTTTGGGAGGCCGACACAGGGAGATCACAAGGTCAAGAGATAAGAGACCATCCTGGGCCATCATGGTGAAACCCCGTCTCTAAAAATATAAAAATTAGCTGGGCGTGGTCGCCTGTGCCTGTAGTCCCACCTACTCGGGAGGCTGAGGCAGGAAATCGCTTGAACCCGGCAAGAGGAGGGTGCAATGAGACGAGATAACATCACTGCACTCCAACCTGGTGAGAGAGCAAGACTCCGTCTCAAAAAAAAAAAGAATGAACTGGTGATATATGCAAAAACATGAGGAAATCTCACAGACATTACTTTAGGCCAAAAAAGCACATACTGTAAGATGCCATTTATATAAAACTCAAAAAAAAGCAAAACTAATCTTTGGTTCTGGAATTCTAATATAATTGTTACTATATGTTGTGTGTGTATGAACATGTGTATGTGTGTCTGTGTGTGCAGATAAAGAGGGGTTATCGACCAGAAAGGGGCTTCCTGGAATACCCTTCTGGGACGCTGGAACTGTTCTGTCTTATCTGAATGTTATCCAGGTATGCTCGTATGGAAAAATTCATTTGCCCCTTAGTGCATTTTATATATGTTGCACCACAGAAAACAAGAAAAAAAAATCTAAATTTAAAAATATATGTAGTGATGGAAAGAAGTACATCAAATAGTTAACAGGGATATACTTGAGATAGTCAGATTCTTTTCCTTTTTATGTTTTTCTCTATTCCCCCCAAAAGATACTATATATTATCTATATAATATCTATATTTATTAAATATAATATATGTATTATATATAACATATAAAACATATAATTAGGAAAAAGGTATATAAACACATAATTAGAAAAACAGGCATACTTGAGGTGGTCAGATTCATAATATGACTTTATAATACAACTGGCTCATGAAATAATTTGTTTTGTTATTTATTTCTTTATTATTCTGTTTTGCTTACTGTTTGCTTTATTACTAAGGAAACTAGAGTTCACTAATCTACTTATGGTTGCATGATGATAAAAATTAAAGAGCTTATTTATTTCTGGAGTATATGAATTAGAAAGTGAAAGTCTTTCATAATTACTCTCCATAGAAGTAATCCCTGAGAAGAGTTTGATGTGTATTTTAATTTTTTTGTGTTTGTTTTGTATTGTTTTAATTTTGTTTGATGCATATTTTTCAAGAACACCACACTGACATGTGTACAATCATAGTAATAGTTTTTTATTTTTTATTATTTTTTTTTCTTGAGATGGAGTCTTACTCTGTTGCCCAGGCTGGAGTGCAGTGGTGTGATCTTGGCTCACTGCAACCTCTGCCTCCCAGGTTCAAGCGATTCTCCTGCCTCAGCTTCCTGAGCAGCTGGGATTACAGGTGCATGCCACCACACCCAGCTAATTTTGTATTTTTAGTAGAGACGGGGGTTTCACCATGCTGGCCAGGCTGATCTCGAACTCCTGACCTCAGATGATCCACCTGCCTTGGCCTCCCAAAGTGCTGGGATTACAGGTGTGAGCCACCGCACCTGGCTCATAATAGTTTTTTAGAAATGGGATCCTACCACACTAATATTCTGAATCTTGCCTTGTTTACTCACCAGCATTTCTCAGCCAACTTTCTGTGTTAGGAATTGTAGGCTTTCTTCATTTATAAAATGACTGTGGAGAAATCTACATTTTAATTATATCTTATTCTGTCATATATTCATACTGTAATTTATTTGTTCATTAAACTGGTGATGAATATTTAGGTTATCAAGACTTTATGCTATATTAATACATTTAAAGCAGTACACAATTTAATTCTAACTTTGTCATATATTGCAAAAAGCCAAAAGAACCAAAAATAATTTTGCCAAAAATTAGTGTATTAACAGTGGTTATCTTTGATGGATGGTATTATGATAATTTTTATTTTCTTTATATACTTATTTTATGAATTTTGTACAATGCACACACATTAATTTTTTTTTGAGACAAATTCTTGCTGTATCACCTAGGCTGAAGTACAATGGTACAGTCACAACTCACTGCAGCCTTTACCTCCCAGGCTCAAGTGATCCTCCCACCTCAGCTGCATGAGTAGCTGGAACCACAGGCATGTACCACCATGCCCAGCTGATTTTTTTTTTTTTTTTTAAGAGATGAGGTCTCACTGTTTTGCATAGGCTGGTCTCATCCTCCTGGCCTCAAGCAGTCCTCCACCTTGGCCTCCCAAAGTGCTAGTATTACAGGCGTGAGTCACCATACTCAGCCCAAATTTAAAAATGAAAAAGAAGAAAATATGAGTGAATCCCACTTGAGAAGTCATATATTGGAAATGAAGAAATGTAGGAGAAAATGGACTTAAAATATGTCAAAGACTGGCTGTCACACAGATGGATCATATCTGCTCTAAATAACCTCAAGGTGTAAGATTAGAACTAATGTGCAAAACTAGACAGAATGTAAGCTTGAATATGGAGGCAAGTTTGATAGATTTTCTAAAAGGAAATTGTTAATTCCCCTAACACTGAGTGTGTGCAAAGATAGGTTTGATTGACCTTCACTGGAAATGGATAGAGATGGATTTGAGAACTGGAGGTTTCTGAAAAAGATAATCATTTGAACACAACACTCTGTAATATCTTCCCGGGAAGACCGTTCTTTAAAAGACTTGATGTCTCCACATTGTATCTGGCTCAACTTCCATAGACTTTTCTGGACATTTAATCACATAGTTCCCTCTAAGTCTTTAAGTTTTACTGCACTTACTCCATTTTCTATTTTTTTAGGATTTTTTTATTGTGGATGATTTTATTTCTTTTTTTTATATTTACTGAGTAATAGGAACCATAGCATATATGTGTGTGATAAGTTAACTCATGTTCGTGATAAGTTAACTCATGACTAGAGGTATTAACATATATAGAGTCTCCTGATAGTTGTCTTAGAAGACCAACAATATGTGTGTCCAAGAACTAAGTAGAGTGGATTCACCATATTTTCTTTTTCTCTTTAAGTATGAAATTGATACATGTGAATTGTACAAAATTCAGAGAATAAATTGCTATAGCAATTTGCTAGTCTCTTTCTCTCCTTTTGTCTCACCTTTCTGATTTACCAGAGGCATAAAATTATAATAAGCATCGAAATGCAAAATGATCCACATTTTCCCTACTGCTGAGGGGAAATTATCTTAGAAGAAAAAGACATAAATATGAAAATCATCTGGTTTGGTGCTAGCTTTTTCTATTCCTCTTCTACTCCTAGTTTTCAAGCTCTGTTTACTGCTCTGGAACAAGAACAAGAAAACCTGGGCATTGCTAGCTTTGGTGCCTCTGTCACTACCATGGAAGAAGTCTTCTTAAAGTGAGTGACAATATATAGGGAAAAGAAAATCTCTGGAGGGAAAATAACATGTATTAGTTCCCTTTGTAAGCTCTCCTGACTTTCACGTTTCATCCAATAGAAATGTAAGGGCAACAGGGCATGTTTGGGAACCATTGCTCTACCACAAGTACCATGTTGCTTCCAAGTAATGATTTCTGCCAGGCAATGAGCACACCAAGGTGCTTTCTGAGTTGGGGGCTGCAACTCACATTCTTCAAACAGGGTATTTTGGGATAAGGTTGAAATGAAATACTTCGCACTTTTTTATGTAGGGTCGGTTACATGGAAGAGTCACAAACCGATATCGAAGCTATGCAGTCTTCCTCCCAAATGGGCCAAGCCTCCAACAGGAACCAGAATAAGAACATATCAAGAAATGTTGAGGGAGCAGATCCTCCCACCCTGAATGAAAGCCCTACTATTAACTTTAATACCGGGGTAAGCACCTTTACCAACAAACCTGGTGTATATATGGTTGGAGTGCAAGAGGTACGCTTTGTCGACCAGATGGCAAGCAGTCTATGCCACTTCCTAATCAGTTTTCTAATGCAGAAATGATGGGTTCTAGATAAGGTATCAACGGTTTGCTTTCACCATTGTTATTCCTCCATCCTTTTTTTCTGTTTTAGAATTCATTTCTTTTCAAATCAGTAACCACAAAATGTGTTGGTTTATTGAGGCTAAGTTAAGGGTATTAGTGAGCCTGAATTTTAATAATTAAATATGCACAATATTTTAAGTATTCTAAGTTTTCCTAATGGGAATTGTTACTGTGTAAGGGATGGTTCCCTAATCAGTATGATCCTTCACATGGGAATTCTCTGAGTCGCCAAATATTTTCTTCATTCTTCTTATAATCATCCACTCCTTCTATAAAGCACCCTAGTTTTCTTGGCTATCAGGAGTCTGAAGAAAATCATCCTTCTAAGATTTTTGTGTGTTATATCTAAAGCCAAACTGTAAACATTTTATTTAATATATTACAGCAGAGGTCAGTAAACCTTATGTAAAGAAACAACAAATATTGAAGGCTTAGCAGGCCATCTGGTCTCTTTCACAATTACTCAAGTCTGTCATTATAGCACAAAAACAACCATGAAAATACAGAAATAAATGGGCATAGCTGTGTTCCAATAAAACTTTATTTATAAAAACAGGCCATAGGGCTATAGTTTGTTGACCCCTGCCTCATACAAAGAAAATATTGATCATACAATTGTGTCGTGTCATACTATGCTTAGGTTCTATTCCAAGTATTTACTTCTATAAACTTTATGTGTTTGTAATATAAAACTTGTATATGTTCATACCACAGAATTTCAAAGCATTCGTCTTAATGAAGTTCAACATGAATGGCATGTTTAAGCCTGTAACTGTTGTAATATTATGTTTTTCTCTTTTTTCCTTAGTGTTCTCTCTACAGCCAGCAGTTCCATGCCATGTTCGTAAAGAGGGTGATGTTCAACTGGCGCAACTGGAAACTGCTTTTGTTACAGATACTGGGACTCATAGGCTCCCTTGCCTTTCTCTTAAGATCTAGTAACACTTCTTCACAGGATGAAATTATTAGGCAAATGGATTTGAGTCAATATGGTGAAACCATTGTGCCCTTTTCTATTTCTGGGAATTCTGATTTGACTGCAAATATCTCAAAACACCTTGAGGATATGCTCAAGTCTGACAGTCAGAGACCTCAGGAAGTACAAGGTAAAGCTCATTGAGAAAAAAAAAGAACTGCTCTCAGAGATGATCTTCTTATGTTACTTACAAAGAGAGTCTTAACTATAATGTTTGGCTACCCACTCTATCCTTCCCCTGTTAGTCACAAATGCCTTAGAGACAGTTATATTAAAGTCAAAGAATGCCCTCGTTCTTTCAGATTTTTAAATTTATTTATTTTTTAACTTTTAAGTTCATGGGTACATGTGCAGGTTTGTTATGTAGGTAAACTTGTATCATGGGGGTTGTATAGATTATTTCATCACCCAGGTATGAAGCCTAGTATCCATTAGTTATTTTTCGTGATCCTCTCGCCCCTCCCACTCTCCACCCTTCCGTAGGCCCCAGTATATGTTGTTCCCCTCTATGTGTCTATGTCTTCTCCTCATTTAGATCCCACTTATAAGTGAGAACATGTGGTATTTGATTTTCTGTTCCTGTGTTAGTTTTTTTTTTTAATTTTATTATTATTATACTTTAAGTTTTAGGGTACATGTGCACAACATGCAAGTTTGTTACATATGTATACATGTGCCATGTTGGTGTGCTGCACCCATTAACTCGTCATCTACATTAGGTATATCTCCTAATGCTATCCCTCCCCCCTCCCCCCACCCCACAACAGTCCCTGGTGTGTGATGTTCCCCTTCCTGTGTCCATGTGTTCTCACTGTTCAATTCCCACCTATGAGTGAGAACATGCGGTATTTGGTTTTTTGACCTCGTGATAGTTTGCTGAGAATGATGGTTTCCAGTTTCATCCATGTCCCTACAAAGGACATGAACACATCATTTTTTATGGCTGCATAGTATTCCATGGTGTATATGTGCCACATTTTCTTAATCCAATCTATCGTTGTTGGACATTTAGGTTGGTTCCAAGTCTGCTGTTGTGAATAGTGCCACTATAAACATACGTGTGCATGTGTCTTTATAGCAGCATGGTTTATAATCCTTTGGGTATATACCCAGTAATGGGATGGCTGGGTCAAATGGTATTTCTAGTTCTCGATCCCTGAGGAATCGGCACACTGACTTCCACAAGGGTTGAACTAGTTTACAGTCCCAGCAACAGTGTGAAAGTGTTCCTATTTCTCCACATCCTCTCCAGCACCTGTTGTTTCCTGACTTTTTAATGATCGCCATTCTAACTGGTGTGAGATGGTATCTCATTGTGGTTTTGATTTGCATTTCTCTGATGGCCAGTGATGATGAGCATTTTTTCTTGTGTTTTTTGGCTGCATAAAATGTCTTCTTTTCAGAAGTGTCTGTTCATATCCATGCCCACTTGTTGATGGGGTTGTTTGATTTTTTCTTGTAAATTTGTTTGAGTTCATTGTAGATTCTGGATATTAGCCCTTTGTCAGATGAGTAGGTTGCAAAAATTTTCTCCCATTCTGTAGGTTGCCTGTTCACTCTGATGGTAGTTTCTTTTGCTGTGCAGAAGCTCTTTAGTTAATTAGATCCCATTTGTCAATTTTGGCTTTTGTTGCCATTGCTTTTGGTGTTTTAGACATGAAGTCCTTGCCCATGCCTATGTCCTGAATGGTATTGCCTAGGTTTTCTTCTAGGGTGTTTATGGTTTTAGGTCTAACATTTAAGTCTTTAATCCATCTTGAGTTAATTTTTGTATAAGGTGTAAGGAAGGGATCCAGTTTCAGCTTTCTACATATGGCTAGCCAGTTTTCCCAGCACCATTTATTAAATAGGGAATCCTTTCCCCATTTCTTGTTTTTGTCAGGTTTGTCAAAGATCAGATAGTTGTAGATATGTGGCATTACTTCTGAGGGCTCTGTTCTGTTCCATTGGTCTATATCTCTGTTTTGGTGCCAGTACCACACTGTTTTGGTTACTGTAGCCTTGTAGTATAGTTTGAAGTCAGGTGGCGTGATGCCTCCAGCTTTGTTCTTTTGGCTTAGGATTGACTTGGCGATGCGGGCTCTTTTTTGGTTCCATATGAACTTTAAAGTAGTATTTTCTAATTCTGTGAAGAAAGTCATTGGTAGCTTGATGGGGTTGGCATTGAATCTATAAATTAGCTTGGGCAGTATGGCCATTTTCACGATATTGATTCTTCCTACCCATGAGCATGGACTGTTCTTCCATTTGTTTGTATCCTCTTTTATTTCATTGAGCAGTGGTTTGTAGTTCTCCTTGAAGAGGTCCTTCCCATCCCTTGTAAGTTGGATTCCTAGGTATTTTATTCTCTTTGAAGCAATTGTGAATGAGAGTTCACTCATGATTTGGCTCTCTGTTTGTCTGTTATTGGTGTATAAGAATGCTTGTGATTTTTGTACATTGATTTTGTATCCTGAGACTTTGCTGAAGTTGCTTATCAGCTTGAGGAGATTTGGGGCTGAGACAATGGGGTTTTCTAGATATACAGTCATGTCATCTGCAAACAGGGAGAATTTGACTTCCTCTTTTCCTAATTGAATACCCATTATTTCCTTCTCCTGCCTGATTGCCCTGGCCAGAACTTCCAACGCTATGTTGAATAGGAGTGGTGAGAGAGGGCATCCCTGTCTTGTGCCCGTTTTCAAAGGGAATGCTTCCAGTTTTTGCCCATTCAGTATGATATTGGCTGTGGGTTTGTCATAGATAGCTCCTATTATTTTGAGATATGTCCCATCAATACCTAATTTATTGAGAGTTTTTAGCATGAAGGGTTGTTGAATTTTGTCAAAGGCCTTTTCTGCATCTATTGAGATAATCATGTGTTTTTTGTCTTTTGTTCTGTTTAT
This sequence comes from Pongo pygmaeus, assembly GCF_028885625.2. NCBI lineage: Eukaryota > Metazoa > Chordata > Mammalia > Primates > Hominidae > Pongo > Pongo pygmaeus. The sequence continues at coordinate 23,392,943 of NC_072391.2, forward strand.
ATGTTGGATTACATTTATTGATTTGCATATGTTGAACCAGCTTTGCATCCCAGAGATGAAGCCCACTTGATCATGGTGGATAAGCTTTTTGATGTGCTGCTGGATTCGGTTTGCCAGTATTTTATTGAGGATTTTTGCATCAATGTTCATCAAGGATATTGGTCTAAAATTCTCTTTTTTTGTTGTGTCTCTGCCAGGCTTTGGTATCAGGATGATGCTGGCCTCATAAAATGAGTTAGGGAGGATTCCCTCTTTTTATTGATTGGAATAGTTTCAGAAGGAATGGTACCAGCTCCTCTTTGTACCTCTGGTAGAATTCGGCTGTGAATCCATCTGGTCCTGGACTTTTTTTGGTTGGTAAGCTATTAATTATTGCCTCAATTTCAGAGCCTGTTATTGGTCTATTCAGAGATTCAACTTCTTCCTGTTTTAGTCTTGGGAGGATGTGTCGAGGAATTTATCCATTTCTTCTAGATTTTCTAATTTATTTGCATAGAGGTGTTTATAGTATTCTCTGACGGTAGTTTGTATTTCTGTGGGATCAGTGGTGGTATCCCCTTTATCATTTTTTATTGCATCTATTTGATTCTTCTCTCTTTTCTACTTTGTTAGTCTTGCTAGTGGTCTATCAATTTTATTGATCTTTTCAAAAAACCAGCTCCTGGATTCATTAATTTTTTGAAGGGTTTTTTGTGTCTCTATTTCCTTCAGTTCTGCTCTGATCTTAGTTATTTCTTGCCTTCTGCTAGCTTTTGAATGTGTTTGCTCTTGCTTTTCTAGTTCTTTCAATTGTGATGTTAGGGTGTCGATTTTAGATCTTTTCTGCTTTCTCTTGTGGACATTTAGTGCTATAAATTTCCCTCTACACACTGCTTTGAATGTGTCCCAGAGATTCTGGTATGTTGTGTCTTTGTTCTCATTGGTTTCAAAGAACATCTTTATTTCTGCCTTCATTTCATTATTTACCCAGTAGTCATTCAGGAGCAGGTTGTTCAGTTTCCATGTAATTGAGCGGTTTTGAGTGAGTTTCTCAATCCTAGTTCTAGTTTGACTGCACTGTGGTCTGAGACACAGTTTGTTATAATTTCTGTTCTTTTACATTTGCTGAGGAGTGCTTTACTTCCAACTGTATGGTCAATTTTGGAGTAGGTGTGGTGTGGTGCTGAAAAGAATGTATATTGTTGATTTGGGGTGGAGAGTTCTGTAGATGTCTATTAGGTCCGCTTGGTGCAGAGCTGAGTTCAATTCCTGGGTATCCTTGTTAACTTTCTGTCTTGTTGATCTGTCTAATGTTGACAGTGGGGTGTTAAAGTCTCCCATTATTATTGTGTGGGGGTCTAAGTCTCTTTGTAGGTCACTAAGGACTTGCTTTATGAATCTGGGTGTTCCTGTATTGGGTATATATATATTTAGGATAGTTAGCTCTTCTTGTTGAATTGATCCCTTTGCCATTATGTAATGGCCTTCTTTGTGTCTTTTGATCTTTGTTGGTTTAAAGTCTGTTTTATCAGAGACTAGGATTGCAACCCCTGCCTTTTTTTGTTTTCCATTTTCTTGATAGATCTTCCTCTATCCCTTTATTTTGAGCCTATGTGTGTCTCTGCACGTGAGATGGGTTTCCTGAGTACAGCACACTGATAGGTCTTGACTGTTTATCCAATTTGCCAGTCTGTGTCTTTTAATTGGGGCATTTAGCCCATTTACCTTTAAGGTTAGTATTGTTATGTGTGAATTTGATTCTGTCATTATGATCTTAGCTGGTTATTTTGCTCATTAGTTGATGCAGTTTCTTCCTAGCCTTGATGGCCTTTACAATTTGGCATGTTTTTGCAGTGGCTGGTACCAGTTGTTCCTTTCCATGTTTAGTGCTTCATTCAGGAGCTCTTTTAGGGCAGGCCTGGTGGTGACAAAATCTCTCAGCATTTGCTTGTCTGTAAAGTATTTTATTTCTCCTTCACTTATGAAGCTTAGTTTGGCTGGATATGAGATTCTGGGTTGAAAATTCTTTTCTTTAAGAATGTTGAATATTGGTCCCCACTCTCTTCTGGCTTGTACAGTTTCTGCGGAGAGATCTGCTGTCAGTCTGATGGGCTTCCCTTTGTGGGTAACCCGACCTTTCTCTCTGGCTGCCCTTAACATTTTTTCCTTCATTTCAACTTTGGTGAATCTGACAATTATGTGTCTTGGAGTTGTTCTTCTTGAGGAGTATCTTTGTGGCGTTCTCTGTATTTCCTGAATTTGAATGTTGGCCTGCCTTGCTAGATTGGGGAAGTTCTCCTGGATAATATCCTGAAGAGTGTTTTCCAACTTGGTTCCATTCTCCCCATCACTTTCAGGTACACCAATCAAACATAGATTTGGTCTTTTCACATAGTCCCATATTTCTTGGAGGCTTTGTTCATTTCTTTTTATTCTTTTTTCTCTAAACTTCTCTTCTCGCTTCATTTCATTCATTTCGTCTTCCATCACTGATACCCTTTCTTCCAGTTGATTGAATCGGCTACTGAGGCTTCTGCATTCGTCACGTAGCTCTCGTGCCATGGTTTTCAGCTCCATCAGGTCCTTTAAGGACTTCTCTGCATTGGTTATTCTAGTTATCCATTCGTTGAATTTTTTTTTTCCAAAGCTTTTAACTTCTTTGCCATTGGTTCGAATTTCCTCCTGTAGCTTGGAGTAGTTTGATCATCTGAAGCCTTCTTCTCTCAACTCATCAAAGTCATTCTTCATCCAGCTTTGTTTCGTTGCTGGTGAGGAGCTGCGTTCCTTTGGAGGAGGGAGCCACTCTGATTTTTAAATTTTTCAGTTTTTCTGCTCTGCTTTTTCCCCATCTTTGTGGTTTTATCTACCTTTGGTCTTTGATGATGATGACGTACAGATGGGGTTTTGGTGTGGATGTCCTTTCTGTTTGTTAGTTTTCCTTCTAACAGTCAGGACCCTCAGCTGCAGGTCTGTTGGAGTTTGCTGGAGGTCCACTCCAGACCCTGTTTGCCTGGGTATCAGCAGCAGAGGCTGCAGAACAGCGAATATTGGTGAACAGCAAATGTTGCTGCCTGATCGTTCCTCTGGAAGTTTCATCTCAGAGGGGTACCCAGCCGTGTGAGGTGTCAGTCTGCCCCTACTGGGGGGTGCCTCCCAGTTAGGCTACTCGGGGGTCAGGGACCCACTTGAGGAGGCAGTCTGTCCGTTCTCAGATCTCAAGCTGCATGCTGGGAGAACCGCTACTGTCTTCCAAGCTGTCAGACAGGGACATTTAAGTCTGCAGAAGTTTCTGCTGCCTTTTGTTTGGCTATGCCTTGCCCCCAGAGGTGGAGTCTACAGAGGCAAGCAGGCCTCTTTGAGCTGCGGTGGGCTCCACCCAGTTTGAGCTTCCCGACTGCTTTGTTTACCTGCTCAAGCCTCAGCAATGGCGGGCGCCCCTCCCCCAGCCTTGCTGCTGCCTTGCAGTTTGATCTCCTTTGCAAGTACATGGATAAAGCTGGAAGCCATTATCCTCATCAAACTAATACAGGAACAGAAAACCAAACACGTTATGTTCTCACTTATAAGTGGGAGCTGAACAATACATGGACACAGGGAGGGGAAAAACATGCACTGGGGCCTGTCGGAGGATGCGGGGGAAGAGCATTAGGAAAAACACCTAATGTATGCTGAGCTTAATACCTAGGTGGTGGGTTGATAGGTGCAGCAAACCACCATGGCACACGTTTACCTATTTAACAAACCTGCACATCCTGCACATGTACCCCCAAACTTAAAAAATAAAAATAAATAAACAAATAAAATAAAAAACTAATTATAATAATAATAGCTATTCTGACTGGTGTGAGATGGTAACTCATTGTGGTTTTGATTTGCATTTCTCTAATGATCAGTGATGTTGAGCTTTTCTTTATGTGATCATTGGCCATGTGTATGTCGTCTTTTGCAAAGTCTCTGTTCATGCTGTTGGCCCTCTTTTTTATGAGGTTGTTTTTTTTCTTGTAAATTTGTTTAAATTCTTTGTAGATGCTGGATATTAGACCTTTGTTGGATGCATAGTTTGCAAATTTTTCTCCCATTCTGTGGATTGTCTGTTTACAGACAATTGTCTTTTGCTGTCCAGGAAGCTCAACAAGGGGATTTTTATTACTTGCAACAAGTAAGGGGAGCACTGGGCATAGCTTCTTTTTAAATTTTTTCTAGCAATGTTGCATGTTTAGTTTTCTAAAAAACTACCTAGCTGCTTTCCAGAGTGGCTGTGTCATTTTACATTTCCCTCAGCAATGTATGAGTGATCCGGTTTCTCTGCATATTCACCAGCATTTGGTGGTGTCACTATTTTTGTTTTGGCCATTGTGATAAGTGAGTAGTGATATATCACTGTAGTTTTAACTTACCTTTCCCTGACTTGCATTTCTACATCTTTTCATGTGCTTATTTTCCATTTGAACGTCATCTCCAGTGAAATGTGTGTTTATCACTTTTCCCTATTTTTTAGTTTAATTTTGGGGGTTTTTTACTATAGAGTTTTAAGCAGTTTTTAAAATTATTTTCTCTCATACTGAGATTATCATCACCTTAACAAGGTTTTTTCTCAGGTCAAAATTTTTTTAATTTTTATAAAGTCTAATGTATTTTTTTTCTTTTATTGATCATGCTTTTGATGTCAAGTCTAAGAACTCTCCACCTAGCCCTAAATCTTGAAGATTTTCTCCTAAAAAGATTTACAGTGTTCTAAAAGTTTTATAGCTTTACATTTTACATTTATTATCTATTTTGACTTAATTTTAGTATAAGGTGTGATATCTGACTCAAGGTTAACTTTTGTGCCTATGGATCTCCAATTGCTCCAGCAGCAATTCCTCCATTACTGAATGATGATATTCATTTAATTATTTTGCAGCTTTATCAAAAAAGAGTTGGGCATGTTTGGGTCTATTTTGGGGTTTTCTATTCTATTCCAATAATCTATGTATCTATTCCTTCATCCAATGCCACACTTGAAATCTGGTAGACTGGTTCTTCCCACTTTATTCTTGTTTTTAAAAGTTGTTTTGCACATGGACACAGGAAGGGGAACATCAGACTTCAGGGACTGTTGTGGGGTGGGGGGAGGGGGGAGGGATAGCACTGGGAGATATACCTAATGCTAGATGACGAGTTGGTGGGTGCAGCGCACCAGCATGGCACATGTATACATATGTAACTTACCTGCACGTTGCGCACATGTACCATAGAGCCTAAAGTATAATAATAATAATAGTAATAAAAAAAAAAAAAAAACACCAAAAAAAAAAAAAAAAAAGTTGTTTTGGCTATTTTAGTTCCTTTGCTCCTCCATATAAATTTTGAAATGTTTGTCTATACCTACATAAAAACTTGGAAATTTGTCAGAAATTGGATTAAATCTGTATAGTAAATTGAGGAAAATTGACATCTTTACTGAGTATAGTCTTTGAATCCATGAACGTAGGATGTCCCTTTATTGATTTAGAACTTTTATTTCTTTCATCAGCACTTGTTTTCAGCATACAAGTCCTGCACATAGTTAATTTATGCCTAAATATTTCATTTTTCAGTTAATGTAAATGGCATTGCCCTTTTAATTTTGGTGTCCATATGTTTATTCTAGCATATAATTATTTGATTTTTATTCTTATATGGTTATCATGTATCCTGCAACTTTGATGGACTCATTTATTAGTTCTAGAAATTTTTCTTGTTGGTTCCTTGGGATTCTCTATGTAGACAATCACATCATCTGCAAATAAGAGCAATTTTCTTTCTTTGTGATCTGTATGCCTTCTGTTTCCCATTTACGCTTTATTACACTGGAAAGAACTTCCATCACTATGTTGAATCAGTGGTGAGATTGAATGTTTTTCTTTGTTCCCAATGTTAGGAAAAAAGGTATACAGTCTTTCTCCACTAAGTGTAATGTTAGCGGTAAGGAATTTTTTAGATGCTTTATATAAAGTTAAAGAAGTTCTGCTCTACTCCTATTTTTCTCAGTGTTTTTTTAATCATGAGTGCTTATTGAGGTTTCTCAAAAGTTTTTTCTGCACAGATTTGTATAATTATGTAAGTTGTCCTTGTTAGTCTATTAATATGGAGGGTGACATTAATTGATATTCAAATATTGAACCAGCCTTGTATCCCTGGAATAGATTCCAGTTGATCATGGTGCATAATTCTTTTTATATATTGTTGAATTCTGTTGGCTAATATTTTGTTAAGGAGTTTTGCATCTATATTCATAAAGGATATTTATCTGTAGTTTTCTTTTGTTGTACTGTCTTGGTGTGGTTTCATTATCAGGTAATACTGGCTTCATAAACTAAATTGAGAAATGTTCCCAATTCTGTTTCCTAAAATATGTTGTGTATAATTAGTGCTTATTCTTCTTTAAACATTTGATACGATTCTTCAGTGAAAATATTGGGGCCTGGAGACTTCTTTTTTATGGAATTTTTAGTTGAGAATTACATTTTCTTAATAATTATTGCTATTCAATGATCTACTTCATATTGAATTGTCATAGTTGTATGTTTAGAAGAAGTGGTCCATTTCATCTAAGTCATGAAATCTATATGTTATATTAGTCAGAGTTCTTTAGAAGAGCAGAACCAACAGGATACATATATATGTGTGTGTGTGTGTATATATATATATATATATATTTACACATATATATACAGAGAGAGAGACAGAGACAGAGAGAGAGAGAGAGAGAGAGAGAGAGAGAGAGAAATGTATAAAGAAAAGATTTATTAGAGGAATTGGCTCATGTGGTTATAGAGGCCAAGAAGTCCCATAATATGCTGTATGCAAACTGTGTGCCCAGGAAGCCAGTAATTCAGTCTGAGGCCAAAGGCCTGAGAACCAAGGTAGCCACTGGTGTAAGTCCCAGAGTCCAAAAGTCTGAGAATCAGGAGTGCTAATGTCTAAGGGCAGGAGAAAATAGATGGCACATTTTCTTTCATGAAGAGAAAAAAAATTGCCCTTTTTTCACCCTTTTGTTCTATGTGGTCCCTCAGTGGATGGGATAATGGCCACTCACATTGGTGAGGCGCTTTATTCAGTCTACTGATTCAAATGCTAATCTCGTCTCGAAACACCCTCACAGACATACCCAGAAATAATGCCTTACCAGCCATCTGGGCATCCCTCAACCCAGTCAAGTTGACACATAAAATTAACCATCACATTTGTGTAGTTAATCATAGAATTCCTTTATCATCCTTTTTATGTCTGCATGATGGGTGGTGATTTTCTCTGTTTCATTCCTAACATTGGTGATATGTGTCTTCTCTCTTGTTTTCCATCCACTGTGCTTTTGTCTGGGTTTTCTAATCACTTGTCTTCCAGTGCCCTGACCTACACTTTATTTGTGTTCAACCTGCTATAGTTATATATTAACTTCTTAATTGTAATTAATGTGTTTTTTAATTCTAACATCAACATTTGATTATTTCTATGGACTCCAGTTCTCTGGTAAATTCTCTATCTTTTCTACCTGGGTCATCAATGAATCTGTTTCTATTGTCTGTGCTTTCTCTTGGTTCTGTTTCTTAGTGTAATTGATAATTTCTTAATTCAATGCCAGATATTGTGTATGAAAATTATAAAGATTCTGCATGAGATTATCTTCTCCAGAGGAGATTCAGTTTTACTTCTGGCAGGCAGTAAGATTAAGGAAAGATCTAAATCCAATCATGGATTGAAGTAATTTGAGGCTGGGTTTAAATTTTTATAAGAATGTGTCTGTTAAGCTGGGCATGGTGGCACGGGTCTGTAGTCCCAGTTGCTTGGGAGACTTAGGTGGGAGGGTCACGTGAGCCTAGGAATTTGAGGCTGTAGTGCACTATTATCATGCCTGTGAATATTTCCCACTGCCCTGCAGCCTGGGAAACACAGTGAGACCCGATCTCTTAAAGAAAGAATTGATTTATTTCTTACTCACTATTTCTGAGAGGGTATTACCCTTCTTGAGCCCCAAAGAGAGCCTGAGGATTCACTAAGGTACCTCTACCATTTATAAATCTATAAAGGCCTCAAAGAAAAAAGAATGTAGAATGTTGGACTCATCTCAGTGCATTTCCGTTCTTCCCAAATGTTGATGGTTTTCCTAGATGTCTAATATCCTTAATGAGGTGGTATTTTTAAATGTTTTTAGTTAGCTTCTATGCTTTCCAGAGGAAGGTTTTGTCTGCTGTAAGATTAGCAAAGCTATGAATGAAAACACTTATAAATCAGTTTAAGATAGATAAGTTGAGAGAGTCTATGTTTTCTCAGTGAAGTAGTAGTTTAGGATATAGGCTATGAAGTGAGAGAGCTTGGAGTGTAATGATGAAGTAAAGTGCTGGAGGGGAACAGCAAATGTTTGAAGTAGTAATTGTGGGAAAATTGAAGGGAATGAGAAGTAAAATTATTTGTTCCTCTTCCCTGGCATATATTATAGGTTATCTGTATTGTGGACACACTGACCAATATTGTTTTCTCATCCTAGGTGACCTACTGAGGTACTTGAAGGAAAAAAAAGATTGTATTCATTCATGTATCATTGCACTTTCTATTGAGTCGAAGGCAAATATGGTAATGCTTACTGCTCTGTTCAACAATGAAGCATATCATTCACCATCTGTGGCCCTGGCAATGTTAGACAACATTCTTTTCAAGTCACTTTCCGGTGCCAATGCTTCCTTAACCGTCTCCAATAAACCTCAGCCACCCCCTGATGTTAAAGACAATGAAGAGTATGTTATTCTTTTCATTTGAATTAAATTTTACTCTTTAAATACATTCTTTCCACTTTATCTGATTACATTTATATGATAAAAATAGCTATTGATTGAAATCTGTATTTTCTGCTATGTTGATTTTCTGATATGTCTTCTTTTGTAGGCCTGAAAATGGACAACAATTGGCCTTAAATTTACAATTTGGCATGGCTCTTTTGATCAGTGGTTTTTGTCTCCTGACAGTGACTGAGAGAACCACTAAGGCGAAGCATATCCAGTTTGTGAGTGGTGCCTCTGTCATTGTGTACTGGCTTTCTGCCCTATTGTGGGATTTCATCATCTTCTTTGCTTCCTGCTGCTTAGTAATGGTGAGTGTGAAATAAAGTTCCTTGAGGGTTTGTTTTCCTTTGGTACCTCATGGAAAATTACTATTCTAATGGTTATGAAACCTAGCTCTTGTCAATAAACCATCTTTGCTTATTATCTTGGAAAACACATTGCGAAAGTCTGATGGTAGAAACTTTACCATATTCTTAGTTTAAAAAGTAACTTTTTTGCATAAAAATAGAGATATAGACTAATGGAAAAAATAGAGTACAGAAATAAACTCATTTATTTACCATCAGTTAATTTTTTACAAAGGTGACAAGAACACACAATGGGGAAAGAACCGTCTCCAATACATTGTGTTGGGAAATCTGGATATCCACATGCAAAAGAATCCATTTAGACCCTTATTGCACACCCTATACAGATATCAACTTAAAATATAATAAAGACTTAAATGTAAGTCCTGAAGCTATAAAGCTACTAGAAGAAAACATAGGGGAAACATTCTTTTTTATGACCCCAAAAGCACAGGCAACAAAACGAAAAATAGACAACTGGGATTACATCAAACTAAAAAGCTTCTGCATAGCAAAGGAAACAATCAGTAGAGTCAAGAGAAAAATCTACAGAATGGGAGGAAATATTTATAAATCATACATCTTAAAAGGGGTTAATATCCAAAATATATAAGGAACTCTTACAACTCAATAGCAAAAAATAGCCTAATTTCAAAATGGGCAAAGGAATTGAACAGATTTTTCTCAGGAGAAGATATAAATGTTCAACAGGTATATGAATATTTGCTCAATTTTTCTAGTCATCAGGGAAATGAAAGTCAAAACCATGAGATAATCACCTCACACCTATTACGATGACCTTTTTTAAAAAAAGATTTTATAAAAAGATAACTAGTATCGGTAAAGTTTGTACAAATTGGAACCCTTGCCAACTGTTGGTAGGAATGCAAAATGGTGCCCCTGCTATGAAAAACAATATGGTGGTTCCTAAAAATATTAAAAATAGAAGTACCATATTATCAGACAACCCCATTTCTGGGTATTTATCAAAAAGTTCAAGTCAGGATCTCAAAGATCTACCATCACTCCTATATTCACTGAACACTACTCATAATCGCTAAAATGTGAAAAAAGAAAACCTAAACATCCATCAGCAGATGAATGGATAAAGAAAATGTGGTATATACATACAATGGAATATTATTCAGCCTTAAAAAATAAGATGATTCTGGCTGGGCGCGGTGGCTCATGCCTATGATCCCAGGACTTTGGGAGGCCGAGGCGGGTGGATCACCTGAGGTCAGGAGTTTGAGACCATCCTGGCCAACATCTAGTGAAACCCTGTATCTACAAAAAAATACAAAAATTAGCTGGGTGTGGTGGCGCATGCCTATAGTCCCAGCTACTTGGGAAACTGAAGCAGGAGAATCGCTTGAACCCAGGAGGTGGAAGTTGCAGTGAGCCGAGATCGCGCCATTGCACTCAAACATGGGTGACAGAAAGAGACTCCATCTCTCAAAAAAAACAAACAAAAAAATAAGATGACTCTGACATTTGCTACAATATGGATGCATCTTGAGGACATTATGCTAAGTAAAATAAAGCAATCACAGAAAGCCAAGTACTTCATAATTCCACTTACATGATATATCTAAAATAGTCAAATTTATAAAATCAAATAGTTGAATGGTGGTTGCTAGGGGCTTGGAGAATAGGATAATGGAAAGTTACTAATTGGTGAGCATAAAGTTTCATTCAAACAAGATAAGTAAGCCTTATAGATTTGTAGTAAAAGATTGTACCTACAGTTAACAATCACATATTTTACACTTAAAAATGTATTAAGAATGTAAATCTTATGTTTAATGTTCTTTTTACAATAAAAGAAAATAAGGAGTAATTATACATTTCCAAATTAAAAAAAAAAACTCATAGACTTTGTTGCTAGCAGTCATGCCCTACAAGAAATTCTGAAGGGAATTCTTCAGTCTGAAATGAAAGGACACTTGACAGTAACTCAAATCCAATGAAGAAATAAAGGATACCAGAAAAGTAAAAACACAGGTAAATGTAAAATGCAGTATTAATATATTTTGGTTTATAACTCTTATATTTTTTCATTTAAAAGGCATCTGTGTAAAGCAATAATTATAAATCTATCATGATGGACGCACAATGTATAAACATGTAATTTGTGATAATAATAGCATAAAGGCAGGGAGGTTAGCTATATAGGTACAAAATATTTGTATTATATTGAAATTAAGTTAGTATTAATCTAAATTATATTGTTATGAATTGGATGTTTATTGTAATCTCCAACCACTAATATAACAACCCAACTACATGGAATCTTAAAAGACAATAGAATTAAATGGCACACTCAAAAATATCTGTTCAACACAAATGGCAGAATAGATGAATGGAAAAATATAAACGATGTAATACATAACCAAATGACAGAAAAACTTGTAAGTAATCACATTAAATATAAATGGATTAAATTTGAATTAAAAAATTAAAAGTAGGGGATTAGTAGAATGATTCCAAAAACATAATCTAACTGTATGGTACCTACAAGAGACTCACTTTAGGTTCATTGACACAAATAATTTGAAAATAAAATGATGAAAGATCTTTAAAAGATAGCTAGTAGAGCTTTAATAATATCATTCAAAGCAGACTTTAAGACAAAAATCATTAGGATAATGAAAGAAGAAATGTAAAATGTTTCAGCTGTCATGTAAAACAGTTCTGTGGTTCTTCAAAAATTAAACATACGATTACGCTATGACTCAGCAATTACACTCCTAGATTTATACCCAAGAGAAACTGCAAACATCAATTTTTTAAATACTTGAAAATGAAAGTCCCAAATGTTCATGAATGGATAAATAAAATATGGTATATCAATACAATGGAACATTACTTAACCATAATCAGGAATGAAATGCTGATACCTGCTACAGCTTGCATGAACCTTAAAAAATTATGCTAACCGAAATAAGCTAGGCACAAAAGGCCATATATATATTGCATGATTCCATTTATTTAAAATGTCCAAAATAGGTAAATTCATAGACACAGAAAGCAGATTAATAGTGCCAGGAATAGTGGTTACTTTTACAGGGATTGGAGGAGTTTCTGATGGGCTTCTGTGGGTATTGGCATTGTGGTAGTTTCCCAGGGAATTGCTTTGTGATAATTCATTATGATAATGCATTTATGTTATATATACTTTTCTGAATATGTGGTATATTTCATAATAAAGAGGTTAAAATATTTACTTGAAAATTTTGTTTGCATTTTCACTTGTAGATTAAGTTGAGTAGAATCTAAATATTCACAATGCATGATTCTCTTGTCCAAGAACAACTATGTTGCTTACTTATCCAACAAGGAATTCAGCATTTTTTTATTTTTTAATTTTTTGAGACAGAGTCTTGCTCTGTTACCCAGGCTGGAGTGCAGTGGTGCAATCTCAGCTCACTGCAAGCTCCACCTCCCGGGTTCCCGCCATTCTCCTGCCTCAGCCTCCTGAGTAGCTAGGACTACAGACGCCTGCCATCACGCCCGGCTAATTTTTTTTTTTTTTTTTGTATTTTTAGTAGAGACGGGATTTCACTGTGTTAGCCAGGATGGTCTCGATCTCCTGACCTCATGATCCACCCGCCTCAGCCTCCCAAAGTGCTGGGATTCAGGCGTGAGCCACCACGCCCAGCCCAGAATTCAGCTTTTCTTTGAAATAGGTTATGATTTGTGACATTGAAAGATCATAAGATTTTGAACACAGAAATTCCTAGGTCACTCTAACTTTTATTTGATTTCTTCATTTTATTTATTCTTTTAGGTTTACAGAATGCTTAGTCAGAAACAAAATAATTGTAGCTGCAGGGACTGGATTCATCTATTACCCGCAAATCTTCTCTATTGTTTTCGCTACCACCACCAAGAACATCAGTCAATATAATGATTATTCTTAGCTTAATCTTACTATTTACTTCTTGCTTGTCTTGCTACATAATCATGTAATTGCCCAAAGTGACCATCTTGTCATTTGTGGAGAAGTGATATCCATTAACTAATGAGATATACATTTCCAGAAATTTATTTCTTTTCACAGCTACAGGTTTCTCTCCACCACCACCATCCATTCTAATTTGTGTTCCACTGTCTGGTTTAGTGGTTTAGGTGAATGTGAGGGAGAAGTGGGGAAGTAGAATAGAACCTGGAGGCCCAGTTTAAAGGTGTATAGCAGTGGGTAGCAGTGATAGGTAAGTTATGCAGTCAGAGAAAAAAATCTTTGGAGAAAGTGTCTCTTTAGAGAAATAATCTACTTTCTGGGAAATTTGCCAGTATTATTGCAGCAACTGTTCCAAGTAGAAAAGAAAATAATAAAGGGAAGTACAGTGGCTCTGCTCACTGGAATGCCCTCTGTTGAAGAGGTAAAAATCACTTACTTCATCCTCTTGGGATAAGGTTTTGGTTTTTTGTTTTGTTTTGTTTTTTTTGAGACAGGTCTCACTCTGTCACCCAGGCTGGAGTGCACTGGCGAAATCACAGCTCACTGCAACCCCCGCCTCCTGAGCCTTAGCCTCCCAAAATGCTGGGATTACAGGCATGAGCCACAATGCCCATCCCCAGGGCTGAAGTTTTTCTTTTGATTTGTTTTGTTGATTATTCTACTTTAAGTTCTGGGGTACATGTGCAGAACATGCAGTTTTGTTGCATAGGTATACAAGTGCCATGGTGGTTTGCTGCACCTATCAACCCGTCATCCAAGTTTTAAGCCCTGCATGCATTAGGTATTTGTCCTAATACTCTCCCTCCCCTTGCTCCCTATCCCCTGACAGGCCCCAGTGTGTGATGTTCCCCTCCATGTGTCTATGTGTTCTCATTGTTCAACTCCCACTGATGAGTGAGAACGTGTGGTGTTTAGTTTTCTGTTCCTGTGTTAGTTTGCTGAGAATGATGACTTCCAGCTTCATCCATGTCCTTGCAAAGGTCATCAACTCATTCATTTTTATGGCTGCATAGTATTCCATGGTGTATATGTGCCACATTTTCTTTATCTAGTCTATCATCGATGGGCATTTGGATTGGTTCCAAGTCTTTGCTATTGTAAATAGTGCTGCAATAAACATATATGTGCATGTGTCTTTATAGCAGAATGATTTATAATCCTTGGGGTATATACCCAGTAATGAGATTGCTGGATCAAATGATATTTCTAGTTCTAGATCCTTGAGGAATCACCACACTGTCTTCCACAATGGTTGAACTAATTTACACTCCAACCACCAGTGTAAAAGCGTTCCTATTTCTCCACAGCCTCGCCAGCATCTGTTGTTTCCTGACTTTTTAATAATCACCATTCTGGTGTGAGATGGTATCTCATTGTGGTTTTGATTTGCATTTCTGTAATGACCAGTGATGTTTTGTTTTAAGAGGCAGATTGACTTAATTAATAAATAGTTCCATGCTAAATAAAGACAGGACTTGCTATTTCCTTCTCTAAATGTTTTGGCTTGGTTTCTTTATGCACTTGTCCTTCACTTTGCCTTTATCTCTGTACCCTTTGTGTTTCAGGGAGTGATAAAATACTGCAAATTTGATATTTATGTCACAGATTACCACATTCTGGAAACTATGCTGATCTTCATGCTGTATGGCTGGTCTGCCATTCCCTTTGTGTACCTGATAAGCTTTGTGTTTTCTGGAAGTACTTCTGCCTTCATCAAACTTCTCCTACTCAACTACTTTTCAGGCGCTTTTGGTTTCCTCATAGGCAAGATATTAGAAGACAGTAAGTGTGAAGTTTCACAAAATTTCCCCTTCTCCAGAAGGCAACAGTAAATAAGTAAGGAGTAATGGACCTACAGATATTTAAGAACATTTGCAGACAACTAAGTTCTAGGTTTTAGAGGAAATTCTGTACTTCATATACAGCAATAAACTTATTTTGACTGCCTGTGATATTCTAGGCATTGTGCTGCCAGATCTGTATGAGTTAAAAAAAAAAAGAGGAAAGGGCCAGGTGTGGTGGCTCATGCCTGTAATCCCAGCACTTTGGGAAGCTGAGGCGGGCAGATCATGAGGTCAAGAGATGGAGACCATCCTGGCCAACATGGTGAAACCCTGTCTCTACTAAAAATTCAAAAATTAGCTCAGCATGATGGTGCACACCTGTAGTCCCAGCTACTTGGGAGGCTGAGGCAGGAGAATTGCTTGAACCAGGGAGGAGGAGGTTGCAGTGAGCCAAGATCATGTCACCAAAAAAAAAAAAAACAAAAAAACAAAGGAAAGAAACATGAAAAGCAGCTCAACAGTCAAAGACAGGTTTATTTTGGAGAGTAAACCTGAGAGGGGCTTCTGGCCAGTTTTGGTCAGGAGCCCTCTCTCTTACAGAGTATTTATTGGTTTTAGGGTGAAAGAGCTTATCACAGGCTTGGAATGTTTCTATGTGGGGGAGAAGTTTATTGCGGGGTTAGAATATCTCTGTTTGGAGGGGAGGTTATCTTGGGGCTGACATCTGTCTGGCCGGAGGGGAGATTATCTTGGGACTGGCATGTCTCTGGTCAGGGAGGGATTTATTTTATGGTTGGAATATTTCTGATTGGAGATGTCATTTGTGGTTTATGGTCATGCTGACCTTAGCCATGAGGCTGATGCCTTTTGGATTTAGGCAGTTTTTGATCAAGGTGAACTTTAAAATGGTGGTGCTTGTCCAAGATGGCAATGCTCCTGCTCTGTCAAGACCTAGAATCCTCAATTGAACTGATGGGACCCAATCTGAACTACAGTTCCTCTCTGTCCCCACCTCCTGTATCTCCATCACATGAATCAAGGAATCAGTTTTGCAACTGATTTTTGAAATTTTAGGAGTATTTGTCACTGAGAATCATTTGTCAGAGAGAGAGAACAAAGAGATAGCTTTCTTTTTAGAAAAGAAGGTCTTAGAAAGTTAGGGAAAATTATATCTCAAATATATTAGTGTTATCCATTTGGCTCTTTAGAGTGAAGTGCAGAGAAGGGAAACAGTGAAGAACCCCGAGCTCTTTGCAAGATAACTAGCTGTTCCTTTCACAAGAACCTTAACCTACTAACAAGATTTTCCAGAAAGAAGAAAAACTCTATTTACCTAACATACAAATAACTAAGCCAGTTTTCCTTGCTTCCAGTGATTCTGAAATGTGTATCCCCTCATTTTCTTCCTCTCAATATATTTCACTATATATTTACTAAATTGACTATCGTTATTGTCAACAAAAAGAGTCAAACTCCATAAAATATTTGAAGAGATTTATTCTGAGCCAAATATGAGTGACCATGGCCCATGACACAGCCCTCAGGAGGTCCTGAGAACATGTGCCCAAGGTGGTCGGGGTACAGCTTGGTTTTATATATTTTAGGGAGGCGTGAGACATCAATCAAATACATTCAAGAAATACAGCAGTTTGGTTCAGAAAGGCAGGACAACTCAAAGCAGGGGCTTCCAGGCTAATTTAAACACTTTCTGGTTGACAATTGGTTGAATTTATCTGAAGACCTGGAATCAATGGAAAGGAATGTTCAGGTTAAGATAAAGGATTGTGGAGACCAAGTTTTATTGTGCAGAGGAATGTCTCAGATAGCAGACTTCAGAGAGAGAGCAGGTTGTAAAGTGTTTCTTATTGGACCTAAAAGGGTGCTTGGCTCTTAGTTGATTATCTCCTGGATCTGGAAAGAAATGAAAGAAAACATTCAATAGAATGTGGACTTTTCCCACAAGAGACTTTGCAGGGCAATTTCAAGGTATGGCAAGGAAATATATTTTGGGGTTAAATATTTTTTCCTTGTCTCATAATGTTATGCCAGAGTCAGATTGAAAAGTAAGTCACGATATATAGGGTCAAATTAAAAGCCATCTGATGAGAATTTATGGTTTGTAGTGCCTGACTCCCTAGACCCCTTAGGTAGGAATTTGGGCAAGATAAAAAAATTAGAGCATAGTTCTCATTATGAAGAGAGATTTTAAAAGAGAGACTATTGTCACTCTTCTGTTGAATCACTTTATAAGTATAAATTTGAACTGGGTCAAGCACTTGATCTCTCCCTGTTGTCGTGTTATTAAGAAATTATTTTAGGCAGATAGAAAGGAAAAGGGGTCCTTGGGAAGTTTTTGTTTCCTTTAAAGCAGTTCCAGAAATGTTTCGTCTCTAGCAGGAAAGCGCCGGTTCTTAGATCCCAGCTGGCAAGCTTTGATATGCAAATGCTGGCCATTAGAAACTGAGTCCACCCAAACATGGTGATTCCCACCATCTTCTTGTTGCTCTTGCCCCCACATGTGCCTGGCAACATGGCTGCCCCCACATATTCCCCACGTGTGTAAAACATCTTGGGGATCTGTATTTGCATATTAAAAGGGTAGGGTGGGAGGGACAGTTTTTTCTCGGGCTATATGAATGACATGCCTGGTCAAACCAATACCCTGAGCCCTATGCAAATCAGACACCACCTCCTCCAGCCTCGTCATATAAGCAGCCACTTTTCTGCCACACATGGAGATTTCTCTTTGTTCGAATCCCCCCTCCCTCTGTCTCTGTACAGGGGAGCTATTTTCTTCTTCCTTCCTTCTTTCTTGCCTATTAAACTTCTCGCTCCTTAAAACCACTCCACATGTGTCTATGTTGTTAATCCTATAGGCTCAAGACCAAGAACCCTGCTGTTCCTCCAGTCATTGGAGCGGTATCAGTTGCAGAGCTCCACAAGCACAGGCTTCCTGCCTCATTCCTTTAACCTTTCACTGTCAAAAGGAAATCCCCTGAATTAATTCAAGATTGGCTTATATACTCCTTCAAGGATAAATCTTTCATGTGAGGAAGACTTGAGCCTCTGCATAGAAGACTAAAATACTTGCAAGAGCTATGCCTGGGTGCTCAGTCTCACAAAAGAATCCCCAAATTATGGAAAGCAAATGTCTACATATTTTTGCATACATCTCCAAAGGGAAATACTGTGTTATGTGAGGAAGACTCACCTGAAAACATTGGAATTTGTGAACCCTGACCTAGAATTAAATTTTGATGAATTATTTAAGAGACTAGAGAGGAGTAGTTGTGGCAGAATAAAAAATAAAATGAGATTACTGTTTTAGAAACTTTAGAACAATATGTTGCAAAGAGTCATGTAGGGTGAGGATAAGAAAAGAAGAAAGTAGATTTGGCAATTAGAAAGCCAAGAGACTTCCCCTTCTCAGCTACATAACAAACACTGTGAATAATACTTTGACAAAAATAATGAACTGAGAAGAAAATATGAAATTGGCATAGGCCAACAATAAAGTGAAAGCCAGTGTCCTTGGAAGTAAGCAAGCATTTGTTTTTTAAACATAAAACAAAATGAGTTTTCAAAGTTATGCAAAATATTAAGATAGACTACAATTTGCCAGAGGGTTTGTTTTTGACTTTGTAAGTACAAGGATATAATTGCAAATTAAGTTTGTGTTTATATTTTAGCTTATACATTGAGGATTGTATTTATTTTTTCAAATTTTCTAATTGACATAAAATTGGATATATTAATAATGTACAAAATGTTTTGAAATATCTATTATCTATATATAGTAGAATAGATAAATCTAGCTAATTAGCATATACATGACCTCAAATAGTTATCATTTTTGTTGTGAGAGCACTTACCCACTTTCTTAGCTCTTTTCAAGACTATAGTGTAATTAGCTATAGTCCCCATGCTGTGCAATAGATCTCTTGAACTCACTGCTATTATCAAATTGAATTTTTATATCTTTTGCCCAACAACTCCCCCTCTGGTAACCAGCATCCTACTCTCTACTTCTATGAGATCTGCTTTTTTGGGATTCCACATATGAGCGAGATTGTGCAGTTTTGTCTTTCTGTGCCTGGCTTATTCACTCAACATAATGTCCTCCAGGTTCACTTACATTGTCACCACAGGACAGGATTTCCTTCTCATTATGGATGAATGGTATTCCATTGCATATGTATACCACATTTTTTTTATGCATTCATCCATTGATGAACACAGGTTGATTCCATCATGAATAGCACTGCAATAAACATGGAAGTGCAGCTATCACTTTGACATACTGATTTCATTTCCTTTAGCTATATACCCATCATGGGATTGCTGGATCATATGATAGTTCTATTTTTAATTCTTTTAGCAACCTCCATACTGTTTTCCCTAATGGCTGTACTAATTTACATTCCCACAAACTGTGCAAGGTTTTTTTTTCCACATCCTTGCCAACACTTACCATTTGATAGTAGCCGTTCTAAAAAATGTGAGGTCATATCACATGGTAGTTTTGATTTGCATTTCCCCAATGATGAGTAATGTTGAGCATTTTTTTCATATACCTGTTGACCATTTCTGTGTCGTCTTTTGAGAAATGTCTGTTCAGGATTTTTGCCCATTTGTAATTAAGTTGCTTTTTGTGCAGCTGAGTTCTTTGACATCCTTGTCTTTTATGGACATTAACCCCTTATTGGATGTATGCTTTGCAAGCATTTTCTCCTATTCTGCAGTTTGTGTCTTCATTGTGTTGATCATTTCATTTATTGCGCAGAAGCTTTTTAGCTTAATGTAATCCCATCTATATTTCTGCTTTTGTTGTCTGTGCTTTTGAGGTCATATCTAAAAAATCATTGCTTAGACTAATGCCATGGAGCTTTTCCCCTGTTTTCTTCTGGAAGTTTCACAGTTTCTGTCTAGAGTATTTATGGCTTTCTATATCTAAGAACACATCATCCACAAACAGGGATAACACATGCCTTTTCTTTATTTTTCTTGTCTAATTGCTCTGGCTAGGACTTCTAGTGCAATGCTGAATGTAAATAGTGAGAGTGGACATCTTTGTCTTATTTTAAAGCTTAGAGGAAAAGCTTTCAGTTTGTTTTCCCCATTGAGTATGATGTTAGCCATGGGTTTGTCATATATGGCCTTTATTATGCTGAGGTACATTCCCTCTATACCTAAGTTGTTGAGAGATTTTTATCATTAAAGAGTGTTGAATTTTCCAGATGTTTTTTTTTGTATCTATTGAAATAATCATATGGGTTTTGTTTTTCATTCTGTTAATGTGTTGTATCATGTTTATTGATTTGCATATGTTGAACCATCTGTGCATTCCTGGAATGAGTCCCACTTGATCATGGTGAATGATCCTTTTAATGTGCTGCTGAATTTGGTTTTCTATTATGTTGTTGAGGATTTTTGCATTTATGTTCATCAGGGATATTGGCTTGTAGTTTTTTATGTGGTGTTGTATCCTTGTCTGGTTTTAATATTAGGGTAATGTTGGCCTTATAAAATGAGTTTGGAAGCATTCTTGCCTCTTAAATTTTTTGGAAGAGTTTGAGAACAATTGGTATTCATCCTTAAATCTTTGGTAGAATTTAGCACTAAAGCCACTAGGTCCTAGGCTTTTCTTTGGTGGGAGACTTTTTATTACTTATTCAATCTACTGACTCATTATTGGTCTGTTTAGATAGTCTGCTTTTTCATAATTCAGTCTTGGTAGGTTGCATGTGTCAAAGAATACATACATTTTTCTATGTTATCAAATTTTTTGCGTATAATTGTTTATTATAGTGTCTCACGATCCTTTGTATTAATGTGGTATCAAATATGTTTCCTTTTTCATTTATAATTTTATTTGTTTTAATTTTCTCTCTTTTTTCTTAGTCTAGCTAGAGGTTTGTCAATTTTCTTAATCTTTTCAGAAAACCAACTTTTACTTCTGTGATTTTTTTCCTGAACTCTGTGTTCCTCACAACCTATAAAAATAAAAGATTTGGCTGGGTGTAGTGCCTCACGTCTGTAATCCCAGCACTTTGGGAGGCTGAGGCTGGCAGATCACGAGATCAGGAGATTGAGACCATCCTGGCCAACATGGTGAAACCCCATCTCTACTAAAAATACAAAAAACTTAATAATAATAATCAGCCTGGCTTGATGGCACACACCTGTAGTCCCAGCTACGCAGGAGGCTGAGGCAGGAGAATCGCTTGAACCTGGGAGGTGAAGGTTGCAGTGAGCTGAGATTACACCACTGCACTCCAGCCTGAGCAACAGAGCAAGAGACTCCGTCTCAAAAAAAAAAAAAAAAAATAAATAAATAAATAAATGACTAAGGTCAACAGATGCAGTCAGTAACTTCAAATAAAAGCCACCTTTAATGCTAGCTTATAAAGCTAGGGTGGAAAAAGATGATGGAACAGGATTCTCCAGTGATTTTTCCCCTACAGAACCATCAATTTGAGTAACTATTCACACACATGCACACAAAAAATACCTTCAGAAGAACTAAAGAAATCAGCTGAGAGATCATAGTACCTTATTATAGCACAATAAGAAAAAAATATTGAGGATGGTAGGAAGGACAGTTTTTTATTATCCATGTCACCCCTCTCTGAAGCTCGGAAAGCACAGGTGGAGAGAAATACCATTAGCTTGAGGGAATGACAGAGAAATAAAAGGATGACTTTGTCTTAAAGCTTAATAGCATGTCTGCTACAGTAAAACCCAGCGCTGGGCAGACCTCCCCTGTCCCTAAATCAAAGTCAGTACCTGCAAATTAGGCAAACCTGCATCAGCAGTAGGTAAGAACCCATAGTCCCTGCAAGGTGGATTTGATCTCCAGTCTGCATCAACACCAGCCAACTAAGTGATCTTGGGCTCTGGATAGCTCTCAGTGGCAGGCAGTCCTCAGTGTCCATCACCTTCAGGCATGCCCCAGATCTACATCAGCCTTAGCAGCCATGATATTCCAGCCTGGCACTGTATTGGCCATGGTGATCTGGGCTTAGAGTGCCTTCTAGTTTTTCAGTGGCTTCAGCAATCTCAGGCTTAGGGAGTATCCTAGGTGGCCTGCCCAGAATCTCTGGACAGGATTACTGTTGTAGTGTGTTCCCAGATGAAGCCAATCTGGGAAGACTAGAATAAGTGCTTCTTCAAATGTGCAGACCTACAACAACAAGGGTCATGAATAATCCAGTAAACATGACATCACCAAATGGACAAAATAAAGTGCCAATGACTGACCCTAAAGAAGGTGATATATGAACTGCCTGACAATTCACAATAATGGTTTTAAGGAAGCTCAGCAAACCGCCCCCCAAAATACAAAATACAGAGAAACAATTCAAAGAAATGAGAAAAACAATAACTAGAACTAGGAATTTAATAGAGATATGGAAATAATTTTTAAAAAGAAATCCTGGACTTATAATAGAGAGCATCAACAGTAGAATTGGTCAAGCAAAAGAAAGTCTGTGACCTTAAAGATAGGTTTTTGGGAATATATAGTCAGAGGAGGAAAAAGAAGAAAAGGGAATGAAGAGAACTTATGGGATTTATGGAAAGCATTAAAAGAGCAAATGATTAAGTCATGTGTTAAAAAAAAGTGAAGAGAAAGACAAAGGAGTAGAAAGTGTATTTAAAGAAATAAAAGCAGAACACTTTCCAAACCTGGAGAAAAATATAAGTATCCAAGTATAGGAAGGTCAAAGGTGTCTAACCAAATTGAATCCAACTGAGGCTACTAGAGATCAATTTAAAAGACTGAAGAAAGAAAATAAAAAGAAGCAAGACCTTATGAGCAAGTACTAGCAGAAACCACAAACTATAGAATCAAACTACAGAAAATAAAACGTGTATGTTTAAAATATCTAAACAGTCTCAGAAATATGAGAAAATAACATAATACACACACAGACACACACATATACACAAGTATTGGGATCCTTTTAGATTTGAAAAGATCTAAATAGAATCTTGAGAAATGAGAATTATAATTTAAATTAAGAATCAATAGATATTGTACATAGTTAGCATGAGAACTAGTGATAAATGGAAAAACATTTCTTGCTCATGGGTTGGAAGAATCAGTATCATAAAAATGGCCATACTGCCCAAAAAAATCTACAGATTTAACACTATTTCTGTCAAACCACCAATGACATTCTTCTCAGAATTAGAAAAACTATTCTAAAACTCACATGGAACCAAAAAAGAGCCTGATTAGCCAAAGCAATCCTAAACAAAAGGAACAAAGGTGGAGGCATCACACTACCTGACTTCAAACTCTATTATAAAGCTATAGCAATCAAAACAGCATGGTATTGGTACAAAAACAGACACACAGACCAATGGAACAGGATAACAAACTCAAAAATAAACCCACACACTTAAAATCATCTGATCTTTGACAAGACCAACAAAAGCAAGCAATGGGGAAAGTCTTCCTTATTTAATAAATGATGCTGGGATAACTAGCTAGCCATACGCAGAAAACTGAAACTAGACCCCTACATTTCACCAGGTACAAATATTAAATAGATCAAAAGTTTAAACATAAGACCTCAAACTATGAAAATCCTAGAAGACAAGCTAGGAAAATCTCTTCTTGACATTGGCCTTGGCAAAGAATTTTCAGTTAAGTCCCCAAAAGCAATTGCAACAAAAACAAAAATTGACAAGTGGGATCTAATTAAACTAAAGAGCTTA
Source organism: Pongo pygmaeus (assembly GCF_028885625.2). Classification (NCBI taxonomy): domain Eukaryota; kingdom Metazoa; phylum Chordata; class Mammalia; order Primates; family Hominidae; genus Pongo; species Pongo pygmaeus. The sequence goes on from NC_072391.2 coordinate 23,416,542, forward strand.
TGCATAGTAAAAGAAAATATCAACAGACAACCTACAAAGTGGGAGAAGATATTCACAAACTGTGCATCTGACAAAGGCCTAATATCCAGAATCTTTAGGGAACTTAAGCAAATTAAGAAGAAAATAATAATAATAGCCCCATTTAAAAAGAGCAAAGAACATGAATGGAAACTTCTCAAAAGAAGAGATTAGAAGCAGCTAGCAAACATATTTTAAAAAATACTCCGCATCACTAATCATCAGAGAAATGCAAATCAAGACCACAATGTGACACCATCTCAAACCAGTCATAATGACTATTACCAAATGATCAAAAACAGCAGCTAGTGATGTGGTAGAAAAAAGGGAACACTGTTGGTGGGAATATAAATTAATCCAGCCACTACAGAAAGTAGTGTGGAAATTTATCAAAGAACTTAGAACTACTATTCAACTCAGCAAGTCCATTACTAGGTATACCCAAAGGAAAAGAAATCATTCTACCAAAAAGACGCATGCACTCGTATGTTTGTTGCAGTACTATTTACAATAGCAAAGGCACGGAATCAACTAGGTGCCCATCAGTGGTAGACTGGATGTAAAGAAAATGTACATATACACCATGGAATACTACACAGCCATAAAAAAAATGAAATCATGTCCTTTGCAGCAATATGGATGCAGTTGGAGGCCGTAACTCTAAGCAAATTAACACAGGAAAAGAAAATCAAATACTACATGTTCTCATTTATAAGTGGGAGTTCAACATTGAGCATAAATGGGCATAAACATGAGAACAATAGATACTGTAGACTACCAGAGTGGGGAGGAAGTGGAGGGGGCATGGGTTGAAAAACTACCTGTCGAGTACTGTGCTCACTACCTGGGTGATGAGATCCATACCCTAAACCTCAGCATCACACAATATTCCCAAGAACAAACCTGCACAGGTACCCCCTGTATCTAAAATAAAAGCTAAAATTATTAAAAATTCTGCAGAAATAATTGCAACAACTGATAATAAAAGAAATATACTTAATGTATCCCATGAGATTTAAAAAATGGAAAATATGAAAGAAATGTTAAAAGTCATGGAAGATAGTGAAACATTCCAATGTACAATCAAAAAGAGTTCAGAAAGAAATGATAGAAGACAAGGGGGTCATGTTTAAGAAGATGTTGGCTGAGAATTTCCAGAACTATTCAAAGACAAATCTTCAGTTTCAGAAGCTCACTGAATTGTTTTAAATTCTCACCTAGACACATCATTGTGAAACTTTAGAACACCAAGGCTGAAGAGAAGATCTTTGAGGCAACCAGAGATGAAACTTAAATAGGCAGGTTTAAATATCCTGTGTAACCACAGAAGGAATATTTTTAAAGTATAATGTCCGAAACACATAAATACTAGCAATTCAGAAGAAAGGAAAAGAAAACTAAGTCACATCAAAAAGATGGGAGAAGGGAGAAAAATTGAAATAGAAAAGAATAAATGGCAAAGCAATATGATGATAGTGATTAACCCAAATAGATCATTAGCAAAATTAAATGGCAGCAAAATATGCTCATTAAATAAACAAGATTGCATTCTGGATTCTCCCTGACCCCAAATTCTAGCTTCCTGCATTTTACAGGAGGCACAGTTAAAAAAAATAAAGATACAGAAAGTACAGGAATGGCAAAGGATGTATCAGGAAAAATACAAAAATAAAACCGTAGTGACTGCATCTATTAAGAGAAAAAATATGTATTTTTAACATTAAAAATTACTAGAGATTAAGAGGTTTACAACATGATAGCAGATTCAATTGAGCATGAGGTTATAAGAATTCCAAATTTTCACTTACATACCAATATAATGTAGACGTATATATAGTCAAAATTATCAGTTGGAATAATAGGCAGACACACAACATTACAGAAGGAGATTTGAACATTCCTCTCTTGTAACTGATGGATAAAGCAGTGGGGAAAATCAATGAATGTTATATAATGAACAGTACAGTTAATAAACTTGTGTTAATGGACATACATAGAACATAGATTCCCAAACCATGTTTTCAAATGCATGTCTCAGAAACTGACCCAGATGATACATCATGAAAATTAATATGTAATGATGTATTTACTGACCATTATGCAATTAAAAATGAGTAACAAAATGATAACTAGAAAAAGAACACAAAATTGTGAATTTTAAAACACATTTTAATAGTTAATGGGCCAAAGAGAGAATCATAACAGAAATTAGAAAATATTTAGAACTGAAGCGAAATTTAAATACTCTGAAGCAAATGAGTTATTGGAGGAAATTTTATACCTTTAACTGCTAACATTAAAAAGCCTGAAAGTTAACTAACAAACTGTCCAATTTAAATAGAAAAATAACAGCCTAACAAATTCAAAGGAAGTGTAAAGAATGAACAAATAAAAGTAAAATTTAACCAAACAGAAAATGGGGCCAGGCATGGTCACTCATGCCTACAATCCCAGCAATTTGGGAGGCCGAGGCAGGTGGATCACCTGATGTCAAGAGTTCAAGACCAGCCTGGCCAACCTGGCAAAACCCCATCTCTACTAAACAATACAAAAATTAGCTGGGCGTGGTGGCGGGCGCCTGTAATCCCAGCTACTCGGGAGGCTGAGACAGGGAGAATTGCATATATATATATATATACATATACATATATATATATTTGTATAGCTGTTATACCATTGAAATGTAAGAAGATATGACAACTTTAGGCCAACAAATGTAAAAAATATAAACAAATTGTTACATTTCTAAAAGATACACTTCACTAAATTTGATTTAGAAGAATTAGAAAATTTAATTTGTACTTAAGCATTCAAGTAATTAAATTAATAGTTAAAATTATTTCTACAATGAAAACACAAGGCCTAGATGGCTTTACTAGTGAGTTCTAAATATTCTTCCAGTTAACACATAAAAACAGAAGATGATACTTCTTAACTCCTCCTATGAGATTAGCAAAAGCCCCATCCATAACCTAGCAAAATCATCACAAACTATTCTCATTCATGAATATAGATTCAAAAAATTCTAAACAAAATATTAGCAAATTGAATCTAGGAAGTTTACTTTTATATTAAAATATCTATCAACAAAATTCCCACTTTAATGGATTAATGAGGAAACATAAAAATCTTAATACATGCAAATAAATCATTGATACTAAGTAAAAAATTTCTTAGTAAACAAGGATTAAGAGGAAGAAAAGTTGCTGAGCTTTATAATGGACATATACATGTACAGAAACCTATAGCAAATATAGTATTCAGTACTGGCTCTTCAAAAGCATTTCCTTTAAAAATGAGGAACTAGATGAGGATGATAGCTATTGCCACCTCTGTTAAACATTATACATCAGGTCTTGATTCCATTCTGTAATATAGAAAAGTAATTAAAGCATGTATAGGTTGAAAATAAAGAAACTACCATTATTCAAAAATGCTATAAAATCTGAGGAAGTGTTACCAATGTATAAGAACAGATGCCGAGGCAAGGCAAAGAAGCGTGTATTAAATATGGTCTTCCCTAGAATTCTTTAGAGAGGATTTACAGAGTATTTCCATAATGATGTAAAATTCTATTGGACAGTGCTGGTCTATAGGATTAGCCCTTGATATTTTTTGCATCTGTACAAAAAGCCAATATCCAGAATTATTCATTCTGTGTCAATTATTTTTCTCTATATCAAGTTAAGATCTACTTAGGACTCATATCAAGTTAAGATCGACTTGCCATAATTTTAGCACTTGGGGGTTCATGTCTTGGCCATCTCTCCCTGCTCAAAGTGTTTTATAAGAACTTTTTGTGTTTAGACCTGTCTTTTATCCTCTTCCCAAATGTATGAATTCATTATCAAAATTCTACACTGGAAATTCATAAATTAAACACGTTCATATCCCCAGGAACTTAGTCTCTAATTATTTATATGCACTTCATTCTTTGGAAAGACATTAATTAACTTATCAGCTTGTTTCTTTGAAATTTTCTTGAACTCTCAAATGTTTCAGAATTTGCCCTATCCATTCTCTATTGTTGAATTCTAGCCTCTATCTCCTGGCTCTATTTACTCCCTTAATCAATTTGTGTTAGAAATGCTGAAAAATAGCCACTAGTGACTTCCTGACCCTATCAAGTGCCAGGAAGACTTATCATATGGATACCCACTTCACCAAAAGTACTTTAGAATTCTACAATCATCAGCACAAACTGTGTCACTGATGGCAGTGGCCGCTCCAAACAGCCACTGGAATGTTCTTCAAAGACAATCATCTGGTTTTCAATTTTCTGAGCTTGATTTGATCATCACTGGAGGATTTGTTGTCCTGGGGATAGTTGATTTCCTGTAATATAACCTAATCTTATCTTTTCAGAAAAGCTAACCAGCATGTCAAACACCACCAGAACCATTCTACGTAATTCATTACTATTCTTTCCCAATTACAACCTTGCGAAGTGCATTGGTGAGTATACAACTATCTACGAGATGAAGATATTGTGCACCACCTTCAAGAAGCCTCCTGTCTACCTAAATTGTAGCAAAGAAAGTAAGTACTTCAGGGTCCTTAAGTCTCTAGCAAATTAGCTTCAGGTTCGTGCTGTAAAACACGTGAGGAATCTGCCCTTCCTTCATCAGAGAGAGTCAGGACACATGTTTGGTACATAAGTCATTTTACAAGGCTGGAAAAACCCTCCTTAAACATAAAAAAGCCTCAGTCTGGGTATGGTGGCTGACGCCTGTAATCCCAACACTTTGGGAGGCCAAGGTGGGCGGATCACCTGAGGTCAGGAGTTCGAGAGCAGCCTGGCCAACATGGAGAAACCCTGTCTCTACTAAAAGTACAAAAATTAGCCAGGCGTGATGGTGCGCACCTGTAATCCCAGCTGCTCAGGAAGCTGAGGCAGGAGAATCTCTTGAACCCAGGAGGCTGGAGGTTGCAGTGAGCCAAGATTGCGCCACTGTGCTCCATCCTGGGCGACAGAGTGAGACTCCGTCTCAAAAACCAAACCAAAACAAATAAACATAATAAAGCCTCAAAAGCAAATCCAGGGTAAGTTTAAAGTGGTCATCAGATATACAATAAGAAGTACTAATAATCAACCATCTACTAACTTTACCTGCTTTATTGTAAGTCTTTTACAACAATCTGAAGTTACCTGTTTTTATACTCATTTGAGGAAAATGATTATGTGTCATACAGCTCTTATGGTCTAGACTGAGTTTTTATTCTTCCACTGCATAATGCATTCTCATAGGGAAGGATTTGTTCTGTCTTCACCATTTTTATTTAATACCGTTTAGTGGTTATTAGTTTAAAAGTGTTGCAACTATGTTGTTCATTTTATTCCTATGTATCTTTTGATGCTATTATAAATGATATGACTTTTTGAAGTGTCATTTTTGTTTGTTGCTGATATAGAGAAATACAGTTGAAAGAGTTCATTTTCTGTATATTGAACTTGCAAAATTATTTTAATAATTTAGGTGTATATTTTTTATTTTAATGGATGTATTCAAAGCAGCTGCTAATAACATATTTCTTTTCCAGTCCATGTACACTTATTTTTTGTTCTTGACTCCCTGCTTTGTCAAAGACACATAGTTCAAATTTAATCAAATTGGTGATCATAGACCTTCAGTTTCATTTCAGTTTAAAAGATAACATTATAATATTTTACTATCAAGAATGATGTTTTCTATAGAAACCCTTTATCAGAATCGAGAAGTTTCTTTCTATTCTGTGTTTAGTTTATATAATTATGAATACATGTTCAATCTTATCAGATGTTTTTTACTGCTTCTGTTGAACTTTTCTTCTTTGTTCTCTTGAATTACTTATTTATTCTATTGAACTACATGGTGAATTATACAGGCTGAATTTGTAATGGTACATGATAACAAATCAAGTAATAAATTAAGTAAAACAAGCATTATTATGATATATTAAATTGTATATATTGTGGATTAAGTTCACTAATATTAATTAAGGATTCTTGCATCTATGCCTATTAAAAAGATTAACCTAAAACTATTGGGAATTTTTAGTGAAATACTTACCAACCTTTGGTATAAAAAATAAACAGGACAGGCACAGTGGTTCATGCCTGTAATTCTAACACTTTGGGAGACCAAGGCAGGTGGATCACCTGAGGTCAGGAGTTTGAGTCCAGCCTGACCAACATGGTGAAATCCTGTCTCTACTAAAAATACAAAAATTAGCTGGGCGTGGTGGTGCACGCCTGTAATCCCAGCTACTTGGGAAGCTGAGGCAGAACTATCGCTTGAACACGGGAGGCAGAGGTTGCAGTGAGCTGAGATCATCCCACTGCATTCCAGCCTGGGCAACAGAGCGAGACTCCATCTCAAAAAAATAAATAAATAAAATTTAAAAAATAAGAAACAAAGAAAGAAGTGCTTCCTGTTTTTTATTTGCTCAAAGATTTTGTGTATCTACCAACATATCTTCTTAAATGTTTGGTGTTATTTCTTCTTAAATAGGGTGGAATTCATATGTGAAGTTAATTATGCATGGAGATTGTCCTTTGGGGAGGTTTTTAGTTGTTCACATGTCTAAGTTAGAATTATTTGGGTATCTTATTAATAATTTGAGTGAGGAGTTGTTAGTTGAGTTTTTACAGGACCATTTCACTCCATCTACATTTTCCAATTTATTGGAATACATTTATTCATAATACCTTATGGTCTTTTTAATATCTATAGGATTAATAATGATGTCTCCATTTTCATATCTGTCTAATTTTTGCCACTTGTATTTTTTTAAACAGTCTTACAAGAGGTTTATCAATCTTGTTAGTCTTTTCAAAAAGTAAGTTTTCAACTTTGTTGATTTTTATTGCATTTTTAAAAGTTTATTTTCTATGTTATTTTCTTCTACATTCTAAATTTGGGGGATTAATTTTCTAACATCACAAGATGAGCCCTTAGATTGTTTATTGTCACTCTGTATTCTTTTCGTGACTAGAATGTATCTCAGTGTGGTTGGAGGGATTGGTATTTTTTCTACTTAGATGCTCTAAGCTTCTAACATCTGTAATTTGATGTCTCATTACTTTTGGAAGAGTCTCATTCTTGGGAAGACAAAATTTCTGGGAAAAGTAAGGACAATTTGGAAGATAGAATCGTCCCTTGGAGACTTGAGATGTAGAAAGAAGGAAACAAACTGCATAAGTTAAGGGTCCTGCAGAATCAAAAGGCTATCAGGAAATCAGAAAACTATATCCACACTACCACCACCACCCCATCACTCACTCCCCAGCAAAAAGACATTTACATGTAAAGAAACTATATTTCACTCTACCAACAGAAATAGCTGTCATAAACCAAGCAACCATGTAATCTTCTCAAACCATTATCACCATTCCATAGAATTACTATTTTTGATGGTCCATGAAAATTCACAGTTCACACCAGAAAGAGGTAGGAAACATTTATACAAAGATAGTATGAAAGGAGGACAAAAAATAGGAATAAAAACAGTGCACATGACAAAATAACCTCTAAAAAACACAAAGGCAACACACTTACGAATACACCTATGGTGGGGGCAGAAAATGTGTCAAAATGTTAGCAATGTTGATACTATGCAGAGGGAACAGTGTTTATTTTATTACTATTATTTCAATTTCACTTTATATTTGAGAATTTTAGAAATAATATAAGGAGAAAATGGGCTTCAGATGACTATATATCTGATACTGTTTTTATAAAGCTCAAATTTAGAAAGTAAACAAAATATTGTTACTGCATACACATAAAGATCAACTTGTATGTAAATAACACAGGAAATCAGAACACAATTTATCATAGCAGTTACCTGTAGAGAATAGAAAAGTGAAGGATCACATAAGTATTCTGTTTGCAATATTTGTAAACTTTTCGTTTTGAGGAGCTTGGCTTATAGATGCCATTATGATATTATTCTTAAAATTTATACATAAGGCCAGGTGCAGTGGCTCACGCCTGTAATCCTAGCACTTTGGGATGCCAAGGCAGGCAGATTACTTGCAGTCAGGAGTTCAAGACCTAGGCTGAGGCAGGAGAATCACTTGAACGCGGGAGGCAGAGGTTGCAGTGAGCCTAGATCGTGCCATTGCACTCTAGACTGGGTGACAGAGCAAGACTCTGTCTCAAAAAAAAAAAAAAAAAAAAATCCTGTTACAAGAAAATTATAAACTCTCCTCTCCTTTTTTTAAAAAAGGATATTTTAGAACAGTTTTAGATTTACAGAAAAATTGCAGAGAGTACAGAGGGTTCCATATATCCTGTACCCAGTGTCTCTTACTAATAACATACATTAATAAGATACATGTTACAATTAATGAATATTAATACATTACTGTAACTAATGTACCTAATTTATTCAGATTTCCTAGTTTTTAAAATATAATGTCCTTTTTCTGTTCCATGCTCCAATCCAGATACCACATTACATTTAATAGCCGTGTCTTTTAGGTTCCTCTTGGCTGTGATAGTTTCTTGGATTTTTCTTATTTTTAATGACATTGACATTTTTGAGGAGTACTGGGGGTCAGGTATTTTGTAGACTACAAACTGGGAGATCCTCAATTGGGATCTATATAAGGTTTTTTTCATGATTAGAATGAGGTTATGTGTTTTTGGGAGGAATACCGCAGAGAAAAAGTTCAATCTTTATCACATCTAAAAGGAGTGTTTCATATTATCGAAGTGAATTATTTACTGCTGATGTTGCTCTTGATCACTTTATCGAGATGGTGTTTTTCAGTTTTCCCTGCTATAAAGTTTTTCGTTTTTTCCCCCTTTATATACTGGAAATTATATATTTGAATTCGAATAGATATATTTGAACATCATTTAAATAAATGTCAAACTAAATATCAGAATTACTTTAATAAATCAAAATAGACTTACAGATATTATTTTTTATATTTTGGGTTATAATCCAATACTACTTTATTTTGTTGCTCAAACTGCTCTAGTTTTGGCCATTGAACTCTCCCTTTTTCGGAATCACATTTTATAAGGCTTTGTCATTGATGTATAGAAATGCAATTGAATTTTATGTTTGCATTTATTCTGAGTTCAGCAACCACATTAATTATTTTAGAATCTAATAGTTCATTAGGGGATTCTTTCAGATTTCTGGGTAGACAATTATATCCACTATTATTTCATCTTTTACATTTCTCATACTTTAGAATTGTGTTTTAAAAATACTTGACTCATACCAAAGACTATATGCTATAATATTTATGTATAATTTTTTTTTTTTATTGGAGACCGAATCTCACTCTGTCACCCAGGCTGGAGCGCAGTGGCACAATCTTGGCTCACTGCAACCTCCACCTCTCAGGTTCAAGCAATTCTCCTGCCTCAGCCTCCTGAGTAGCTGGGTGCACACCACCACACCCAGCTAATTTTTGTATTTTTAGTAGAGACAGAGTTTCACCACCCAGGCTGGTCTCGAAGCCCTGACCTCAGGTGATCCGCGTGCCTCGGCCTCCCAAAGTGTTGGTATTACAGGCACGAGCCACTGCACCAGGCTATAATTTTCTTATAACAGGAATTCTGTGCCTTTTATTCATGAACCTTCCAAGAAAGTTTTACAAGTGTCAGCTAATGGTCAGTTTTACATCGTTTAAAGGCGAATGTGTCTTCTTTTCCAAGAGTATTTGTACATTAAAACTTTCTTCTAATTAGCAACTTAAGATTTCACATCTCTGAAGGGATTTGGGATATATTGTTCATAGCAAGCAATGATTATTAGACATATAAATAAGTATATTAATATATATATGCTTACTTAATTACCATGCATTATGTTAATGAAGGCCGGCCTTCAAAATTTATTGTTCAAATGGCATTTTTGTAGCAGGATAATTATTTCTCATACTAAATACCTGTCTCAATTTAGTCTAATGTTTGATTTTATCCTACATTTTTTTCTTTGTTGTTTTCCGAGTTCTTGTTCATTCATTGTATCAATGCTGTGCACTAACATTAGCTGTCTTGCATTTTCTTTTTTGCCAACTTCAGATACTGAGAAGAATATTCTTTGGAAGAGCTTATGATTGGAAAGTATTTAATTGGCATGAGTATTGCAGGCTTTATTTTCCTTCTGTTGATTTTCCTTTGGGAGACTACTTCATGGAGACTAAGAACATTCCTCAATCAATACATTTACTTTGGTATCTACAAGCGATACAGGAAGGTAAGTACTCAAGTGTGGAATAATTTAAGAACAACTCTAAGAGAAATGAAAATTAGGTCTGAGAAGCATGTATCTATATACCATTACCTCAGCCAGCCTGGTGGCAGGCTCCTGTGGTCCCAGCTACTCAGGAAGCTTGGAAGTTATTTGATGAAAGAAAAATCTGTGTCTACAAGAATGTATTTTCTTAACGTATATTGAGATAGAATTACCTACACTAAACTACATTCATTTTGTTGGTCATTTCAAATGTCGAGATTTTGTCTTTATGAATTTTCTCTAATGCTGACTATTTTCTGTTTCACTGATAATCTAATTCTTTTTCATGGCTGAAAAGTACTCCATTGTGTATATGTACCATATTTTGTTTATCCATTCATTCATTGATGGATAGTTAGGTTGCTTTCAAATCTTGGGTATTGTGAATAGCATGCCTGCTATGGGTCTGTCACATATGGCTTTTATTATGTTGACGTATGTTCCTTCTATACTCATGTTTTAGGGTTTTTATCATGAATGGATGTTGAATTTTATCAAATGCTTTTTCAATTGAAATGATTGTATAGTTTTTGTCCTTCATTATGTTGATACGATGTAACACATTGATTGGTTTCTGTATCTTAAACCATCCTTGCATCCCTGGGAGAAATCCTACTTGGACCTGATAAAATGATCTTTGTAATGTATTGTTGAATTTAGTTTGCTAGTATTTTGTTGAGAATTCTTGCATCAGTATTCATCAGGGATATTGGTCTGTTGTCTTCTTTCTTTTTTTATGTATCTTTTTCTGATTTTTACTTCTGCCTCAATTTCATTGTTTACCCAAAGTCGTTCAGGAGCAGATTATTTAATTTTCATGTAATTGTAACGTTTTGAGCAATCTTCTTAGTATTGATATCTATTTTTATTGCACTGTGGTCCAAGAGTGGTTGGTATGGTTGTGTGGTTTTTTAATAATATGTTAAAGACTGTTTTATGGCTGATTTTGTGGTCAATTTTAGAATACGTGCCACGTACAGATAACAAGAATTTACGTTCTGTTTTTGGGTAGAGAGTTCTGTGGGTGTCATTTAGGTTCATTTGGTCAAGTGTCGAATTCAGGTCCTGAATATCTTTGTTAGTTTTTTGCCTCCATGATTTGTCTAATACTGTCAGTGAGGTGTTGAAGTCTCCAACTATTATTGTGTGGTTATTTAAGCCTCTTTGTAGGTCTCCAAGAATTTGCTTTATGAATCTGGGTGCTCCTGTGTTGGGTGCATACATATTTAGGATAGTTAGGTCTTCTTGTTGAATTGAACCCTTTACCATTATGTAATGCCCTTCTTTGTCTTTTTTGATCTTTGTTGGTTTAAAATCTGTTTTGTGTGAAATTAGAATAGCAACCCTTGCTTTTTTTCTTTTTTCCATTTGCTTAGATTTTTCTCCATCTCTTTACTTTAAGCCTGTAAGTATCATTGCATGTGAGATGGATTTCTTGAGTATAGCATATAGTTGAGTCTTGCTTTTTCATCCAACCCTGTGCCTTTTAATTGGGGAATTTAGCTTATTTACATTCAAAGTTAATACTGATGTGTGTGAACGTGATCCTATCATCACGTCATTGGCTGGTTGTTATGTAGACTTGATTGTGGAGTCGCTTTATAGTGTCAATGGTCTTTTACCTAAGTGTGTTTTTGTGATGGTCTTTCCTTTCCATATTTAGCACTCCCTTTACGACCTCTTGTGAGGCAGGTCTGGTGGCAATGAATTCCCTTAGCATTTGCTTGTCTGAAAAGGATCTTATTTCTCCTTTGCTCATGAAGCTTAGTTAGGCTGGATATGAAATTCATGGTTGGAATTTCTTTTCTTTTTATTTTATTTTATTTTATTATTATTATACTTTAAGTTTTAGGGTACATGTGCACAATGTGCAGGTTAGTTACATATGTATACATGTGCCATGCTGGTGTGCTGCACCCATTAACTCGCCATTTAGCATTAGGTATATCTCCTAATGCTATCCCTCCCCCCTCCCCCCACCCCACAATAGTCCCCAGAGTGTGATGTTCCCTTTCCTGTGTCCATGTGTTCTCATTGTTCAATTCCCACCTATGAGTGAGAACATGCGGTGTTTGGTTTTTTGTCCTTGCGATAGTTTACTGAGAATGATGATTTCCAATTTCATCCATGTCCCTACAAAGGACATGAACTCATCATTTTTGATGGCTGCATAGTATTCCATGGTGTATATGTGCCACATTTTCTTAATCCAGTCTATCATTGTTGGACATTTGGGTTGGTTCCAAGTCTTTGCTATTGTGAATAGTGCCGCAGTAAACATACGTGTGCATGTGTCTTTATAGCAGCATGATTTATAGTCCTTTGGGTATATACCCAGTAATGGGATGGCTGGGTCAAATGGTATTTCTAGTTCTAGGTCCCTGAGGAATCTCCACACTGACTTCCACAAGGGTTTAACTAGTTTACAGTCCCAGCAACAGTGTAAAAGTGTTCCTATTTCTCCACATCCTCTCCAGCACCTGTTGTTTCCTGACTTTTTAATGATTGCCATTCTAACTGGTGTGAGATGGTATCTCATTGTGGTTTTGATTTGCATTTCTCTGATGGCCAGTGATGGTGAGCATTTTTTCATGTGTTTTTTGGCTGCATAAATGTCTTCTTTTGGGAAGTGTCTGTTCATGTCCTTCGCCCACTTTTTGATGGGGTTGTTTGTTTTTTTCTTGTAAATTTGTTTGAGTTCATTGTAGATTCTGCATATTCGCCCTTTGTCAGATGAGTAGGTTGTGAAAATTTTCTCCCATTGTGTAGGTTGCCTGTTCACTCTGATGGTAGTTTCTTTTGCTGTGCAGAGGCATCATGCTACCTGACTTCAAACTATACTACAAGGCTGCAGTAACCAAAACAGCATGGTACTGGTACCAAAACAGAGATATAGCTCAATGGAATAGAACAGAGCCCTCAGAAATAATGCCACATATCTACAACTATCTGATCTTTGACAAACCTGAGAAAAACAAGCAATGGGGAAAGGATTCCCTATTTAATAAATGGTGCTGGGAAAACTGGCTAGCCATATGTAGAAAGCTGAAACTGGATCCCTTCCTTACACCTTATACAAAAATTAATTCAAGATGGATTAAACACTTAAACGTTAGACCTAAAACCATAAAAACCCTAGAAGAAAACCTAGGCATTACCATTCAGGACATAGGCATGGGCAAGGACTTCATGTCTAAAACACCAAAAGCAATAGCAACAAGAGCCAAAATTGACAAATGGGATCTAATTAAACTAAAGGAATTTCTTTTCTTTACAAATGCTGAATATAGGCCCCCAATCTCTTCTGGCTTGTAGGGTTTCCGCTGAAAGATCCACTGTTAGCCTGATGGGGTTCTCTTTGTGAGTGATCTGCTCCTTCTCTCCAGCTGCCTGCAACATTTTTTCTTTCATTTTGACCTTGAGAAATCTGATGACTATGTGTCTTGAGGATGGTTATCTTATATAGTATCTCATAGGGGTTCTTTGCTTTTCCTGAATTTGAATGTTGGTGTCTCTAGTGAGATTTGGGAAATTTTCATGGATGATATCCTGAAATATATTTTCCAAGTTTCATGCTTTCTCTCCCTGTTTCAGTGACACCAATGAGTCATAGATGTTGTTTCATTACATAATTCCATATTTCTCAGGTTTGGTTTATTCTTCTTTGTTGTTGCTTCTTTATTTTGTCTGACTGAGTTATTTCAGAGAACTTGTCTTTGAGCTGAGCTTCTTTCCTCAGCTTGCTTGATTCTGAGGAATCAGTTGTATTATAGAATTCTTGAAGTGTGTATTATAGAATTCTTGAAGTGAGTTTTTCAGCTCTATAAGATCAGCTTGGTTCTTTCTTAAAATGGCCACATCATCTTTCATCTCTGGTATTGTTTTATTATATTCCTTAGAGTCCTTGGATTGGGTTTTTACTTTCTCCTAAATTTTGATCATCTTTGTTCCTATCCATATTCTTAATTCTATTTCTGTCATTTCACCCATTTCAGCCTGGCTGTGAACCATCACTGCTGGGGAACTAGTGTGGTTGTTTGCAGGTAAGAAGACACTCTGGCTTTTTGAGTTGCCAGAGTTCTTGCACTGGTTCTTTCTCATCTGTGTGGGCTTATGTTTCCTTCAATATTTGAAATTGCTGTCCTTTGGATGGGTTGGTTTTTTGTTTTTTTGTTTTGTTTTGTTTTGTGCTTGTTTTGATGCCCTTGGGGATTTGATTGTGGTATAAGGTGGGTTCAGTTGACTGCTTTGTTTCTGGAAGACTTTAGGAGGCTAAGGCTCAGCTCAGCACTCTTGGGCTGCAGGCTCTATCTCTGGGGAGCTGGTCCTGGGCCCACAGCTTTGTTCTCTGGACCCTGGAAGTTAGGAATCTGCTGCACTGGAGGGGCTGAAGTGGTCCCAGTTCACTGGCCAGAACACGCCAATGAGTGGCATTGGCCAAAGCACTTCACTGGGGCAGCGGCAGTGGGATCCATGCTTGCTTGCCTGTGCCAGCAGCCACAGCAGTACAGCGAGGTGCACACACCTCAGCCAATTGGGGTACTGTCAGAAGCAAGGCTGCCGCATTCCTGCATGAGCTTGCACCAGTTACAGTGGTGGTGTGGCAAGGGCGAGGTGCTGGCAGTGAGGGCTGGGGTTGGGGGAGTTCCAGTGTTGGTGCTCACACTCATGCTTGCAACAGTGGTGGCAAGAGTAGGGCACTGGTGAGCATGGCACTGTTGGCCTCCATTGTGCGTGTGCTCCCAAAGGCAGCATTGGCAGCGCAGGGTGGATGAGGCTGCCAACATCCCTGTGAACATTTGTAGCAGCGGTGGGGCGGCACCAGGGCATGGGGTTGCCAGTGTCTGCACGTTCGCACTGGTAGTGGTGTCAGCGCTGGGGGTGTTGAACATCTTTTGCATACCTCTTGGCCATTCATATGTCTTGTTTCAAAAAATGTCTGTTCAGGTCTTTCGCCATTTTTAAATCAGATTATTGTTTTCTTACTATTCTGTTGTTGTAATTGCTTATATATTTTAGATATTAATCCCTTATTAGATACATGGTTTGCAACTATATTCTCCCAATCCATAGGTTGTCTCTTCACTCTATTAATTGTTTATTTTACTCTGCTGAAATTTTTAGTTTCATGCAATTTTATTTGTCTATTTTTGCTTTTGTGGCCTATGCTTTGTGGATTATTTGAAAAAAAAAACCTTTGCCAGACCGATGTAAAGAAGCTCTCACCCTGTATTTTCCTCTAGGAATTTTACAGTTTCAGGCCTTAAGTTTAAGTCTCTAATCCACTTTGAGTTCTTTTTTTATATTGAGTGAGATAAGGGTTCAACTTTATTCTTTTGCACGTGGATATTCAAATTTCCCAGTGGCATTTATTAAGGAAACTGTCTTTTCCTCGTTGTGTGTTTTGGGCACGTTTGCTGAATATATTTGACCTTAAATGCATGATTTTATCTCTGGGATCTTTGTTCTCTTCTGTTATTCTATATGTCTGCTTTTGTAGCAGTACTGCATTGCTATGATTACTGTTAGTTTGTAGTAGATTTTGAGATCAAGTTGTGTGATGCCTGGAGTTTTATTCTTATGTGCTCAAGATTTATTTGGCTGTTTGGAGGTATTCTGGGGTTTCATATGAATCTGAGAATTGTTTTTTCTGTTTCTGTGGAAAGGGCCATTGGAATTTTGATAGGGATGGCATTGAATGTGCCAACCACTTTAGATAGTATAAATATTTTAACAATATTAATTTTTCCAATCCATGAACAGAGGATATCTTCCATTGATTTTGTCTTCTACAAAATATTTAATCACTGTTTTATAGTTTTCAGTTTGCAGACCTTTCAGCTCTTTCATTAAATTTATTGCTAAGTATTATTATGCTATTGTGAATGAGATTATTTTTTGGGTTTTTTTGATAGGTAGTTATTAGTGAATAGAAATACTGATTTTTGAATGTTGATTTTGTATCCTACAAATTTATTAAATTCATTTGTTAGTTCTAACAGATTTTTGGTGAAATATTTACGGTTTTCTATATGTAGGGTCATGGCATCTGCAAACAGGGACAATTCAATTTATTCCTTTTCAATTTGGATAAGTTTTATTTCTTTTTCTTGCCTAATTGCACTAGCTAGGACTTTCAGGACTATGCAGAATAAATGGCAAGAATGGGCTTCGTTGCCTTATTCCTGATCTTAGAGAAAAAGCTCTCAATTTTTCTCCACTGAGTATGATGTTTGATGCAGGTGTGTCATATATGGCCTTTATTGTGTTGAGGTACATTCTTTCAATATCTAATGTGTTGAGAGTCTTTTTATCATAAAGGATGTTGAATTTTGTCAAATATTTTTTCTGTATTTATTGAGATGAATCATATGTTTTTGTCCTTTCTTCTATTAATGTGGTGTCACATTTATAGATTTCTGTTATGTTAAACCATCCTTGTATTCTTGGGATAAATGCCACTTGGTATGGTAAATGATCCTCTTGATGGGCTATTGAGTTTGAGAACTCAATCACATTGCTAGTATTTTGTGAGAAATACTATTTGTGCTAGTATTTTGTTGAGAACTTTTGCATCTATGTTTTGTTATGTTGTGTTTCCACTTTCATTTATCTCAAGATTTAAACTTCCCTTTTAATTTGTTCTTTAACTCATTATTTGGAAGTATATTGTTTGATTTTTATGTATTTGTGAATTTTCCAAAATTACTCATGTTATTGATTGCTAGTCTGATACCATAGTGGTCAGAAAAGATACTTGATATGATCTCAGTCTTTTGAAATGTGTTAAGACTTGTACTATAGCCTAACATATGAACTCTCCTGGAGAATGTTCTGGGCACATTATAGAAGAATTTGTATTTTACTGGTGTTGGATCAAATGTACTGTATATGTCTATTAGTTCTACTTGGTCTAAAATGTTGTTTAAGTCCAATGTTTCTGTATTGATTTTCTGAATGGATGAGCTGTACATTGCTGTAAGTATGGTATTGAATTTTCCTACTTCCCTGTTCTTGTATTACTGTCTATCTCTCCCTTCAGATCTATTAATACTTGCTTTATATATTTAGATGATCCAAAGTTGGGTGCATGTATGTTTATAATTGCTACATCCTCTTGATGAATTGTCTCCTTTATCATGATATAATGACCTTCTTTGTCTGGTTTTACAATTTTTGACTTAAAGCTTATTTTATCTAAGCATAGCTACTCCTGCTCTTCTTTTGGTTTCCATTTGTATAAAATATTATTTTTATCCCTTCATTTTCAGTCTAGGTGTGTCCTTACAGGTGAAATGAGTCTCTTGTAGATAGCATATATTTCAGCCACTCTATATCTTTTGATTGGAGAATTTAATTCATTTAAATTGAACATAATTATTGATGGATAACTACTTTCATTTTGTTGTTTTATGATTATTTTGTAGATCCTTTGTTCCTTTTTTCTCTCTCTTGTTATCACCTTATTGATTAAATAATTTTCTCTACTTGTATGCTTTAAGTCTTTATTTTCCATCTCTTTTTATCTGCTTTGTTGTTTTGCATTTACCATAAGGCTTCCCAAGAAACTTTTTATAGTTATAGCAGGCTATTTTAAGGTGATAATAACTTAATTTTGATCACATTTTAAAATTCCACAATTTTACTCCTTCTCTTTCCACATTTAAAATTTTTAATGTTACAGTTTACTTTCCGTTATATAAGAAAATACCACATTTTGTCTTTTAACCTTTATGCTAAAGTTAAAAGTGATTCATACCACCATTACAATATTGGAGTATTCTGCATTTGACTGTATGCTTACTTTTACCAGTGAGTTTCATATTTTCATATGTTTTTCTGTTACTCATTAGCACCCTTTTCTTTCATCTTGAAGAAATTTTATTAGCATCTCTTGTAAGACAAGTCTCGTGGTAATGAAATCCCTTAGATTTTGTTTGCCTGGGAAAGCCTTTATCTCTCCATTTATGAATGACAAGTTTGCAGGGTATAGGATTCTTGAATGACAGTTTTGTTTTTCCTTGAGCACTTTAAATACATCATCCCACTCTCTCCTGGTCTGTTAGATCTCTGTTGAGAAATTCACTGCTAGCCTTATTGGATCTCCTTTATATATGTTATTTGCTTTTTTCTCTTGCCACTTTCAAGATCCTCTTTTTGTGCTTGACTTTTGACAATTTGATTTTAATATGTCTTGGTGTAGTATTGTTTAAATTGAATCTGATTGAACATATTTGACCCTCCTGTACCTGGAAATGTATGACTTTCCCCAAATTTGTAAAATATTCTGCTATTATTTCTTTAAATGAACTTTCTAACTATTTGCTTTTTTCTTCTCCTTTGCTAACTCCTAGAAGTCAGCTATTTGCTCTTTTCATGCTATCTCATAAATCCCATAAGATTTCCTTATTCTTTTTCATTATTTTTAATCTTTTTCCTCTTCTGTCTGTTTTCAAATAACTTGTCTGCATGTTCAAATGAACTACAGATTCATTCTTTTGCTTGATCAAGTCTTCTGTTCATGCTCTCTACTGCAATTTTTATTTCATTTGTTGTATTTTTCAGCTCCAGAATTTTTGTTTGATTTTCTAAAAGCAATTTCAATCTCTCTGTTAAATTTCTCATTTGAGTCATTATTGTTTACCTGATTTAATTGGCTTGTTCATTGTTGTTGTTATATTTTCTTGAAGTATGTTTGACATTCCTTGAAACGATTATTTTGAATTCTTTGTCAGACTATTTGTGTATCATTTTGAAGAGTGTCGGCTCCTGGGAGAGACTTGTGTTTTTTTGTTTTGGCGTTGGTGGCATTATGATCTCCTTCGTTCTTTATGTTCCTTTTTGCCTTACTTTGATGTATGCACATATGAATAAGTAGGAACTTATTCCAGTTTTTGTAGATTGGCTTTTTCTGGGAAAGCCTTTCACCTGTCAGCTGTTCAGAGATTCTGAGCAGACTGTCTGGCATGTTTCAAGTACAGATTTGCTGCTGGAGTCTTTGGGCAGGCTGTTCTTCTGCCAGGGATAACAGCTAGGTAGGTATGGTGCCTGGGACCATGAGGGTGGGCCTGAAGCCTCTATCCCCTGGTGGTCTGGCTTATTAGGTCTACTGGGACAAGATTGAACCCAGGGTCTGCTGGAGCATGGGACCATAAGGGCCATCCTGGAAGGTGAAGCCAGCCTGGTGCTACAGCCAGCATGGAGCCTGGTTCCATGGGTGCTGGTCTGAGTTCTAAGATCATGGATTCTGGCCTAGTATCTGGAGCCACTGGATCTGGCCTAGGACTTATGACTATGGGAGTCAGCCAAGTTCTGGGGATGGTTCAGAGCCCAGGGCCACTGGAACTGTCCTGGCCCTGAGGTAGGCCTGGAGCCTGAATCTGTAGGGCTGACCTGGTATGGGAGTGGGTCCAAAGACTGCCTGGTTTGGAGACTGGTTCATAGCTTAGGTTCTTTCTGGAGATCAAATCTGTTTCACTGGACTGGAGCCTTGGGACCACAGGGGCTGCTCTGTGGTCTTTATAATCAGAAAAGAAATCAGGCCAGGTGCAGTGGCTCACACCTGTAATCCCAGCACTTTGGGAGGCCGAGGCAGGAGGATTGCCTGAGGCCAGGAGTTCAAGACCAGCCTGAGGAATACAGCAAGACCCTGTCTCTACCAAAAAAAATAGTAAATTAGCTAGCTGTTGTGGCATGCGCCTATAGTCCTAGCTACTCGGGAGGTTTAGGTGAGAGGATTGCTTGAGCCCAGGAGGTTGAGACTGCAGTGAGTGAGCTATGATTGTGCCACTGCACTCCTGCCTGGGCTACAGAGTGAGTCTCTGTCTCTAAAATATAAATAAATAATGGTTTTGTTTTTTTTTTTTGAGACGGAGTCTCGCTCTGTTGCCTAGGCTGGAGTGCAGTGGTGCTATATTGGCTCACTGAAAGCTCCGCCTCTCGGGTTCACACCATTCTCCTGCCTCAGCCTGCCGAGTAGCTGGGTCTACAGGCACCCGCCACCACGCCCGGCTAATTTTTTGCATTTTTAGTAGAGACGGGGTTTCACCGTGTTAGCCAGGATGGTCTCGATCTCCTTACCTCATGATCTGCCTACCTCAGCCTCCCAAAGTGCTGGGATTACAGGCGTGAGCCATCGCACCCGGCAATAAATAATGGTTTTAATGTATGAAAAATAAAATGACTAGGAGTAAATACAAGAGAATATTAATAATGGTTGTTTCTAGAGTTGCAATTTGGGAAAGATTTTTTTTTTAATTTTATGAATTTTCCAACCATCTATATTGAGCCCATATTGTTTTAGAATTCAAAAACGAATAAATTTCATTTCTAAAAGTGTGTAATACAATTCCATAATCCTAGAGGACACACTATCCGTGCCACCACAGTGCCCAGAACCCTGTCTGTTTGCATTAGCATAGGGTGATAATGCTTCAAGTTCAGTAACTGGCTGAAGTCACCATCCGCATGGAAGTATTAAGCAGCAAGACCCCCCCACACCCTCCTCTCCACCCCCTCACCCCCCCCACCCCCGAGCCCTGGCTGCTTGTCCTGGCTCGGTGCCTCGGCTTTGCTGGGAATGCCAAGGACTTGGAGGGATCCTGGGTGATTATTAAAAGCCAAGGCAGCAGGGGCCAGTGCAAGACACTTTTATAACTGTCATTTTGGTTGATTGAAAGGAAAAATAATGCAATCTCATCCTGGTAATTTGATACTTCATCCAGCATGTTGAGAATTTCAAATGTCCATGACACTGAGCTTATGAGAATCGCATGGTTTTCAAAAATGCGGGCCGTGAAATCCAGAGGATCTGAGTTTGAGCCCTGACTCTGCCACCTGCTGGCTGTGTGACTCTGTGTGTTGTGTCCCTTAATTTCTTTAATTTTCACTTTCTTTCAAATGCTAATGACATTATTATCTATTCCGAGGACTATTATTATCATTATTCTTTTTACATGGAGTCTCACTCTGTTGCCCAGGCTGGAGCGTAGCAGTGTGATCTTGGCTCACTGCAACCTCCACCTCCCAGGTTCAAATGATTCTCCTGTCTCAGCCTGCTGAGTAGCTGGGATTATAGGCGCGCATCACCAGGCCCAGCTAATTTTTGTATTTTTAGTAGAGATGAGGTTTCACCATTTTGGCCAGGCTGGTCTGGAACTCCTGACCTCAGGTGATCCACCTGCCTCGGCCTCCCAAAGTGCTGGGATAACAGGCGTGAGCCACTGCGCCTGGCTCGCATTGTCTGTTTTTTTAAAGCTGATATTTATTGCGTGGTTACTATGTGCTGGGCACTGTACCAGATTTATCCTTCATTCTGTGCTGTAGTATCCTGTGAGACAGGGGCTGTGTAGCTCAGAGAGTTTGGGTAAGTAAATTACTTGCTAACACATGGCAGAACCAGCATTCGAACTCAGCCAGCCAGTCTCAAAGCCTAAACACTTCACCACATCCCACATCACCTCTCAAAGGTGTTTCAAGAAACCACCATGGCAATGCCCATGAAGAGGGATTTATAACCTCAACCTGATCATATTCAAAGTCAGATTCACTATATCGGCCCCCATACCTGCTCCATCTGAGTTGGAAATCTCAGTGTATCCTTGGTACCTTATTCTCCAACATCCCAACACTCTCCGCCACAGTCAGTCAACAAATCCTATTGACTCTATTTTGGAAATAGCTCCCAAATCTGATTCTCCTCCTCATTCCTACTGCCTAAGTTAGCTCAATTTTGCCTCATCTCTGACCTACACTGTGGCAAAAAACATCTTTTCTGGGTTTTCTTTCTCCCTACTGAAAACCATTCTCCACACTACTTCTAAAATTAGACACACACACACACACACACACACACACACGCACGCACATCCAATGCCACTCTCCTGCTTAAAAACCTCCATTGGGAGGCTGAGGTGGGAGGATCGCTTGAGCTTAGGAGTTCAAGGTTACAATGAGCTGTGATCACACACCACTGCGCTTCAGCCTGGGCTACAGAACAAGAACCTGTCTCTGAAAAAAAAAAAAAAAACATTAAAAAGAAAACCATCCACTGGTTTCCTGCTATCTATAGAATAATTTATATAACCAATCTTGTCGGTTCTGGGGACAAACAGATTATTCCTAAATTCTCGAGATTATCAGCAAAATATGAGGAGCAGTCTTGCAGTTAAAGCTTTGTAGATATCTTATTCTTTTGGGAAAAATTCCTTGACGTGAAATTGCTGAATCAAAGGATATGCACATTTTTAAAGGCATTTTATATTATCAAGCCATCCTTCAAAAGTGTCATGCCAAGTTATACTCACCAGAAGTGTGTGTGAGGGCTGGGTATGGTGGCTCACGCCTGTAATCCCAGCACTTTGAGAGGCCGAGGCAGGTAAATCACTTGAGGCCAGGAGTTCGAGATCAGCCTGGCCAACATGGTGAAATCCCATCTCTACTAAAAATACAAAAATTAGCAAGACGTAGTGGCGTGTGCCTGTAATCCCAGCTACTCAGCTACTTGGCAGGCTGAGGCATGAGAATCGCTTGAGCCTGGGAGGCAGAGGTTGCAGTGAGCCGAGATCACACCACTGCAGCCTGGGCAACAGAGTGAGACTCTGTCTCAAAAAAAAAAAAAAAAAAAAAAAAAAAAAAAGAAGAAGAGAAAAGAAAAGAAATGTGCGTGAGTACTACAACTCATTTATAAATCACATATTTACATGAGGATACCCGTGATGTAGAAATGTGTTCTATTTACTTTCAAATCATCAAAGCTGAAATATTGAAAGGCACGTGGTAGATACCCAGCCAATGCTTGTTGAACGTATGAATGAACTGAGTAAGCAGAAGAAAAATTCTAAAGTGCCCCCTGATCTGTGTATGGCTCAAATAATAACATCCTAACATAACTGCTAGTATGCCATGTCTATTTCATGTGGAATTGATTCAACAGCATCCCCTTGCATACAGGGCTGATATTTCTGGATGCTCCAAAATGCTGCTTCATCCAGGAAATAAAATCCTTGTATCTGGCCGGAGGTGGTACCCCATGCCTGTAATCCAAGCACTGTGGGAGGTCAAGGCATGGAGATTGCTTGAGCCCAGGAGTTCAAGGCCAGGCTAGGCACAACTTGATGAGATCGTGTCTCTCCAAAAAACAAACAAACAAACAAAAACTTGCATTTTACCTATATTTACTGTGTATTTATAACCCCAACCTTAGTCTCTACAGTTTTTTACCATCATCTATGCAGGGGAGTTACCCTCTGGAAAAAGGTTAACCTAAACTAAACAGTAAATTGAATAAAGACATGCTAAAAGTTTATGAATTTATGTTTCCAGATGTGTCTATACAACTCTCTGTTGGGCAGCACCACTAGACTAGATATCCCAGAAGCACTTCAAATTTAATATCTTCCTCCAGAACCTATCTTGTGTATTTCCTATGACAGCTGATGACACCTTTGTTTGAGCTAGTCATTGAAACCAGTAAATTTGTACTTTGTTTTTGTTGTTGTTTTTGAGACAGTCTCACTCTGTGGCCCAGGCTGGAGTGCAGTGGCATGATCTCAGCTCACTGCAACCTCCACCTCCTGGGTTCAAGCAATTCTCCTTCCTCAGCCTCCCTAGTAGCTGGGACTACAGGCAGCGCCACCACACCTGGCTAATTTCGTTTTGTATTTTTAGTAGAGACAGGGTTTCACCATGTTGGCCAGGCTGGTCTTGAAGTCTTGACCTCAAGTGATCCACCCGCCTTACCTTCCCAAAGTGCTGGGACGGTGCCTGGCCGTAAATTTGTACTTTGACCTACAAATCTGGCTGATACTACCTACGTAAATCTAAATTTATTAACCTATACTCTGTCCCTTACTCTCTACTAGCATTGAACTATTTTGGTCTCAACTTCTCTCTCCCCTAGACAATCCATTTTTATTTCATGTTCACGGTCTCGCTCTGTTACCCAGGCTGGAGCACAGTTGCAGGATCTCGGCTCACTGCAACCTCCGCCCCTGGGCTCAAATGATCCTTCCACCTCAGCCTCTTGTATAGCTGGGACCACTGAGGTGCACCACCACACCCAGCTAATTTTTTGTATTTTTGGTGGAGATGGGTTTCGCCATGTTGTCCAGGCTGGTCTTGAACTCCTGGGCTGAAGCGATCTGCCCACCTCCGCCTCTCAAAATGCTTGGAACAGCTACTTAGGAGGCTGAGGCAGGAGAATTGCTTGAACCCCGGAGGCAGAGTTTGCAGTGAGCCAAGATTGTGCCACTGCACTCTAGACTTTGTGATAGAGTGAGACTCTGTCTCAAAACAAACAAACAAACAAACTAGAGGCGGGGCCCAGCGCAGTGGTTCATGCCTCTAATCTCAGCACTTTGGGAGGTCACGGTGGAATGATCCCTTGAGGCCAGGAGTTCGAGACCAGCCTGGAAAACACAGTGAGACCCTGTCTCTACAAAAAGTAGAAACGTAGCTGCGTGTAATGGCATGCATGTGTAATCCTAGCTATTCAGAAGGCTGAGGCAAGAGGATCACTTGAGCTCAGGAGCTGAAGGCTGTAGTGAGCTATGGAGTGTACCACTGCACTCTCACCTGGGTGAGAGAGAGAGAGAGACCCTATCTCTGAAAAAACAAAACCAAACTAGAGTCAGGAGATCATTGGAAGACTCTAGTGAAAAAATGTATTAGTGCTTGTCAAATTTCAGTATGTTAAAATGCACATTCTAATCCAGAGAGTCTGAGGTGGGCATCTAAGATTCCTAGATGTTCCCAGGTGATGTTGAGACTCTGATCCATGGACCACACTCTGAGTATCAAGGGTCTCCATGAGAAACAGCAATGGTCTGAAATAAGCAATGGCAGTGGAATCAAAGAGGGGATGGACTAAACAAATATAAAAATGATAGAATGTGGCCAGGTGCGGTGGCTCACACCTGTAATTCCAGCACTTTGGATGGCCATGTAGGGCGGATCACTTGAGGCCAGGAGTTCGAGACCATCCTGGCCAACATGGCAAAACCCTGTCTCTACTAAAAATAGAAAAATTGTTATGTACCACCGGGTATGGTAGTGGGCACCCATAATCCCAGCTACTCAGGAGGCTGAGGCAGGAGAATTGCCTGAACCCGGGAGGCAGGGGTTGCAGTGAGCCAAGATTGAACCACTGCACTGCAGCCTTGGTAACAGAGTGTAAGACTCTGTCTCATTAAAAAAAAAAAAAAAAAAAAAAGAACTTGTTGACAAAGCAGCGTGAGATAGCCACACTGAGTTGACAAAGATCTCATCCATGGTAAAGAAGTCTGGGCCTGTCTGGGCCAGGCACAGTGGCTCATGCTTGTAATCCCAATGCTTTCAGAGGCTGAGGCAGGAGGACTGCCTGAGGCCAGGAGTTCAAGACCAGCCTGGGCAATATGGTGAAACTCTGTCTCTACAAAAAAAAAAAAAAAAAAATTATCCAGGTGTGGAGGCCTGTAGTCCCAGCTACTCCAGAGACTGAGGTAGGAGGATTGCTTGAGCCCAGCAGGTCAAGACTACAGTGAACTATAATTGTACTGCCTCACTCCAGCCTGAGCAACAGAATGAGACCCTGTCTCAAAAAAAAAAAAAAAAAAAAAAAAAAAAAAAAAAAAATCTGAATTCATCTGCACAACCTGTTTTGAAATACTAGCTTTTTGAAAGTAACTCTCAGTCCCCTGTGTTATTTTTAAGGACCCATTAGAGATATTTGGAACCTCCCACTAAGATTCCTTAGCACAGCAAATTTCTCAGAAGCACAAAGGAAAATAAAATAGAAACATTTATTTAGCATATGCCATGAGCCCTTCATACTTTTGTCCATGTCTGGTGCCCTGGAATAGCTCCATGGCCACCAGACACACACACACACACACACACACACACACACACACACACACACACACACACACACACACAATAAGCTGATCATTCCTTTATGTCACTATTGTATCCCTTTTATTTATTTAGTTGTTTATTTATTTTGAGATGGAGTCTCGCTATGTTGACCAGGCTGGAGTGCAGTGGCACGATCTTGGTTCACTGCAACCTCCACCTCCCGGTTCAAGCGATTCTCCTGTCTCCCAAGTAGCTGGGATTACAGGTGCCTGCCACTATGCCTGGCTGTCACTACTGTATCTTTGATATACCTCTTAAACTGCACTACAGTTACTAGAAGCATGATCATAAGAGTGTGGGTTTGGAAATCAACCTGACTCTGCCATGTATTGGCTCAGTGGCAAAGGGCAAGGACCTTTGTTTTCTCAGCTATAACAATGAGTGAATGCACTATTGCAAAGATGTGGACTCAATCTAAGTGTCCATCTTCAGATGACTGGATAAAGAAAATGTGGTACATATAGGCAATAGAATACTATTCAACCATTAAAAGAATGAAACCATGTCCTTTGCAGCAATATGGACAGAACTGGAAGCCATTATCTTAAACCAGCCAGACACAGAAAGACAAATATTGCATGTTCTCACTCATAAGTGGGAGCTAAAGAATGTGTACACAGAAATGTAGAGTGTGGAATGATAGATGATGGGGATTGAGAAGGCTTAGGGTGTGGGAGGTGGGTGGATGATGAGAAGTTACTTATTCAGTACAATACACGTCATTTAGGTGATGGACAGCCTAAAAGCTCTGACTTCGCCAGTATGAAATCTATGCATGCAACAAAATTGCACCTGTACCCCATAAATTTCTGGAAATGTTTATAATGGGAGTTTGCAAGTTGTTGGTTTGTATGGCAAAAAAATGAAAATAAATGAATCAGCTGAGCATGGTGGCTTACGTCTATAATCCCAGCACTTTGGGAGGCCAAGGCGGGTGGATCACTTGAGGCCAGGGGTTCGAGACCAGACTGGCCAACATGGCAAAACCCTGTCTCTACTAAAAATAACAAAAATTAGCTCAGCATGGCGGTGCGCTCCTATAGTCCCAGCTACTCAGGAGGCTGAGGCACGAGAATCGCTTGAACCCAGGAGGTGGAGGTTGCAGTGAGCCGAGATGGCGAGACTCTGTCTTAAAAAACAAAACAAAAGACAAAACACACAAAAATAAAATGAGAATGATATCTACTGTGTTATAAAAAAGGTCCGGTGTATCCTTTACGATGCTTTCCTTCAAGTAACAGAAAACCTAATTCACAGTGGTTTGAAAAATAAAGGGAATCTACTAGCTCCTATAACAGAAAAGCCCAGAGCAGGCTTTGGGCATAGGCTATATCAGAGGTTATGAAATCATCAGGGTTTCTCTGAGATTCTTTCAGTGATACCCTCTTGTCTCCATGTCTTTCACGGTAACAAAAATGGCTATGGTAGTCCCAGGCCTTACATCTATATTAACATCTCTATGACACAATTGTTCTGGTTTTCCAACAAAGGTCATGAGATTCACTCTAACTGGGCAGCTGCAGATAACATGATTGTCTCTGAACCCTGTAGGAAGGGGCATGAAATGCCCTGATTGGCTTAATCTGTCATGTGCTCCACCTCTTGAGCCAAGTAAAGTCATCTTCTGGGAAGATCCCCAAAAAGGAACTGGGAGCTGTTGGGAAGTGGGGGAGGTAAGGAAATCGATGGTAGAAACCATTCAACTACACCATGCCAATTACCACATGATGTAAAGGGCGTGGCATAGACCCTTATCTACAGTTAGTGAGCATACAAAAAGTGGTAGCTGTAATTTGCTTAGAAGTCTGTCTGCTGGCCGGGTGCGGTGGCTCATGCCTGTAATCCCGGCACTTTGGGAGGCTGAGGCGGGTAGATCACCTGAGGTCAGGATTTCGAGACCAGCCTGACAGCGTGGCAAAACCCTGTCTCTACTAAAAATACAAAAGTTATCTGGGCGTGGTGACACGCACCTGTAAGTCGCAGCTACTCGGAAGGCTGAAGCAGGAGAATCTCTTGAACCCTGGAGGCAGAGGTTGCAGTGAGCCACGATCACACCACTGCACTCCAGGCTGGGCGACAGAGGGAGACTCCTATCAAAAAAAAAAAAAAAAAAAGGTGGCCGAGCGCAGTGGCTCGTGCCTGTAATCCCAGCACTTTGAGAGGCCAAGGCGGGCGGATCACGAGGTCAGGAGATCTAGACCATCCTGGCCAACACGGTGAAACCGTGTCTGTACTAAAAATACAAAAAATTAGCCGGGTGTGGTGGCGGGCGCCTGTAGTCCCAGCTCCTCGGGAGGCTGAGGCAGGAGTATGGCATGAACCGGGGAGGCGGAGCTTGCAGTGAGCCAAGATCGCACCACTGCACTCCAGCCTGGGTGACAGAGCGAGACTCCGTCTCAAAAAATTAAAAAAAAGGTCTGTCTGCTAGACCGTAGGCAAATAGCCGGGTCCTCATCTTATTCACCTTGGAAATCTCCAAAGGCTAGCATAGTGTCTGGGACAGACAGCTTAAATACTGTTGAATTAATGTTGGCAATTGAAATTGTGAAATAGTTATAGAAATTATTTCAACAACCAAAAAAGAGGATTGCATGGCCTCAGGTAATATGAAAGCATAAACTATTGCTGATTCATAGCATTAATAAGATAAAGGAGCTGCATATAGCTGAGTTATAGACTGGGGATATAATTGGGATATATTCCAGTACATATTTTAAGTGTCTATTATAAATTTTGGTCACTTTAGAAAAGAAATGCTAAGCAAAGTGTTCTGGTGTGTTTTACCTGTCTTGGTAGTGGTAGGGAAGAAAATCAGTCTTTTTCTTTCTTTTCCCCCTTAAAACTATTTAAGCAGGGAACTGGGCACGGTGGCTCATGCCTGTAATCCCAACACTTCAGGAGGTCAACGTGGGAGGATCACTTGAGTCCAGGAATGTAAGACCAGCCCGGGCCGCATAGTAAGACCTCATCTCTACAAAAAAAAGTAATAAAATACCAGGGCTGGGCGCGGTGGCTCACACCTGTAATCCCAGCACTTTGAGAGGCTGAGGTGGGCAGATCACAAGGTCAGGAGATCGAGACCATCCTGGCTAACACGGTGAAACCCTGTCTCTAGTTAAAAAATACAAAAAAATTAGCCAGGCGTGGTGGCATGCTCCTATAGTCCCAGCTACTCAGGAGGCTGAGGCAGGAGAATTGCTTAAACCCGGGAGGTGGAGGTTGCAGTGAGCCGAGAACATGCCACTGTACTCCAGCCTGGGTGACAGAGAGAGACTCCTTCTCAAAAAATAAAATAACAGGGTGTGGTGGTACATACCTGTGGTCCCAGCTACTCAGGAGGCTGAGGTGGGAGAATCTTTTGAGCCAGGGAGTTCAAAGCTTCAGTGAGGCATGGCAGTGCCACTGCACTCCAGCCTGGACAACAGAGTGAGATTCTGTCTCAAAAAAAAAAAAAGGCCAGGCCCAGTGGCTAACGCCTGCAATCCCAGAACTTTGGGAGGCTGAGGCAGCTGGATCACCTGAGGTCAGGAATTTAAGACCAGCCTGGCCAACATGGCAAAATCCCGCCTCTACTAAAACTACAAAAATTATCCGGGCATGGTGGTGCGCACCTGTAATCCCAGCTACTCAGGAGGCTGAGGCAGGAGAATTGCTTGAACCAGGGAGATAGAGGTTGCAGTGAGCCAAAATGGTGCCACTGCATTCAGCTTGGGGGACAGAGTGAGACTCTGTCTTAAATAAATAAAAATTATTTAAAAAAAAAGGATCCCCTGGACATACAATAAGTAATCTCCTACTACTTAGGCAAATAAATAACAATTCCATCATTTGGGAATCTTAAGATCGGTTCTACCACTTTATGGAACTTTAGAATCAGTCTCTATTTTAGAGATACTAACATTGATTGATCCTACTATGTGCCAGGCACTGTCCTTCACACCTTCACATATATGATCTCATTTAATCCTCATTTAATTTTGGCAGAGAAAAGTTGAGCTCCTTACCCAGGATCGTATAACTGCGAAATAACGACCAAAGCACATGCCTTACTCTTCTTGTTATTAGAAAAGATTTCCTTCTGTAAACCTCAGGGACATTACAAGCGAAATATTGGATTACTGTAATATGATTCATCAGCCCAATTTAATATTACCTATTCATTATAACGTAATGCTGCTCGCACAACTGAGAAAACGCTGTTGCTTTGCCCCCTCTGGCTCAGTAGCAGCCATACATAAATCACAGAACTATAAACATATGCTAATTGCACAACCTACATAGGCAATCAATATTAAGAAAAACTTTTACTGCCCAATATTTCTGTGGTTGAAAATGTACAGTCTAATTTTGATCTGCAGTAACATCTAGGTTAATGTGATTCAGAAGGAAAACATTTGTTGTTGCCATGAGAAGAGGCATTGAAACGCTGAATCACCACCTCAAATGTTACCACTATTAATATAAGGAGATACATAGGAAGATCGAATTAGACCATCTCGGACCACCAGGTTTACAATTCCACCTGCAGATACATGCAAGAAGTATTGTCACAGTACTTATGTCACGTTATTCCATTGAGGTCTTCACCAACTAAGCTTATAATTAATGTGTGGTCATTTGGTCAATGTCACCGGCGTAGCATACTAACAAAAAGAAGGGTTGCAAACTCAAATGCCTATAGGGCAGAATGTAAGACGGTAGGAAGCAAAGTCTATAGGGAACTATATAATAGAGGCTGCAGATTCATGGCACATTCTAAAGCACAGCAGTCCCCAACATTTTTGGCACCAGGGACCGGCTTTGTGGAAGACAATTTTTCCACAGGTGGCAAGGGATGGGGCGCAGGACGGTAAAGGTCTTGGGATGAAACTGTTCCACCACAAATCATCAGGAATTAGATTCTCATAAGGAATATGCAACCTGGATCCCTCGTGTGTGCAATTTACAACAGGGTTCATGCTCCTGTGAGAATCTAATGATGCTGCTGATCTGATAGGAGGCAGAGCTCAGGCAGCAATGCAAGCAATGGGGAGCGGCCAGAAATACAGATGAAGCTTCAGTTGTCCACCCACTATTCACCTCCTGCTCTGTGGCCCAGTTCCTAACAGGCCACAGACCAGCACAGGTTCATGGCCCAGGGATTAGGGACCCCTGCTGTGGCACATTGCTTAATAGAGGACTGTAGCAGCCATGTGCCCAGACCTTTCCTTTTTTTCTTTTCTTTTTTTTTCTTTTTTGAGACAGTCTGGCTCCGTTGCCCAGGTTGGAGTGTGGGAGTGTGATCACAGCTCAACCTCCCAGGCTCAAGCAATCCTCTCACCTCAGCCTCCCAAGTAGCTGGGATTACAGGCGCACTCTACCACACCCAGCTAATGTTTTGGTGTTATTTGTAGAGATGGGGTTTTGCCATGTTGCCCAGGCTGGTCTGGAATTCCTGAGCTCAAGCTGTCTGCCCATCTCCGCCTCCCAAAGTGCTGGGATTGCAGGAGTGCACCACCACACCTGGCCTGAAACCCAGATTTTATATATTTATTTGTTTATTTATTTATTTATTTTTGAGATGGAGTCTCGCTCTGTTGCCGAGGCTTGAGTGCAGTGGCACAATCTTGGCTCACTGCAACCTCCACCTCCCTGGTTCAAGCGATTCTCATGCCTCAGCCTCCGGAGTAGCTGGGATTACAGGCACATGCCACCACGCCTGGCTAATTTTTGTATTTTTAGTAGAGACAGTTTCACCATGTTGGCCAGGCTGGTCTCGAACTCCTGACCTCAGGTGATCCACCTGCCTCAGCCTCCCAAAGTGCTAGGATTACAGGCATGCACCACCACACCCAACCTGAAACCCAGATTTTTACTATGAAATCAAAGTCTTCAAACCTTCTAGATGTCATAAAAAGCACACTGTGGACCATTAGTTTGCAACTGCCAATCTAAAATATCATAGACAGATAGGCAGATCACTTGAGGTCAGGAGTTCAAGACCAGTCTGGGCAACATGGTGAAATCCCATCTCTACTAAAAATACAAAAATTCGCTGGGTATGGTGGCGCATGCCTGTAGTCCCAGCTACTCGGGAAGCTGAGGCAGGAGAATCGCTTGAACCCGGGAGGTGGAGGTTGCAGTGAGCCAAGATCACGCCATTGCACTGCAGCTTGATCAACAGAGTGAGACTCCATCTCAAAAAAGATAAAAATAAAAATAAATTCTCCCTAGGATGGTCTTTTCTCCTTTTCTTCTCACAGAGACCAGAGAGGATCCTCAGCTACCATCCTCTCTAAAGCAAGGCTGTGGAGTCCTTAAGTGTAATAAGTGTAATAAGCCCTTAGCCTTATTACAATTATTCTGCCCTCCTGGAATGTTCAAGTGGTCATGGCGCGGGCAGGGGGTGAGAGGAGAGAGCAGTGGGTTTGGTTGGGTTGTAGACAAAGAAAGGAAGGAAGAAATGAATAAAGATGTAGTTAGAGAAGGATACACTTAACAAAGGAGAAGAGAACTAGGAAAAGACAAGCTTTTACTTGAAAAATACCAAAAAATGTTACTCAGTAATTACTGCCTTCTATTCACAAGGTTAGCTACAGTTCACAGATCTTCATGGGTTCCTAATCTTTCAACTCCAGCACATACTTTATCTTTAAATTCCAGATTTCCCTTTGTATGTATCAGCTGTTGAAAGTATTAAAAGAAACTTTTTCAGTCATTTTAATTGCATTAGCAGTGATTTAATTTTTTTAGATGCTAAACCTTATGGGTGAAAGTGGATTTAATGTACCCAAATGCAACATCAAAATCTTCAGGCACAAAAACCCATTAACTTTTTAATACTCTCAGAAGATGAACCTAATTTCAAATGAAAGCTGCCTCCAGAATATATTGTTAAGCATATCCTAGATATAATTCATTCTAGCAAACATTCTTTAGAAATTCATATAACATTTTACTGTACTAAAAGTAAATAGCCCATGTAACAAAAACTATCTTTTCATAACTTCAAAATAATTTTAAAGGTGACTGACGGTCCTTGGAAGAGAAACAGTAAACAAATAAGGCAGTAAACAAATAAGGTTTATAGCAATGATGTATGAGTTAGAAATTGCAGTTCCAGGCCGGGTGCAGTGGCTCACGCCTGTAATCCCAGCACTTTGGGAGGCTGAGGCAGGCAGATCATGACGTCAGGAGATTGAGACCATCCTGGCTAACACAGTGAAACCCCGACTCTACTAAAAATACAAAAAAAAAAATTAGTGGGGCGTGGTGGCGGGCGCCTTTAGTCCCTGCTACTCCGGCTGAGGCAGGAGAATGGCGTGAACCCGGAAGGCAGAGGTTGCAGTGAGGCGAGATTGCGACACTGCACTCCAACCTGGGCTACAAAGTGAGACTCTGTCTCAAAAAAAAAAAAAAAAAAAAAAAAAAAAAAAAAGGAAGAAATTGCAGTTCCAGATAATCTCTCTATTAAAGAGACTGTCTACACTTAACTTGGTCAATTGTAATGAACATAGTTGATGTGAAGTCCCCATATAAATACAACCTGAAATACCAAAGTTAATTTACTTTTCTTTCTTTCTTTTTTTTTGTTATAGACAGAGTCTTGCTCTGTTGCCCTTCCTGGAGTGCAGTGGCGTGATCTTGGCTCACTGCAACCTCCGCCTCCTGGGCTTGAGCGATCCTCCTGCCTCAGCCCCCCAAGTAGCTGGGAGGACAGGCGCAAGCCACCACACCCAGCTAATTTTTGTATTTTTGGTAAAGATAGGGTTTCACCACATTGCCCAGGTTGGTCTAGAACTCCTGAGCTCAAGTGATCCTCCCACCTTGGCCTCCCAAAGTGCTGGGATTACAGGCGTGAGCCACCGTGCCAGGCCAGAAAATTTTAAACACGCACGAACTCTCAAGTGGCCTGATTCCCTCTCACCAAACCAATCACAATACAAATAAAAGAGAATAACTTATATTAGTTTTTGTACAAACAAAAAAGACTGATAAATTGTGAATGAGGCATGATTTTTAATTACAAGTAAACTGGGCATGTGCTTTTGCATTATTTAAAGCTAAAGGGTGATCAGCGGAAATTTTCTTCTGTTAGTACTTTAATACTTTTTATATTTATCGGCTCACTACAACCTATGCCTCCCAGGTTCAAGCGATTCTCCTGTCTCAGCCACCTGAGTAGCCGAGACCACAGGACGCACTGCCATGTCTGGCTAATTTTGTATTTTTAAGAGAGACGGGGTTTCACTGTGTTGGCCATGCTGGTCTTGAACTCCTGACCTCAACCGATCCGCCTGCCTTGGCCTCCCAAAGTGCTGGGATTACAAGCGTGAGCCACCGTGCCCAGCCTTATTATAATTGTTATTATTTAAATCTCTTTTGCTCTCTCCTTCAAGAGAGGACTCATCTCATTCAGTTGCATCCATTTATTTATTCATCTTCTGCCTCCTGGGCTTGAGAGATCCTCATGCGTGAGTCTCCCAAGTAGCTGGGACTACAGGCTTACACCACCATGCTTGGCTAATTTTTGTAGGTTTTGGAGAGACAGGCTCTTGCCATGTTGCCTAGGCTGGTCTCAAACTCCTGGGCTCAGATGATCCACCTGCCTTCGCCTCCCAAAGCACTCAGATTATAGACATGAGCCATCATGCCCAGCCCCAAGTACTTTTGTACAAAATGCAAACACTATTCTTCCATCACAAAAGTGATACCACAGCTTCTGTAAAGTTTTGCACCAGGTAGTACTTATAATTATCTTGGGTACAGTTTTTTTGTTTGTTTGTTTGTTTTTTTTTTTAATAAATTATAGAGCTCTATGTAGCTTTGTTGTGATTATTATTTTTTTTTTTTGAGACGGATTCTCGCTCTGTCGCCCAGGCTGGAGTGCAGCGGCCTGATCTCGGCTCACTGCAAGCTCCGCCTCCCGGGTTCATGCAATTCCCCTGCCTCAGCCTCCAGAGCAGCTGGGACTACTGGTGCCCATCACCATGCCCAGCTAATTTTTTGTCTTTTCAGTAGAGACGGGGTTTCACTGTGTTAGCCAGGATGGTCTCGATCTCCTGACCTCGTGATCCGCCCGCCTCGGCCTCCCAAAGTGCTGAGATTACAGGCATGAGCCACCGCGCCTGGCCTACTTTTTGGTGTTAAAATGTATCTTATTATTATGAAACAGTTTTTCCATTGTATTAACTACTTTTACAACAAAGCAAATAACAAGTTATTTTACAAACCATTTAGAAATTTCTTTACTATGGTCCCAATAATGTAAAATATATAAATGCCTATTACATTCAGATAAATTATACACTTGGAAACTACATACTTATGACTTACAGAAACTTACATAAACAAATTATACAAATTATATGCTCAATTTTTAGGTATATAGTCTTAAATTAAGCTTAAATATACATTCTCAAGATAAATTAACAGTTCAGGGCTTCACAACTTGAAATCTGTGGAACATGACATTGGAAACAACAGAACTCTGGTGGAATTCTTAGGTGGAATTTACTGAAACTTTTTTTTTTTTGAGACAGAGTCTCGCTCTTTGCCCAGGCTGGAGTGCAATGGCGCGATCTCGGTTCACCGCAGCCTCCGCCTCCTGGGTTCAAGCGATTCTCCTCGTCAGCCTTCCGAGTAGCTGGGATTACAGGCATGCGCCACCACACCTGGCTAATTTTGTATTTTTAGTAGAGACGGGGTTTCCCCATGTTGGTCAGGCTAGTCTTGAACTCCTGACCTCAGGTGATCTGCCCTCCTCGGCCTCCCAAAGTGCTGGGATTACAGGCGTGAGCCACCATGCCAGGCTGGCCCTTTTTTTTTTAATCACTTAACATATACCTTGGAGAACTTTCCATTTTGGGAGTTAAAGAGATTTTTTTGTTTGTTTGTTTTCAGACAGGGTCTCCCTCTGTGACCCAGGCTGGAGCTGGACCTTGGCTCAGTCTAACTTCCACCTCCCGGGCTCAAGCAATCCTCCCACTTCAGCCTTCCAAGTAGCTGGGTCTACAGGCACATGCCACCACATCCACCACATCTAGTTTTTGTAGTTTTGTAGAGACAGGATTTTACCATGTTGCCCAGGCTGGTCTTGAACTCCTGAGCTCAAGTGCTCCACCTGCTTCAGCCTCCCAAAGTACTGGGATTACAGGCATGAGCCATCTTGCCCAGCCTGTTGTTTATTTAATACCTACTAAGTGCCAACTACCATAGAGGACATAAAGATGATTCAGTCTTTGCAGAAGTCATTTTCTTTCTCTCTCTTTCCTGTTATACAGCACAAAATTAATGGACTAAATAGTCCGTCACTAGATAAACAAGCCCTAAGTAATCAGGCACTTGCTGCAGTTTTTACAAAGTTTAAAAAGCCATATGAAACACAGTATACTCCAAGTAATAAGAGGCAAATATGCGAAGTGTTACTGCTGGGGAATTTATGGACTATTCTCTTCTGTAATGTATCTGCTGTGGTCTGAATGTGTTCCCCAAGATTCATAAGTGAAAACTGACCCGCCAGTCTGGTAGTATTAAGAGGTGGGGCATCATTAAGTCATGACGGCATGGGATTAGTAACCTCATAAAAAGGTTGGCGGGAATGAGCTGGGCCCTTTCATTGCCCTTACATCCCTCTGTCACGTGAAGACGCAGCACTGGTCCCCCCAGGAGGACATAGCAGCAAGGTGCCATATTGGAAATGGCCACCATACCCTCACCAGATACCAACCTGCTGGTAACTTAATCTTGGCCTTCCTAGCCTCCAGAACTGTGAGAAAGAAATTTCTGGGGTTTTTTGTTTGTTTGTTTGAGACAGGGTCTCATCACCTAAGCTGGAGTGCGGTGGCATGATCTCGGCTCACTGCAACCTCTGCCTCCTGGGTTCAAGTGATTCTCCCACCTCAGCCTCCCGAGTAGCTGGGATTACAGGTGTGCACCACCACACCCAGCTTTTTTTTTTTTTTTTTTTTTGTAGCGTTGTACAGACAGGGTTTCGTCATGTTGCCCAGGCTGATCTCGAACTCCTAAGGTCATACGATCCACCTGCCCTGGCCTCCCAGCATGCTGGGATTAAAGGCGTGAGCCACTGCGCCTGGCCAAAATTTCCATTTTTTATAAATAACCCAGTCTCTGGTACTTTCTTATAGCCGCACGAACAGATAAAGACTGTACCTATCTGTTGGCTGGGCGCAGTAGCTCACGCCTGTAATCCCAGCACTTTGGGAGGCGGAGACAGGCGGATCACGAGGTCAGGAGATCGAGACCATCCTGGCTAACATGGTGAAACCCCGTCTCTACTAAAAATACAAAAAATTTAGCTGGGCGCGGTGGCGGGCGCCTGTAGTCCCAGCTACTTGGGAGGCTGAGGCACGAGAATGGCATGAACCCGGGAGACGGAGCTTGCAGTGAGCCGAGATCGCGCCACTGCAGTCTGGCCTGGGCAAAAGAGCGAGACTCCGTTTCAAAAAAAAAAAAAAAAAGAAGAAGAAGACTGTGCCTATCTGTC
The DNA here is from genome assembly GCF_028885625.2 of Pongo pygmaeus. NCBI lineage: Eukaryota > Metazoa > Chordata > Mammalia > Primates > Hominidae > Pongo > Pongo pygmaeus. Next base: position 23,454,181 of record NC_072391.2, read on the forward strand.
TATCTCCCTCATAGGTCAGTTTCCACCTGATTGTAACCACATCAAGTATCCTAGTATATTTCCTATTTACAGAAAAATAAATGGGCAAATACTGTCATTTACAGAGAACCTGCTCTGTCCTGTACACTGTGACATATTTTGTGGTTTGTGATCATGTGCTGTGATCCTTACGATAGCTCTAAAATAGCTCAAAAAGTTATTCCCATTTTGTACATAAGGAAATTGAAGTTCTGGAAACATAAGGCAATTGCCCAAAGTAATAGAGTAAATGACAAAGCTAGGATTTCTTTCTTTTCTTCCATTAATTAATTAATTATTTGAGATAGGGTCCCTGTTGCGGGATGCAGTGGGGAGATCATAGCTCACTGCAGTCTCGACCTCCTGGGCTCAATTGATCCTCACGTCTCAGCCTCCTGAGTAACCGGGACTACAGGTGCACACCAACACTATGGCTAATTTTTGTATTTTTCTGTAGAGATCTGCCTAGACTAGGCAGAGATTCTGGCTAGGCTGGTCTCAAACTCCTGGGCTCAAGCAATTCTCCTGCCTCACCCTCCCATATAGCTGGGACTGCAGGTGTGTGCCACCACTCCCAGCTGACTTGTTTATACCAGTGGTTCTTAATTGGAAGAGTTTTGTCCCCCAGGGACATTTGGCAACATCTGGAGATATTTTTGAATGTTACTGTGGGGAGGAGGGGAGTGCTACTGTCATCTGCTGGGTACAGGCCAGGGATGCTGCTGAACACCCCACAGTGCACAGAACAGCCTCCTCCCCACCCAACAGAGAAGTATCTGGTTGGCCCAAAATCTCAATGATGCCAAGTCTAAGAAACTGCTTTGTATTTCTCTGAGATACTAGGATGAGGAAAGCTCTAAATTAGTTGTCTTTGAGGATAATGTGTGTATACATACACATATATGTGTATACATGTATATAACTAAAGATATATAGTTGAGATCTTGCATTTTTGTTAATGAATGTAGTTTTTATAAAGATAATTGACTCATACAATAATTGTTGACTCTTTGGAAAGGAAAAAGGACAAATGAGATACATGCTATTGGTTTTGTTATTTAGAAATTGTTCGTGCGGATCCTCCCTACCATTCAGCCATTTGCAAACCATTAGTTGAGCATAACTTAATCCCTTCTAGTTCACAGCAAAGATTCATCAAAAGCCATTTGGTATACTGTCACCTCATCTCTCTACCAGTGTTGATTAGATTACAGGAGGGTTACAGGAGGGCACCTTATCCAAATTGGCCAATGATAAATTCTTTTTTGGTACCTTACTATATATTTGTATCCTCAGAACAAATTCTCCTTTTCTGCTTAAGCTGGCTTGACTTCGTTTCTTTCACTAGCAAGCTAAGAGGCTTTGGCCAAGAGAACTACTCTAGGGGTAGTTGTAAAATTTCTCTCTAAGGAAAGGCTGCTGTTTTGAAAACACAGTTTAATGGGTCTTCTGGGTATATGATGATAGGAAAGCAAAATTCTGTTCTGGAATGAAGAAGCTGTTTACATTGTTATATTACAAACAATATATTACTCAGTGAAGTGAAAGACCACACTGTGGGCAGAGTGGTGACTTTGCAGATAGCATGTTAATCCTTGCGTGCGTTTTGTTGTTTCTCTTTTTGGAGGGGGAGGGTCTTAATTTTCTTTGTCCCTCCCCCACCCCCTTTATTTTCTCTGGGGAAGGCAAGACTGGATAAGGAGGCTTTTATCCTGGCAAGATCAGTTGGCCCACAGGACAATTTGACTGAATAGAGGCTCCACAAAGAACGGACATGGCCAAAGAATTACAACAGGAAATTATGCTATTTAGTTTCAAGGTTTTCTTTTTCTCCTTTTTTTTTTTTTTTGTTTGAGACCGAGTCTTGCTCTGTTGCCCAGGCTGGAGTGCAGTGTCGCGATCTCGGCTCACTGCAAACTCTGCCTCCTGGGTTCAAGCGATTCTCCAGCCTCAGCCTCCTGAGTAGCTGGGATTATAGGCAGCTGCCACCACACCTGGCTAATTCGTATTTTTAGTAGAGATGGGGTTTCACCATGTTGGCCCGGCTGGTCTTGAACTCCTGATCTCAAGTGATCCACCTGCCTCAGCCTCCCAAAGTACAGGGATTACAGGCATGAGCCACAGGGCCCGGCCAGTATTTTTCTTGTATAATGCTCAGAGTTTCCTTTAAATCTTTTTAAAAACTTGGCAGCCTTAGTCTTAGCTGTGCTTTGGGAAAATAAGGAGCTGCACTCAAGCTTAAGAAGATATTGCTGGAAGTGTACATTGGCACAGCCTTCGAAAAGCTTCTTGGTGCCCTCCTGTAACCCAATCGGCACTGGCTAGAGAGATGAGGTCATATTGCATCAAATGGCTTCCAGTGACTCTTTGCTGTGGATAAGAAAGTCACTCTTTTTTTTTTTTTTTTTTTTTTTTTGAGAGGGAGTTTTGATGCCTAGGCTGGAGTGCAATGGCGGTGATCTCGGCTCACTGCAACCTCTGCCTCCCAGGTTCAAGTGATTCTCCTGCCTCAGCCTCCTGAGTAGCTGGGATTACAGGCATGCGCCACCATGCCAGACTAATTTTGTATTTTTAGTAGAGACAGGGTTTTTCCATGTTGGTCAGGCTGGTCTCGAACTCCCGACATCAGGTGATCCACCCGCCTTGGCCTCCAAAAGTGCTGGGATTACAGGCGTGAGCCACCACGCCCGGCCAAGAAGGTCACTCTTTATGCTCAACAAATGTATTGCAAATGGCTGAAAGGTAGGGAGGATCCAGATGAACAATTTCTAAATAGAAAAACTAATAGTAGCCAGACACGATGGCTCACACCTGTAATTCCAGCATTTTAGGAGGTCGAGGCAGGCAGATCACCTGAGGTCAGGCATTTGAGACCAGCCTGGGCAAGATGGAGAAACCCCGTCTCTACTAAAAATACAAAAATTAGCCAGGTGTGGTAGCGGGCACATGTAGTCCCAGCTACTCAGGAGGCTGGGGCAGGAGAACCGTTTGAACCCGGGAGGCAGAGGTTGCAGTGAGCTGAGCTTGTGCCACTGTACTCCAGCCTGGGCAACAGAGCGAGACTCTGTCTCAAAAAAAAAAAAAAAAAATCGTAGATATCCAATTTGTTCCTTTCTCCTTTCCTAAAAGCTTTTTGTGCCCCCTCCAACCCAACAGTTCCACCCTAGAAAAATACTTGTACACATACATCAGGACGCGATACAAGAATCTTCAGGCTGGTCATGGTGGCTCACGCCTATACTCTCAGCATTTTGGGAGGCCAAGGGAGGAGGATGGCGGGAGATCGTGCCACTGCGCTCCAGTCTGGGCAACAGAGGGAGACTCCGTCTCAAAAAAAAAAAAAAGCATAATGCTGAAAACAAACAGCAGTATAATATAGCATGGAGATAACTTTATAAAATGCAAAGACAAAAGTAAATATAGTGCATTGTTTAGGAGTATAAATATGGTAATTATGCAAAGAAAACTAAAATGACTTTTAAAAATCATGATGGTGACTATTTTTGGGAGGAAAGCAGGTAGAAGGTGGGATCCGAGAGCAGCACACAGTAAGTGTCAATCGTCCTAGTTAATGTTCGGCTTCTTAAATTGGGTGATATGTTCACAGGTGTTCATTATGTTTTTTTTGTTTTTTTTTTTTTGAGACGGAGTCTCACTCTGTCGCCCAGGCTAGGGTGCAGTGGCACGATCTCGGCTCACTGCAAGCTCCACCTCTCGGGTTCATGCCATTCTCCTGCCTCAGCTTCCCAAGTAGCTGGGACTACAGGTGCCTGCCACCACGCCCAGCTAATTTTTTTTTTTTTTTTTTTTTGTATTTTTAGTAGAGACGGGGTTTCACCGTGTTAGCCAGGATGGTCTCGATCTCCTGACCTCATGATCCTCCCGCCTCGGCCTCCCAAAGTGCTGGGATTACAGGCGTGAGCCGCTGCGCCCAGCCCATTATGTTCTTATAATTTACATTAACATATTATTTTGTACATGTCAAGCTTTTTTTCCCTTTTTTGTTTTTTAAGAGATGAGATTTTGCTTTGTCACCCAGGCCAGAGAGTGTCGTGGTGCAGTCATAGCTCACTGCAGCCTCCAACTCCTGGGTTCAAGTGATTCTCCCACCTCTGTCTCCCAAATAATTGGAACTACAGGCACGTGCCACCATGCCTGGGTAAGTTTTTTAAAAGTGTTATTTGTAGAGACGGAGTCTGGCTGTGTTGCCTGGGCCGGTCTCAAACTCCTGGCTTCAAGTTATCCTCCTGCCTCAGCCTCCCAAAGCTCTGGCATTACAGGTGTGAGCCACTGCACCCAGACTCAGATTTTTTTTAAGTGAAAGGATGGGGGTGTAGGTGGGGAGACACACTTTGGGGAGGATCACTTGGGCCAGGGGTTCAAGACCAGCCTGGGCAACAAAGTGAGACCTCGTATTTACCAAAAATACAAAAAATTAGCTGGGCTTGGTGGTGTGGGTTTGGGAGGCTGAGGTGAGAGGATTGCTTAAGCTGTAGGAGCCCGAGGCTGCAGCGAGCCGTGATCGCGCCATTGCGCTCTAACTTGGGCTAGACAATGAGATCCTGTCTCAAACCAAAACAAAACAAAATAGATAATTGTCAAATTGCTGTTTTGCTATTGTTGCTTTTTGTTTTTGCTTTGCTTTGCCTTGGAAGTGAAGAAGAGATTCTCATTTAAACAGTTATCTTGAAGTATCTTTGTGAGCTAGGGTGCAATTATTTCCTCTGTCCTTGAGACACAGATGATTCCTGTCCAACATTCCCAAGGAACTCAGTAAGGACCAAATAGAGACTCAGGAAAGACAGTTACTGATTTTACACTGTTGCAAAACAGAGCTATGGTTTATGTTTAACCAACTGCTGGTGGGGAGTGGTGGCTCATGCCTGTAATCCCAGCATTGTGGGATGCCAAGTCGGGCGGATCACTTGAGGTCAAGAGTTCGAGACCAGCCTGGCCAAAATACATACTAAAAATACAAACATTAGCTGGGCATGGTGGTGCATGCCTGTAATCCTAGCTACTGGGGAGGCTGAGGCACAAGTATCGCTTGAACCTGAGAAGCTGAGGTTGCAGTGAGCCGAGATCACGACACTGTACTCCAGCCTGGGTGACAGAGCGAGACTCTGTCTCAAAAAAAAAAAAAAAAAAAAAAAAATTGCTGTATTTTATTTTGTGAAATAGGGTCTAGCTCTGTTGCCCAGGCTGGAGTGCAGGGGTGCAATCACAGCTCACTGCAGCCTTGACCTCCAGGGCTCAAGCGATCCTCCCTCCTCAGTTTTCAAGTAGCTGGGACTACAGGTATGCACCACCATATGTTGCCCAAGCTGGTCTTGAACTCCTGGAGAGAGATACATATAAACACACATACACACACACCCTTTTTTTTTTTTTTTTTTTGAGACACAGTTTCGCTCATCACCCAGGCTGGAGTGCAATGGCACGATCTTGGCTCACTGCAACCTCTGCCTCCTGGGTTCAAGCTATTCTGCCTCAGCCTCCCAAGTAGCTGGGATTACAGGCACTGCCACCATGCCTGGCTAATTTTGTATTTTTAGTAGAGACAGGGTTTTGTCATGTTGGCCAGGCTGGTCTCAAACTTCTGGCCTCAGGTGATCCACCTGCCTCGGCCTCCCAAAGTGTTGGGATAACAGGCATGAGCCACTGCGCCGGGCCCATACATATGCATTTTTAAAAATTTATTTATTTATTTTGAGACAGGGTCTCACTCTGTTGCCCAAGCAGGAGTGCAGTGGTGCTATCTCCCAGGCTCAAGCAATCCTCAGCCTCCCGCGTAGCTGGGACTACAGGTGTGTGCCACCACACCCAGATAATTTGTATTATTTTTATTTTTTAAATTTTTTGTAGAGATGGGAGTTTCACCGTGTCACACAGGCTGGATATTTTTGTATTTTTGATAGGCCTGTACAGTTTCCAAAGTTGCAACCTTTTCCCCTCCCTGAGAGTAGGGGCAGCCCCTGCTCTCCCTCTACATCCTCCACAGTCCCGAGGTTTTGGCCTCTGTTTCCTCTGTTTCCTATGCTTGGAACACCAGTTGCTCTTTTGTTGGTCTGGCTGACTCCTGTTCCTCTTTTAAAAATTTAAGTTTGGCCGGGCGCGGTGGCTCACGCTTGTAATCCCAGCACTTTGGGAGGCCGAGGCGGGTGGATGACCTGAGGTCATGAGTTCGAGACCGGCCTGGCCAACACAGTGCAACCCCGTCTCCACTAAAAATACAAAAATTAGCCGGGTGTGGTGGCATGCTCCTGTAATCCCAGCTACTCGGGAGGCTGAGGCACGAGAATTGCTTAAACCGGGGAGGCGGAGGTTGCAGTGAGCTGAGATCACACCACTGCACTCCACCTGGGCAACAGGGCAAAACTCGGTCTCAAAAGAAAAAATAAATAAATACATAAATAAATAAATAAAGTCAACGGGGTAACACCTCTTGGTAACTCTCCTGTTGTTTCTCATTCCAGCATCATCACAGCCTTGAGGCTCTGGGGTAGGTCACTTCGTGGAGCTCGTTTCCATGAGGATAACGTTATCTTGGGTGTCTGTGAGAATGCTACATTGAGTATAGAGCCCAGGCTTCTGGGTCAGCTGGGTTCCAATTCCCTTTCCTCCGTGAAGATCTGGGTCAGTCACAAGTGCTTCAGTTTCTTCGATTTGACTGAGGGAGGCTTTGACTCCAAAAAATTAACACTGGAGTGTACCCGGCCACAGCTTAGCACATCCAGGGTGTTTCCACCCTTTCTTTGGGATCCTCAGGGCTGGATGGAGCCGGTCCTTCCCGTCTCTCCTTATACTCCCGCACTGGCGCTGGGTGGAACAAGTCGTCCAAGTAGAATGAGGAGCGGGTTTTGGCGGCGCTCTAGCCCGCCAAGAGCATACGCCCTCCCCAAGCGGGGCTCCTGATTGGCTGAAGGTTGTGCTGGCACGCGCAACTTCCGGGACAGAGGCTGTGGCTGGAAGGGGCTGGGAATCCAGCGTGAGGCGCAGCGGTCGCGTTAGTTCGGCCCAATGGCGGCACCGTTGCTTCACACGCGTTTGCCGGGAGATGCGGCCACTTCGTCCTCTGCAGTCAAGACGCTGGGCGAGTCGAGGACTGGGTAAGATTCAGGCCGCTTCCTTCTGCGCGTCTGGGACCAGAGCTCAGGACCGCGCTTAGAGGAGTGGGTTGAAAGGATGTGGGACAAAGCTAATGGCGTGTAGTAGGAGCACGGGGTCGAAGGTCATCTCACGTTCGCAGAAATGAGTTCATTCCTCCTAACTGGGTAATAGACATGGATGGGGCCTGGAAAAATGAGTATGTTCTCTGTTCTGGAGGCCCCCTTTCCCGACTGTGTTTCCTCGTGATTTCCCAGGCCTGGGTACTGCCTTCTGCGCCTTGACCCCTCTTCCTTCCCGCTTCTTCGTCCAAATTTGGAAGGGATTTCCCTGGGCTATTTGGTTTATCAGCCGAACGTTGTCACTCATGGCAAATTGAATATTACATGTTTTTTGTTTGAAATTTGTTTTGACACACGTATTTGTTTAGCAGTCTTTATTTTGCTCCACTTTTAAAATCCCTAACCCCCATAGCACTCTTGGCGTTTAACTTTCAGAGTCATTACGATGCTATGTTTTTCATTAATTTACTCTGTGTAAGTGAAGCAAACCTTGTAAAACAATTAGCGTAATATGATTCATAATATTTATCGAGCTCCTGCTTACTGTGTTAAACACTGGGGACAGTGGTTTATCCAAAGACACTAATGTCCCTGCTTTCTACAGAGCTTACAGCATAGGGCGGAAGGCAGTACATAGGCCAATAAATAAACGAACACGATGATTTCAGTTATACAACAAGGTAATGGGGGCGGGGAGAAGGGAGAGAAGGAGTATTTGAGATTTATCATGGGGAGGACATCTGACATTTGAGCTTCCACTTGAATGAATACAGAAATCTAGGCCGGGTGCGGTTGCTCACGCCTGTAATCCCAGCACTTTGGGAGGCCGAGGCGGGCGGATCACCTGAAGTCAGGAGTTGGAGACCAGCCTGGCCAACATGCGAAACCTCGTCTCTACTGAAAATACAAAAATTAGCTGGGCATGGTGGCAGGTGCCTGTAATCCCAGCTACTCAGGAGGCTGAGGCAGGAGAATTGCTTGAACCCGGGAGATGGAGGTTGCAGATCACACCACTGCATTCTAGCCTGGGCAGCAGAGCAAGACTCCATCTCAAAAAAAAAATCCAGCCACGTAGAGATTTGGGAAAAGAGTATTTCCAAGAGAGTGAACAGTAAGTGAAATGAGAAACAGCTTGGCTTGTTTGAAGAGCAGAAAAGACATTATGGCTGTAGTAAAACAAGTTGTTGGAGATGAGGTGAGAGAGGTAGGCAGGGGCCAGATTAATGTAGGATCTTAAAGACCACACTGAGAGATTTGGATTTTTACTGTAAGTGCAGTGGGAAGACAGTTATTGGTTGCTGAGCAAAGGAGGGATTGTTGGTTAAGAGTGGAAGCAGGGAGACCAGTAAAGAGGCCTTAAGAATAGTCCCACTGAATTATGTTGGTTCAATAAATGTTGGCTATTATAATTTTTATTATTTTCATGAACTTAATAGCTTGTTAATCTTGGTTCCACAGGATTTCAAATATGCGTGCATTAGAGAATGATTTTTTCAGTTCTCCCCCAAGAAAAACTGTTTGGTTTGGTGGAACTGTGACAGAAGTCTTGCTGAAGTACAAAAAGGTAAGAGAAGATAATGTGTGAGGTTTGCTTTTGGTCAGGTCAGAATACAACTATTGCTGTTATACTAAAGACCAATAGAAATAGCAAGATTAATTAAGATACCAGTTGAAATCAAATATTTAATAATAGCATGATGCCGTCAGTGCAAAATTAGAGTAGTAGAGTCGTTTTTTCCCCCACCGTCTCAAAAAAAAAAAAAACTCTGGTCTTTGCTGAGGTTTCACCTCTTCAAATGCTTTATTTACAAAGCATCTTTTAACTTTAGCAAGTGCTAGAATTAAAAACAATTACAGCATTTTATTTGTTTATTTTATTTATTTATTTATTTGTGCCAGAGTTTCACTCTGTCGCCCAGGCTGGAGTGCAGTGGCGTGATCTTGGCTCACTGCATCCTCCACCTCCCAGGTTCAAGCAGTTCTCCTGCCTCGGTCTTCTGAATAGCTGGGGTTACAGGCACGCACCACTACACTGGACTAATTTTTTAATTTTTTTAGTAGAGATGGGGTTTCACCATGTTGGCCAGGCTGGTCTCGAACTCCTGACCTTGTGATCCACCCGCCTCGGCCTCCCAAAGTGCTGGGATTACAGACGTGAGCCACCATGCCTGGCCTACAGCATTTTATTTTTTGAGGAGGAACTTACCTAAGCATTACTTTGGGACAGTAAACCAGTTCTCTGAATAGAGATTTTTGTTTTTGTGGTAGTTTAGAAGCATTTCTGCTATATCTCAGCAATAGAGGGAAAATGTTAAGTAACTGTATGTTTATATGTAATATCCATTTGTATCCATATTTGAGTGAATACTTTTTTAGATCCTTCTGAATTAGATCATTATAGCTGGCTGTTTTTTTCCCTCATGCTTTTTGAGAATTCGCAGGAGTATCAACTATTATATTCAAATGTCAATACAGAAATACAGCTAAATGTAGCTTATCATTTTCCTTTTTACAAGCCCTCTGGCTGCACTAACATGAGTGTTTAAATTTTTGTAGTCATTATTTTTTAATCCTCAATTGACATGTGAAAGTTAGTGTTCCTTTTATAATTTCATCTGATGTTAAGGTACGGTTAAAAGTCTTGCTGTTGATACTAAACAGGAAACAAAAGCATAACTTAATTCTTTCCCCTTCTTGTTAAGGGTGAAACAAATGACTTTGAGTTGTTGAAGAACCAGCTGTTAGATCCAGACATAAAGGTAATTAATTTTGTGTTTGATCATTAGCAAAATTATTGCCACTTTATACAGACATAGTTTGCTCTTTGGGTCCCATTCTGTCCTCCAGAACTTGCTCTCTCCATGGTCCTCCCTTACTTTAATCTGGTGGTTCTCAACCAGGGACAGTTTTACCCCCTAGAAGACATTTGGTGATGGCTGCAGATATTTTTGTTTGTCACAATTGGGAGGAAAGGGTGCTACTGGCATCTAGTGGGTGAATGACAGAGATGCTGCTAAACATCTCACAGTGCACAGGGCAGCCTCCCATAACCAAGAGTGATCCAGCCCCAAATGACAACAGTGTTGAGGCTGGGAAACCCTGCTCTAATGCTTCCTTTCTATTAGATTACTACCTCTTTCCTCCATGCTGCATGCAACTCTCCTGTCTCTTTAAAGCTAAAACAAACCAAAGAAAAACCACTGATTGAGCATTTCCAGGTTCAAGATCCACCTATCGTGTAGTAAAACCTTAGTACATTTTGTTTCACCATTCTTCCTTTCCTGCCCAGTTTTGAAGAGAATAGTTTATTACCATGGCAGCGGTAGTTAGATTGCCTGGAATAAAATTCCAATTTTATTATCCAGTGTGTGATCTTGAGCAAATTGTTTTAACCTCTCTGCCTCTATTTTCCACTATGTAAAACCAAGAAAACAATAGAGATTTAAAAAAATATGGAGTGTTCTGTTTTGCTTTTTAAGAGATGTGGTCTTGCTGTGTTGCTCTGGCTATTCACAGGTGTGATCACAGTGCACTACAGCCTTGAACTCCTGGCCTCAAATGATCCTTTCTCTCCAGCCTTCTAAAAAGCTGGGACTATAGGTGCATGCCACTGTGCCTGGCTTTAAACATGGAAATATTTAACAAGGATTCAATGAGCTAATATGCAAGAAGCACTTAGAACAGTCTCTGACTCAAAGTAAGGGCAGTAATTGTCATCTGTTGTTTTTGTTCCAGCTGACTGTGCTGTATCATTTCTCACTCACATTTAAGTACACTCTTCTTATCACTGTAGTAATTACCCTGACAGGTTACCCATGTTTTTTTTTACATGCTGATTTCAGTAGACTTTTTTTTTGAGACAAAGTCTCATTCTTGTCACCCAGGCTGGAGTGCAGTGGTGTGATCTGGGCTCACTGCAACCTTTGCCTCCTGGGTTCAAGCAGTTCTCCTGCCTCAGCCTCCCAAATAGCTGGGATTACAGTCACCCGCCACCATGCCTGGTTAATTTTTTTATTTTTAGTAGAGACAGGGTTTCACCATGTTGGCCAGGCTGGTCTCGAACTCCTGACCTCAGGTGACCTGCCTGCCTCGGCCTCCCAAAGTGCTGGGATTACAAGTGTGAGCCACTGAGCCCAGCCTCAGTGGACTTATTTTTTTAAGCCTTGTGTTCCTTGTATCAGCCGACACTGTTGGCCACCCACTTGTTAAAACTTCAGTGTTTCTGATCCTCCTGTCTTCTGATCCTTTAATCTCTTTTTTTTTTTGAGACGGAGTCTCGCTCTGTCGCCCAGGCTGGAGTGCAATGGCGTGATCTTGGCTCACTGCAAGCTCCGCTTCCCGGGTTCAAGCGATTCTCCTGCCTCAGCCTCCCGAGTAGCTGGGACTACACGCGCCCGCCACCACCCCCGGCTAATTTTTTGTATTTTTAGTAGAGAGGGGGTTTCACCATGTTAGCCAGGATGGTCTGGATCTTCTGACCTCGTGATCTGCCCGCCTCGGCCTCCCAACATGCTGGGATTACAGGCGTGAGCTCCCACGCCCAGCCAGTGATCCTTTAATCTCTAGTATCTCTCGATAGGTTCTTGATCTTAAATTCGGTGTTGATTGGGCTTCAAAACTTGACTCTTTTCTCACTCTGTAGAACCTTCTGTGTGATATCCTCATTTCCCTTCATGGCTTTGAAGTCTGCCTGTGTCCTAATATATTTGTGTCTGTAGCCAGGATTGCTCTTGTGGCCTCCAGACTTGTTTCATTTTTGTTTTTGGGGACCGGGGCAGAACAGAGTCTTGCTCTGTCACCTAGGCCATAGTGTAGTGGGATGATCTTGGCTCACTGCAATCTCTGCCTCCTGGGTTCAAGCCATCCTCCCACCTCAGCTTCCCGAGTAGCCATGCCACCATGCCCAGCTAATTTTTTTGTATTTTCAGTAGATTTGGGGTTTCACCATGCTGGCCAGGCTGGTCTCAAACTCCTGACCTCAAGTGATCCACCCGCCTCAGCCTCCCAAAGCGCCTCAGCCTCCCAAAGTGAGCCACTGCACCCGGCTTAGACTTGTTTCTTAACTGTCTGTTAGATGCATTTACCCAGAATCATCATAGGTGCTCCAAACTTGGCATGTCTACCCTTGGCTGGGCTCCATCTTTAATGGAGCTTTCCCTGGTTCTCTCTAAGCACATAGTTGTTCCTTCATTGAGTCCGTTTCCCGCACTTCCAGATCTCTCTAGTTACAGATCTGGTTTACAAGGCCTTCCATGGTCTATTTGGTGCTTCTTTGTTCCCCAGATTTATTATCTGTTGGCTTGCTCACTATACATGCCAGCCATACTGAACGTCTTTCAGTTTTCTGAAAACATACTTTTCCTTCTGTAAGAAGTAGAACTTCCAGAAAAGACTCAACTGCGTTACTGTTTAAAGACAGCTGAAGCATCACTTTCTCTTTAAAGCTTTTCCTGACTCCTGCCTTCTTTCCCAGATACAAAGGGACATTTTCTTTGTGTTCCACTGTAGTTTGTATCAGCAGTTCTCATTCTTGGTATTTTGACATACCACGAATTGCACTAGTTGTGTGGAGTGTTGCAAGTAGAACTTTTTTTGTCTTGAGACAGGGTCTTGCTCTGTCACCCAGGCTGGAGTGAAATGGGCCCGATCATGGCTCACTGCAGCCTCAACCTCCCAGGCTCAAGCAATCTTCCCACCTCAGGATCCCGAGTACATAGGACCACAAGCATGTGCTACCATGCCTGAATAATTTTTCTAGAGACGAGGTCTCCCTTTGTTGCCCAGGCTGGTCTCAAATTCCTGGGCTCAAGCAGTCTCTTCCTGCCTTGGCCTCCCAAAAGTGCTGGGATTACAGGCATGAGCTACTGTTCCTGCCTGCTAGTAGAAATAATAATAGTTCAGTACTAAAGCATCAAAGTCTGCAACTGATTTACTTTTTTTTTTCTTTTTGAGACGGAGTTTTGCTCTTGTTGCCCAGGCTGGAGTGCAATGGCACGATCTTGGCTCACTGCAACCTCTGCCTCCGGGGTTTAAGCAATTCTCCTGCCTCAGCCTCCCGAGTAGCTGGGATTATGGGCATGCACCACCACGCCCGGCTAATTTTGTATTTTTAGTAGAGACGGGGTTTCTCCATGTTAGTTAGGCTCGTCTCAAACTCCCAACCTCAGGTGATCCACCCACCTCGGCCTCCCAAAGTGTTGGGATTACAGGCGTGAGCCACCACGCCAAGCCTGATTTACTTTTAAAAATGGTACAGTTTAAATGTTATCCTTATAGTTTTGTTGCAGCCTTTTTAGTGGAAAAGAGATAGGATAGATTATTTTATTTGCACACTAACTTAGCTTGTTTTCTACATGCCTTTGGCCTTAGTGAGCTACTGTTAATGTTATCCTTAACAGTTGTGGACATGTGAAATTACCATAGTACAAATGAGTTGTGGTTTTACTTTATTTTACTGCCAGGCTACTCGGGATTTCATCAGAAAATGGTTGATCTGTGGGAGTTTGACACATGGATATGGCATAGTAAGCACTCAGTAGCTGAATTAAGGTGGGGAAAAGGGGACAGCTTCTTCTCCACATATAGGGAGGCGTGTGGGACGGTGAACGGATGATAGCCTTGACTGAGATAGACAGGTTTGGACCTGCTTCTTTACTGGCCTCTTGGTTGGGCAGATTGCTTATTCATCGTTCTTAGCCTCAGCTTCCTGAACAGCAAAATGGGAATAAGTAAACATCTTGCAGAGTTTTTAGGATTAGAAGAAGATATATATGTAGAGTGTCAGACACCATGCCTGGCATATGGTGTATTCTCGCTAAATGATAACTCCATATAAATATCCCTGTAGGTATGACCTTGTGTTGCTTTTATTTATATGTCTAAGCCTTCCACAAATTAGGGGCTTTTTCTTAATGGTTTTTTTCCTGTGCAGTGTATATGCATGAATATAATTAATATAGTAATATTTTACATAATTGACACTGTATTTTATACATTGTGTTTCAAATTTAGCAGTTCTTCTCATGTCACTAACAATTATTATGAACAGTAATTTGATTGCCTGAAAAATATTTCATGGAGGAATGGGGCTCTCATTTATACAGAACAAACACATCATAATATATTTAAACTCAGCCACAGGTTTGGTTTAGAAAAGTTATGTTTATTCATGACCCCAATTGATCAGCCTAGACTGAGTTTTATCAGCATGCTTCCTGGTCAGCTTGAATATAGAGGAAATAGAGGGAGCTATTGTTCCTTTGTGATCTTCTAATATTTGAATCTGCTAGAGTTCTGCAGTTTTTAAAAGTCCCAGGTGTCAACATTTGAAGTGATTTCGCTTTTTCAGGGCAAACAAAAGTGATCAGGCTGAAGTATTGCATTTAAGTCTTTTTCCTGTGTATTAGAGTTACTAGATTACTTTTTTAAAACAGTTAAGTTTATTGTGACGTATTTTTCTGTTTTGATACCCAGTTTTGATTTCCTTCCAAGTTTGTGACCTTTTCCCCCCAACCTATTCTTGATAAACGATGGATATAAGCTAGCTGTAAATTTCTATTACCTTAGAGGATTTGTGATTTTGAAAGTACTCTTTGTTTAACTTAAGGATGACCAGATCATCAACTGGCTGCTAGAATTCCGTTCTTCTATCATGTACTTGACAAAAGATTTCGAGCAGCTTATCAGTATTATATTGGTAAGTTCACCATTTATTTTACTGTCGAGTGTGTAATTCAGAACTTTGGTAATAGTATATGTTATATTAATAACATGCTGCTTTTATCTTTCTTCCCCCACTCTAGAGATTGCCTTGGTTGAATAGAAGTCAAACAGTAGTGGAAGAGTATTTGGCTTTTCTTGCTAATCTTGTATCAGCACAGACTGTTTTCCTCAGACCGTGTCTCAGCATGATTGCTTCCCATTTTGTGCCTCGTAAGTCATTAGTCTTTGCTTGCTTGGAATTTTCTTTTTTCTTTTTAATACTTCTTTACTAAAATACCACCTTCTCCTTATATATGAGAGACTGCTACGATGGAAGATTCCAGATGCATATTGGCACCAGGTGTGGTAGATATATGTTCCCCGTAATGACCCCTATGGAGGTGTCTAGATTCATTTGTTGCTGTGAGTTTTATGAGTTGTAATTTGCTTTATTGAACTTCTGGTGAAATCTAGGAATTTTTAGCTGTTTAAAAACTATAAAGTTGCTTTACTTTTTTTCAGATTGTGCGTTTAATTAATCATTGGGCTAACTTTGGATTATGGAAAAATAACTTTTTTGTATAGCTGTTCATTGTCTAGGTCAATAACTTTTTTTGTGTAGCCATTCATTGTCTAGATCAATGACAGAATAACATATTTTCTTTTTCCCTCAAAAGCCCGAGTGATCATTAAGGAAGGCGATGTAGATGTTTCAGATTCTGATGATGAAGATGATAGTAAGTATAAAAAGGTTTAAAGCCTGGGCACAGTAGCTTACACCCATAATCCCAGCACTTTGGGAGGCCAAGACAGGAGGATCACTTGAGGCCAAGAGTTTGAGACCAGCCTGGGCAACATAGTGAGACCTTGTCTCTGAAAAAAAAAAACATTTTTTTTTTCAAATATTTTCTTAAAAAAGGCTTAAAGCACAACTACGCAGGGTAGTGTGTGTCTTTAGTCACAGCGACCTGGGAGGCTTAAGTGGGTGGATTGCTTGAGCCCAGGAGTTCAAGCCCTGCCTGGACAAGATGGCAAGACATTGTCGTCTTTAAAAAAAAAAAAAAAAGTAAAGCACAGAATACCTGGCACCTATTCTAATAGGTAGACTGCAACAAATGACAACCTTTGATATAATCTTTTTGTTATATTTACCATTGATATGCAGTCAGTTGTCCTGAATGCATTATTTATATATTTAGTCCATTTAGTTTTCATTGATGGTTGTGGAGAAAAATCTTGAAATTATTATTTCTCTGATAAATTATTCCGTTTTGGTTAGCATGTGTTTTTAGCTTCAAGTATGTCACTTTTTGTTTGTTTGTTTTTTGAGACAGAGTCTCGCTCTGTCGCCCAGGCTGGAGTACGGTGGTATGATCTCGGCTCACTGCAGCCTTCGCCTCCCAGGTTCAAGTGATTCTCCTGCTTCAGCCTCCTGAGTAGATGGGACTACAGGCGTGTGCCACCATGCCCAGCTAATTTTTGTATTTTTAGTAGAGATGGGGTTTCACCATATTGGTCAGGCTGGTCTCGAACTCCTGACCTCAGATGATCCGTCCACCTCGACCTCCCAAAGTGCTGGGATTACAGGCATGAGCCACTGTGCCTGGCCAGCATGTATTTTTAGTTTCAAGTGTGTCGCCCTTCAGTTTTGTTTTGATGCTCATACTCTCAACTTTTCTCCTTTCAGATCTTCCTGCAAATTTTGACACATGTCACAGAGCCTTGCAAATAATAGCAAGATATGTACCATCGTGAGTATACTTTTTCTTATTTTGAATGTTTAATTCTCAAGAAAATTGTAATCAATTAGTAAAAATTATAAAATGTTAATAGTATTAAAGCTTGAGTCTTACATTGCATTTTTTTTTCTATCCACTTGAGGAAACATTACATTCTACAAAAAGTGGCATTTCCATTTTCTATTTATTCTCTTTAATTGTTTTCCAAAGTTTGTATGTGGATTCTCCCCCAATTTTGTATGGTGGTTGGAATTTTGCTTTTATCTTCGACAGATATGCTATCCAAAAATTTTCAGTGAGAAACCCCTGGGTGTGTTTGTGTCATGCCATATGAATAAAAATTGCACTTCTAAGAAAAGCTTTTCAGGTTTGTGGGTTGCTTTTGGAGGGGTGGACTTCTAGTTCCCTCTGTCCATTGATTATTTGTTAACTTAAAAAAATCCAACTTGATAATTTTTTCTGCTTTTAAAAATAATATACATGTGTAGTGGGAAATGTCAGCAAAAGTGCTGTTACATGTCTGTGGGAGAGAAGCTCCCTCTTTGATTTGCTTTCGATATCAGAGTTAACAGAAGCTTATTTTCTCAAAGTCATTATAGATTTTCTCAGAAGCTATACATTGTAAGTTCCAGTTCTGGCCGGGCACGGTGGCTCACGCCTGTAATCCCAGCACTTTGGGAGGCTGAGGCGGGCGGATCACCTGAGGTCGGGAGTTTGAGACCAGCCTGACCAACATGGAGAAACCCCGTCTCTACTAAAAATACAAAATTAGCTGGGCGTGGTGGCGCATGCCTGTAATCCCAGCTGTTTAGGAGGCTGAGGCAGGAGAATCACTTGAACCCGGGAGGCAGAGGTTGCAGTGAGCCGAGATTGCGCCACTGCACTCCATCCTGGGCAACAAGAGCGAAACTCTGTCTCAAAAAACAAAAAAGTTGCAGTTCTTTGAGACAGGGATTCCTGTTTGCCTCCTATATCTATCGATATTTGCTTTTAGAATGGTAGTTTTCCTTTTTATTCCTTTTCTAGAAAGTAAAGTTAACATGGATTGATTTAATTTTTTAAAAATAGGACACCGTGGTTTCTTATGCCAATACTGGTGGAAAAATTTCCATTTGTTCGAAAATCAGAGAGAACACTGGTAAGAAATCTTTTCATTGAGAATATCATGGAAAAGTTGTCTGTATGATTTCATTTTAGATGATATTAGGTCTTTTTCTTTCTTTTTCTGTCTTTATTTATTTATTTATTTATTTTTTGAGACCGAGTCTCACTCTGTTGCCTAAGCTGGAGTGCAATGGCGTCATCTTGGCTCACTGCAACCTCGGGTTCAAGCGATTCTCCTGCCTCAGCCTCCCCAGTAGCTGGGACTGCAGGCGCCTACCACCATGCCCAGCTAATTTTTGTATTTTTAGTAGAGACAGGGTTTCACCATATTGGCCACACTGGTATCGAACGCCTGACCTTGTGATCTGCCCGCCTCGGCCTCCCAAAGTGCTGGGATTAGTGAACCACCGTGCCCGGCTGATGTTAGGTCTTTTTCTTAAAGGTTACTTTGTCTTCTAGACTTTAAACTGATGTCTAAGAATTTGACTCAGATTCCTTTCTTATAAAGCAGCTACTGGGGATTCCCAGTGCCTTTTTCTGTTATTACGATGTGCAAGTCAAGGTCTGAGTTCATTTCAGGAATATCTGTAGTGGCTGCATGCTCATACGGACAAGAATTATTAGAAGATAATAGTTCATGTATTACTAATTGTACATGCCTTATTTTAACCTGAAAACAAAGCCTTCCATAGAAGAATTCTGCTTAAGTTTTTATACAATGTTCAGATCATCTGTGCAGTTTTTAATAATTAATAGTGGTTGCCTTAGTAGAATACCGAATCTAGTAGCATACAAAAAGAATTATGTACCATGACCAAGTGTGACTGATGCTAGGAATGCAAGATTGATTTTTTTTTTTCGGGGCGGCAGGGACAGTCTCTGTCACCCAGGCTGGAGTGCAGTGGCATCATCTCGGCTCGCTGCAGCCTCTGCCTCCAGGGTTCAAGTGACTCTCCCACCTCAGCCTCCCGAGTAGGTGGGACTATAGACATGGGGTACCACACCCTGCTAATTTTTGTGTTTTTGGTAGAGATGGGGTTTTGCCACGTTGGCCAGACTGGTCTTGAACTCCTGACCTCAAGTGATCTACCCGTCTCCACCTCGCAAAGTGTTGGGATTAGAGGCGTGAACCACCGTGACCAGCCGAGATTGAGTTAGTACCTGCAAATGAATTAATAAAATATTTTGTAGCAATAGAACAAAGGACAAAAACCACATAATCATCTCAGTAGATGCAGAAGTGTGTGACAAACACCAATATCCTTTTATGAGAAAAACAGAAGGAAATTTTCTCAACCTGATAAAGGGCATCTGAAAAACCCACAGCTAACATCATATTCAATGGTGAGAGACCAAAAGTTTTTTCCTAAGACAAAGAACAAAACAAGGATGTCCGCTCTTGCTGCTTGTCTAGCCAAGGCAGTTAGGCAAGAAAAAGAAATAAAAGCATCCAGATGGAAAGGAAGGCATAAACTCTCTTTTGCAAGGTGATTTTATATGTCATCCTAAGGAATTTACACACACACAAGAAATTTTAGAGATAATAAATGAGTTCAGCATGGTTACGGGACAGAAGACCAACATACAGTAACCAGTTGTTCAAGGCGATTGAATAGGGGAGAATAGTCATTTCAACAAATGCTGGCAGAAGTGGATATGAACATGCAAAAGAATGAAGCATATGGATATCCATATACAAAAATGAACTCAATAAAAGCCCTACATGAAGAGTAAAAACTGTAAAACTCTGAGAAGAAAACAAGTACATTTTCATGATGTTGGATTAGGCAGTAATTTCCAGATTTGATGCCTAAGCACAAGCAACCAAAGAAAAAATGCATCAATTGTACTTCAAAATTAAACGTTGTTATGCTTCATAGGACATCTTCAAGAAGATGAAAATAATCCCCAAATAATGGGAGGAAATATTTCTAAATTTTATGTCTGGTAATGGACTTGTATATGTAAAGAACTCTTATAATTGAATAATAAAAGGGCAAATAGCCCAATTGAAATGGGCAAAGGATCTGAATAGGCATTTCTGCAAAAAAAAGCACATGAAAAGAAGCTCAACATCATTAGCCATCAGGGAAATGGTTTCACTTCATACCCACAAGGATGGCTATAATCCGAATGAGAAGACAGTAACAAGTGTTGACAAGGATATGGAGAAATGGGAACGTTGGAACTGTCATATGTTGCTGTGAGAATGTAAAATGGTGCAGCTGTTTTAGAAAATAGCCTGGCATTTCTTCAAGCTTAAATGTAGAATTAACACATGACTCAGCAGTTCCATTGCTGGGTTTATACCCAAGAGAAATGAAAATATATGTCCACAGAAAAACTTGTACATTGATGTTCATAGCAGCATCATCCATACTAGCCTCAAGTAGAAGCAACTCAAATGTCTGTCAACTGATGAACAGATGACAAAACATGGTACAATGGAATATTACTCAGCAATAAAAAGGAATGCTTTATATGTTACAACATGATTGGACCCTAAAAACATGCCAAAAGACTGTGTATTATATGACTCCATTGATATGAAAGGAATGGTTTACATGTTACAACATGATTGAACCCTAAAAACATGTATTATAGGACTCCATTTATATGAAATGTCTCGAAGAGGCAGATTCACAGACTAGTGGTTGCCAAGGTCTTCATTTTTTAGGGGTGCACTAATGGATGTAGGATTTCTTTTTAGAGTGATTAAAATGTTACAAAATTGCTGGCTGGGCACAGTGGCTTATGCCTGTAATCACAGCACTTCGGGAGGCTGAAGTGGGAAGATCCAGGAGTTGAAGACCAGCCTGGGCAACATAGAACATGTCTCTCTAAAAGGAAAAATTAACCAGATGTGGTAGTGTGCACCTGTAGTTCTAGCTACTAGGGAGGCTGAGGAGGAAGGATTGCTTATCCTGGGAATTCAGGGTTGCAGTGAGCTATGATTGCACCACTGCACCCCATCCTGAGAGAGAGAGCAAGACCCTGTCTCTAAAAGAAAAATAAATGTTCTGAAATTGATTATGTTGATGGTCACATAACTGAATATATTAAAAACTTAAATTGTATACTTTAAATTGGTGATTGTATGAGATATGAGTTTTATCAATACAGCTATTAAAAACCTAGTTATGCCAATTAAAAATTTCATTTACTGGAGATAATTGAAATGATTATACTGAACATAATACATGTAGAAACAGTATAGTTTTTGTATTGCTGGATAGTCTGTTTTTTTCTTTTTAAATATTTGAAACTAAAGGTCATGTAATTGATGTTTTGCTTACATAA
The DNA here is from genome assembly GCF_028885625.2 of Pongo pygmaeus. NCBI lineage: Eukaryota > Metazoa > Chordata > Mammalia > Primates > Hominidae > Pongo > Pongo pygmaeus. The sequence goes on from NC_072391.2 coordinate 23,475,212, forward strand.
CTGTGAAACATTTATTCTCTGTTGAAATGTTTTATCTTATGTTTTCTGCTTTAGGAATGTTACGTTCATAACTTACTGAGGATTAGTGTATATTTTCCAACCTTGAGGCATGAAATTCTGGAGCTTATTATTGAAAAGCTACTCAAGTTGGATGTAAGTATTGAGTAATCTATTTTTATTTTCATTTACTGACTTGAATTTGTTATAATCACAGTATGTGGAAACAATAGTCAGTGATAGAAAAGAATCCACTTGGCCAGGTGTGGTGGCTCACGCCTGTATTCCCAGCACTTTGGGAGGCCGAGGCAGGCACATCACCTGAGGTCAGGAGTTCGAGACCAGCCTGGCCAACATGGCGAAACCCCGTCTCTATAAAAATAAAAAAAAAAATTAGCCAGGCATGATGGTGGTTGCCTGTAATCCCAGCTACTCAGGAGGCTGAGGCAGGATAATCACTTGAACCCGGGAGGCGGATCTTGCAGTGAGCCAAGATCGCGCCACTGCACTCCAGCCTGGGCGACAGAGCGAGACTCCGTCTCAAAAAAAAAAAAAAAAGAAACCACTAGCACCATTCTTTGCTTCCTTTCTTTGAGTGTGTCTTGAACTCCATCTGTGCATGGGCTGGGCAGTTGTAGACAGTTCCTCCTCATGATTGGAGAACAAGGCGTTAAATACATAGTTATCCAAATGTAAAAGTATGGTTGTGGAAAATGCTATGAATGAAACATACATTATGAGTTAGAGAATCTGATAGAATCACAGTGGGGTCAGGAAGGGATTCCTAAGGAAGTGATTTTTCCTGTTTGGCCTTTCTTAAGGACAGATTATAATTATAAACAGTTAAAACTTTATTTAAGGAGGCCTGCACTAAGGTGCAGTGGGAATGAAAGGAAGTGGTAGATTCTAGTGACATTGTGAGGAAAGGTGAACTGGTCCTTGAGACTGGTTTGGAGGAGGGGAGGCAGACATTAAGGGAAAGGAATCCTTCAAAGGTTGCTCACTATGGAATCGAATCTTGGTGTTGCCATTAATGGTAGTTAGAAATATGAAGAGGAGGCTGGGCGTGGTGGCTCACACATGTAATCCCAGCACTTTGGGAGGCCGAGGTGGGCGGATCACGAGGCTGGGAGATCGAGACCATCCTGGCTAACGTGGTGAAACTCTGTCTCATTAAAAATACAAAAACTTAGCCGGATATGGTGACGGGCACCTGTAGTCCCAGCTACTTGGGAGGCTGAGGCAGGAGAATGGCGTGAACCCGGGAGGCGGAGCTTGCAGTGAGCCGAGATCGCGCCACTGCGCTCCAGCCCAGGTGACAGAGCAAGACTCTGTCTCAAAAAAAAAAAAAAAAGAAAAGACGTGAAGAGGAGGCAGATGGGAGAGTAGTTCCATCTTGGCCATGTTCAGTTGCTGGTGGGCAGCCTACCAGAGAATACTCACAGGCAGTCGTGGCTGCAGGTGGGGACCTGAGCGTAAACCTTTGGAAAGATGCAGTTTAGGACAGGGGAGGAGAAGGGTGATCAGAAGTATGGGGAAAACCAAGAGTCTGGATGCTCAGGAGGGATCCGCCGGAAGAAGGAGTTTGGTCAGCAGCATCAGATACTGCTGTCATTTTTTAGAAGGATGAAAAGAGCAACAGTCCTTGGATTTAGTGGTTAGAAGGTAGTCTTTGTTGCTTTCTGGAGGACCATGTCAGTGAAGAGGCAGAAACTGCATTTCGGGAGAGGATGTGGATGGTGGGGAAGCAGAATTGGGGCTGTTAGAGGCCTTGGTGCAGGGTTGTGGTGGAAGGAGGGGATGGAGCAGGGCTAAGAGGCATGGTTTAGGAGTGGGGAGATGTGAGCAGGTTTGTGGACTGAGGGGAGAGGAGCTTTGGTGGAGGAAAACATTGATGCTATAGGAAAGCAGGAAGATGGAACAATAGAAGAGCTGGAGCTTGGGCTCACTGGTGCAGTGCTCACTTGGAGTTGCCCCTCTCTGGCCAACTGGATATGTACTCTTTATAGTCTTTCTCTGGTATATACTTAAGGAACATTTTAGAATGTTTACAAAGAAGGTCAAGCATAGATAATACAAAATGGCATGGTTTGAGTGGTATGTTAAGATATTTGAATGGTGATATACCAAAATAAATACTGCATCATGCACATTTGGCTTGCAGTTCATCATTTTTCTGCTCGATTGATTTACGATATGTTTATTACACAATGTGTCTGTGAGTGTCTTGTGCATAGAGATTGTATTAGTCTGTTTTCACACTGCTGATAAAGACATAGCTGAGCCTGGAAAGAAAAAGAGATGTTTTTGTTAGTTTGTTTGTTGGTTGGTTGGTTGGTTTGAGATGGTGTCTCGCTCGTTGCCCAGGCTGGAGTGCAGTGTTGCGATCTCGGCTCACTGCAACCTCCACCTCCTGGGTTCAAGCAGTTCTTCTGCCTCAGCCTCCTGATTAGCTGGGATTACAGGCACGTGCCACCATGCCCAGCTAATTTTTTGTATTTTTAGTAGAGATGGGGTTTCACCATGTTAGCCAGGATGGTCTCAATCTCCGGACCTCATGATCCGTCCACCTCGGCCTCCCAAAGTGCTGGGATTACAGGCGTGAGCCACTGCACCTGGCCAAAAAAGAGGTTTAATTGGACTTACAGTTCCACATGGCTGGGGAGGCCTCAGAATCATGGCGGGAGGTGAAAGGCACTTCTTACGTGGTGGCGGCAAGAGAAAATGAGGAAGATGTAGAAGTGGAAACCCCTTATAAAACCATCAGATCTCGTGAGACTTATTCACTGTTACAAGAACAGCATGGGGGAAACCGACCCCATGATTCAAATTACCTCCCACCGGTCCCGCCCACAACATGTGGGACTTACAGGAGTACAATTCAAGATGAGATTTGGGGCCGGGCGCGGTGGCTCACGCCTGTAATCCCAGTACTTTGGGAAGCTGAGGCGGGTGGATCACCTGAGGTCAGGAGTTCGAGACCAGCCTGACTAACATGGAGTAACCCCGTCTCTACTAAAAATACAAAATTAGCTGGGCACAGTGACACATGCCTGTAATCCCAGCTACTCGGGAGGCTGAGGCAGGAGAATCGCTTGAACCTGGGGGGCGGAGTTTGCGGTGAGCCGAGATCTTGCCATTGTATTCCAGCCTGGGCAACAAGAGCAAAACTCCGCCTCAAAAAAAAAAATGAGATTTCGGTGGGGACACAGAGCCAGACCATATCAGAGCTAGAATAAATGTGGAATTTGTTGAGGCTACCTGGCATAGAGCATCATGTGATAGTTGTCGATTTTATATAAGTATGTAGTGAAAGGGGCTTGGTTTATTATATTTAAATTCCTTCATGTCCTAGGTCAGTTTACAGGCTTGCACCAGAATTATGTATTGTATTGGAGTGCGATATAAGGCACTAATCTGGACACCTTGAATGTGTGTATATCCGATGAATTTCCATCCCAAAATAACATAGTCGTATTTTTTAAATTCTTTTATTCTTTTTTTTTCCCCCCTTTGTTATAGGTGAATGCATCCCGGCAGGATATTGAAGATGCTGAAGAAACAGCAACTCAAACTTGTGGTGGGACAGATTCCACAGAAGGATTGTTTAATATGGTTAGCAGTTTATTAATGAAAGTGGAGATGAAGTTTATCATAATCAAAGGGTGGAAACAGCTAGTGCTGCTCATCTTTGTTAAGGCTTTAGATTGAAAGAATTAAAATAGTTTAGCAAACTTGAAAATGATTCCTTATATGAGTAATTTGCTGCCATGTCATTTAGCACTTAGCGTAATTGGTTTATTTCCAAGGCTTTGAATTTGGGTTTTGTGAAGTACGTTTCACTTTTGTTCTTGTGACTTTCAGTGTTTGTTTTTGTAAGCTGGATGCTGTTTGTGAGGGCGTGGTTAATAGAAAAGCATACCTATTTAATTTCTGCATTTTACCACTTGTACACTTTATAGCATTACTTTTTTTGGGTGGTATCTGAAGTTGGGTTCAGTGGAAGGAGAGTCTGAGACAGGGATTCAGGTGCCCTTGGGACAGAGGGTGTCAGGGAGCAGAAGAGGGCAGGGGAGCTAAGCGAGGGCCGGGTCTCACTTGGGAGGTCGCTACAGCCTGATCCCACCAGGCATTCTGGGGCATGGATTGGTCTACAGAGTTTGCTCCCAGCTTGAGACCAAGGAGATGTCCTTTTCTGATGTCTTGTCAATCAGTCATTGGTTCTAAGAGGGTGGGGCTGGAAAGAGTGCAAGGGTGGTCCTGGCTCCTTTCTGCTCAGGGCAGTTCTGGAGAAAGTAGGCAGCTGTGAGCTGTTGGCCGCCAGTACTCACAGCAGCGGGGAGGTGGATATCCTGACCTGTAAAAGGGGGCCTGGCATCAAAAGCACGTGCCATGGTGGGCACCAGGAGCAGAGGTAGGGGGCATCTGTGATGTTTGCATGGATAGCTCTCGTTGGGTCTTCTCAATGAGAATCAGAAGCTGGTGCTGTGAGTCTTGGCTTTTATTTTAAATTTCACAGGTGGTTCTGGTTCACATCCCTGAATGAGACCCCTGCCTGGAAAGGTGTCTGCATTTCTTTCTTTCTTTTCTTTTCTTTTTTAATTTGAGACAGGGTCTCACTCTGTTGCCCAGGCTGGAGTGTGGTGGTGTGTGATCGTGGCCCACTCCAGCCTCGACCTCCTGGGCCCAAGTGATCTGCCCACCTCCGCCTCCCCGAGTAGCTGGGAATACAGTGCCGCCGCACCCAGCTACTTTTTTTCTATTTTTGTAGAGACGGGTCTCACTATGTTGCCCAGGCTGGTCTCAAGTTCCTGAGCTCAAGTGGTCCTCCTGCCTTGGCCTCCCAAAGTGTTGGCAATTATAGGTGTGAGCCACTGTGCATGGTCCATATCTTTGTTTTAGTTCTTTTTTTTTTTTTTTTTGGTGGGGCACAGAGTCTTCCTCTGTTCCCCAGGCTGGAGCACACAAACTCGGCTCACTGTAGCCTCCTCCACCTCCCTGTTCAAGCTATTTTCCTGCCTCTGCCTCCTGAGTAACTGGAATTACAGGCGTGCACCACCATACCTGGCTAATTTTTGTATTTTTTGTAGAGACGGAGTTTTACCATGTTGGCCAGGCTGGTCTCGAACTCCTGACCTCAAGTGATCCCCCCCACCTCTGCTTCCCAAAGTTCTGGGATTATAGATGTGAGCCGCTTTCCCCAGCCTCTTTGTTTTATCTTTTAAGGGAAATAATCACTTATGATGGTTTTCCTACTAAACCACTTTCACATTGAATTTTTTAACGTTAGTATTTACTTTTTGTCTTCAAAGGATGAAGATGAAGAAACTGAACATGAAACAAAGGCTGGTCCTGAACGGCTTGACCAGATGGTGCATCCTGTAGCCGAGTGCCTGGACATCCTGATGTCTTTGGTTTTGTCCTACATGAAGGATGTCTGCTATGTAGATGGTAAATCATAGTAGCTACTGTTTATTGAACACCTGCAGTGTACCTGGCTTTGTGCTGGGCATTTTCCATCCATTATCTCTAGTACTAATAAAAATCCTGTAAAAATATCTATTGAGTATGAGTTTAAGATGATTTAAAGAGGTCAAGTTACTTGCCAGTCACATAGCTTGAAAATGGGACTGGGATTCTGGCTGAGTTATATTTGTCTTCTGTCTTTTCACTGATTGTTGTATTGAAAGATTATATATGGAGTTTGGCCAGTTTTAGATCAAATTACACTCAAGTTGCTGAATGCATTTAAGAATGATGTAGGGGGCACTAATATGTGGTGCTCTGTTATGTATTGAGTTTAGAGGGTCTTTGCCTGGCACCATTGTTGTGCTAGTGTTAGTACTATATGTGCTTCTTGCCTTCATGGAACTTTAAAGGCTTTGCCAGGCAAAAACAGAATTTTTTTCCATTCACATTGCTAAGATTTAAGATGAGCTCAGTGAGTCAGAATAATAGAAGTGGAATCTGAGTTGACTGCATTACTGTTTTAACGGTCTTGCTGTTATAATACATGTTGATTAGAGAATTTGGAAACTACAGGAAAGGATAAAAACAATTTAAATGGCCACATTTCTACTATTCAGAGAACCATTATGAGCATTTTGAAGTTTGACTTTTTTCCCTTTTCTGTTAGCGTCTGTATATGTAGGAGAGTATTTTTTAGTGAATTTGGGTGTCACACTAAACGTAAGTGTTTCATAATCTGCCCTTTACGTGGATGCTGAAGATAAACATTTTCTCATATCATTGCCTGTTTTAAAACAATTGTTATTGAATCCCAGCACTTAGGCCACGGTGGGAGGATTGCTGAGGCCAGGAGTTCAAGACTAACTAGCCTGGGCAACATAACAAGACCCCATCTCTAAAAAAAAAAATTGTAATAATAAATGTTACTGATCACGTGGGTTTAACTGTCTTTTACTGTTTTCACCATGATAAGTAACAGTTGTAATGAACATCCTTGTGCCTATATATTCAGCTGTTTACTAACAGTAAAATAATTGGATCAGAGGTCTTTTGCTACATGAATTATAGACTTGCCCTTCAGAAGGATTTGCATTTCTGACCTTGCCACAGTGTGTGAGGTGAGGGCCTGCTTCCTTGCAGGTGTTAGATTATTATATTCAGAGGAAAATCTGTGCAAACTAAAAGTAGCATTTTGTTTTAACCATATTTTAATGGATAATGTCTTTCTTTCTTTCTTTTTTTTTTAATAGACACGGTCTTACTCTGTAACCCAGGCTGGAATGCAGTCGCACAAACATGGCTTACTGCAGCCTTGACCTCCTGGGCTCAAGCGGTTCATCTGCCTCAGCCTCCCATGTAGCTGGGATCACAGGCGTGCCACCATGCCTGGCTAATTTTTTGATTATTTGTAGAGACAGAGCTTCCCTGTGTTGCCCAGGCTGCCCTTGAACTCCTGGGCTCCCTCCCACTTTGGCCTCTCAAAGTGCTAGGATTGCAGGCAGGAGCCACTGTGCCTGGCTGGATAATGTTGTTTTTTAATGGTGTTGTGTTTATAAAAAATATGGCAGATGAAACTTGAAAATATGTCTTTATAAAAACTGAGATGCCAGATTTTCTCCATAGGTCAGGTTGATAACGGCAAAACAAAGGATCTATATCGCGACCTGATAAACATCTTTGACAAACTCCTGTTGTCCACCCATGCCTCCTGCCACGTACAGTTTTTCATGTTTTACCTCTGTAGTTTCAAATTGGTGAGTAACAATGTGATTAACATTATCTTAGCTTATTTTGTTTTTGCCCGAAAATTTTCCCTAAAAACTGGGGTGGACGGAGACCATGAAGTAAATAATTCTTTTCCTTGAACTTACTTGCTAGTCTGCTTAATAAAATCGCATTCTCCTTCCTTTTTTTGTTTTTTTTCCTTTCTTTTTTGAGACACAGTCTCGCTCTGCTGCCCACTGCTGCAACCTCCACCTCTTGGGCTCAACAGACTCTCAGTGCTTACCCTCTCAAGTAGCTGGGACCACAGGTTACCATGCCTGGCTAATTTTTGTATTTTTAGAAGAGGCGGGGTTTCGCCATGTTGGCCAGACTGGTCTTGAACTCCTGACCGCAAGTGATCTGCCCGCCCCCTGCCCTGCAAAGCGTTGGGATTACAGGTGTGAACAACTGTGCCTGGCCCACGTTCCCTTCTCAGTACACTTGGAGAGAAAAGAGATTGCCGCCTGCCAGCCCAGCTAGGTGCTCTGAAAATGTCATCCTGCCTTTTGGTCACTAGGTAGTGCTCTTCCCTTAAGCCTTTCTCTATTAAAATCTCATATGGGGTAATTAACTGTATTTCCTTTATTCTTTCCAAGGGTCGAGTTGTAACTAGCCCAAACCAACTTATTAATCTAGAGTTTTAAAAACTTTAGACTTTGTCTTTTCTTCTTTTTTTTTTTTTTTTTTTTTTTTTTAGTGGGGGAAAGAATGTAGAAGGCTTTTCCTTCTCTGCAACGATTTTGTGTCTTCCTAGAGGTCAGGAGAGTGTTGGCATGGGAAAGAAGGTTGAATTCATTCTGCCCAAATGGGTGTGCCTAGCTTTAGAACAGCGCTATTTAGGAGAAGTTGGAAGTCACACCCTTTGGTGAGAAGCTGTGTCAGTTTTTTTCATGATTGGCATATTTAACTCAAATAGCAGCTGTACGTTAGTCCGTATTTCTGTTCATGGTTGAGTTCAGTGTGTCCAGAGACTGGAAGGTGCTTTGCACTCACAGGAGTGCCCATTTGGAGCTCCATGGGATGTGAATTATTGTTGGTCACCAGTTCTGGCTGACATTGGAATCACTTGGAGAGTTTTTGTAATATGTGGATTCCAAAGCCCTATCACAAACCTACTGAATTTGTACCTCCCAGGTTGAATTTTTTGTTGTTTTTTGTTTGTTTGTTTGTTTCTTTTTGAGACGGAGTCTCACTCTGTCACCCAGGCTGGAGTGTAGTAGCATGATCTCAGCTCACTGCAACCTCTGCCTCCTGGGTTCAAGCAATTCTCCTGCCTCAGCCTCCCAAGTAGCTGGGATTACAGGCACCTGCCACCACGCCTGGCTAATTTTTGTATTTTTAGTAGAGACAGGGTTTCTCCATGTTGGCCAGGCTGGTCTCGAGCTCCTGACCTTGGGCGATCCACCCGCCTCGGCCTCCCAAAGTGCTGGGATTACAGGCATGAGCCACTGCGCCTGGCCCCGGGTTGATTTTGATGCTTAGCTAGGTTTGGGATCCATTGAATTATTTAACACCCGAGGTGCCTTTTGTTTTTAATGTTATTCTCTCAACGTGTTTTAAAAATGAAGCCCATGAGATACTTATGAGGTAGTAGAACTTTTCCCCACATTGGTGAAGTAAAAATCTTGGGATTTTGATAGCCAGATTATCTTAGGCATTAAAAAAGATCACACCGACGCCCTCTCTTTTTATAGGGATTCGCAGAGGCATTTTTGGAACATCTCTGGAAGAAATTGCAGGATCCAAGTAATCCTGCCATCATCAGGCAGGCTGCTGGAAATTATATTGGAAGCTTTTTGGCAAGAGCTAAATTTATTCCTCTTATGTAAGTAGCCTAATTTTCCGAGTACTTTTTAATATCATGCTTTAAAAAGAGTATAGCATTGTCTCAAGTCAGAAATATCTCCCTTATTTTTTTGGCATGTTTTTAAAGTGAATAAAATCCCTACTCTGTGCAAGATGTTTATATTTCTAAGTGGTGATTTTAGAATAAAGTGTGTCCTTTTTTATATATAAAACCCTGTATGTAAGGCTTTTGTCATCTCTTTTGTGTGGTTGCACTTAAAGATCCATTTGTTTTATGGATAGAGGACAGAGTTGTATACTGTTTTGATTCTTTTTGTAGGTTTGTCATTTTTTCATTTGCATTCCGAATCTATTGTATCTGTTAGAGCTGAAGAAAAACCCTTTTAAAGGTAATAGACCTATCTAGGAGGCCAGTTTCTTCCAGTAGCCCATGAAGATATCTTTGGACAAGGATGCTGTTGAAACCCTTCCCCAGCCACAAAATTATTCACCATAGGACTTGACTAGGATGCATCGGGGAATACTGAAGTCCACCAGACTGTCTTTCTCTTGAGAGGTGTTGGTGAACGTGTCCTATTTAGCCAGTCACCCTAAGAGGGGTACCTTTGAGATGGATAGGAGAACCTGCTTTCCATCCCTTGGGACGTTCTTAGGGGCTCACCTGTTCCTAGAAGGTCAGAGCTACTCTGCCTTGTAATTGGAAGGTTGTCTTCTTACGCACCCATCCTTATCCTTCCTTTCTTTGCTTTTCCTCTGTACCCATGAGTATTATTTAAAGAAACCTATGAACTTACTTAGCATGGTTTGTAATGAAAGGCATTTATGTGTTTTTATGTTATTCTGGTTTTTTTATGAAGTGTAAAGTTGACTTGAATTTTTCTTTTCTCTAGTACTGTAAGATCATGCCTAGATCTTTTGGTTAACTGGCTGCACATATACCTTAATAACCAGGATTCGGGAACAAAGGCATTCTGTGATGTTGCTCTCCATGGACCATTTTACTCAGCCTGCCAAGCTGTGTTCTACACCTTTGTTTTTAGACACAAGCAGCTTTTGAGCGGAAACCTGAAAGAAGGTCAGTGTTGTGGGAGTGCTGGACTGGATTTTCCTTGTGTTCTTGTCACCCTTCAGAATGGTGATTCATTACTTTTTTGAGATTTTTATAAAAACTGGATTCAGAAAACTGCATGTACACTCAAACTTTTAATAATAATTTCAAGCAGCTCATAGGCCCCTACAAACCCCTTAAGATAGATTTGAGCTTGAGAACCCTACAAACCCCTTAAGATGGATTTGAGGTTAAGAAAGAGGTTTCTGCCTTTGAAGGTTTGAAATGTGAAGATGTCTCCAGAGGTGAGGCTGAGCCCTGGGCTGTGCCAGCGCCCTGTACAAAACTTCAGTTGGATGCACCTTCTCTTTGTTGTCCTTGTAACAGCCTAGTAAATGGCAGGTATTCTCCCTTTACAGACAGCACCAAAGCACAAGAAAGTCATTTTCCCAAGATCACATGGTTACTGGCAGGATTAGAAAACTGAAGCCAGGTTGGGCTGACCCTAAAGTTTGAGTTTATGTAGATTAAACTCTGCCTGGAGCCTTGAGACTTAATTGACCATTATTGTTTTGCTAATTTCTAAGAGTTACTTATAATTCAAATCTATCAGTTGAAACTTACTAGATTAGTGTATTTTAGTTGAAGAGAGTCTCCAAGAACAGTGTTTATAAGTCATTGTAAATTGTTCTGTTTATGTTTATGAATAATTCACATGGTTTGGTGGGTCACTTCCTCTAAACTGGGGTCTCTCAACCCTGCACGATTGCCATTTGGGCTGCATCATCCTTCATCGTCGGGGGCTGTCCTCTGCACTGTAGGATGTTTAACAGCCTCCACCTACTAGCTGCCAACAGCAGTCCCCGACCACCCCCAGCTGTGACACCTAAAACTGTCTCCAGATACTGCCAGGTGTCCTCTGCGGGGGTCGCAGTCTCTTTGGGTTAACAGCCACAGCTCTAAACTGAAAGTTGTACGTGTTGCATTATATATGTTTACCTACATCCTACATGCTTCTAAAAGATGTTGTATGAACTAGTAGGATGAGGTTTTATCACAAGGTAAGTAAATACAAGCTCTGCTTTTCTTTGTATAAATTAATGCCAGGAATCTGAATTAAATATCTTGTTTTTGTAAGCTGTGACATCCCATTTAGGTAATTTTTATTGAAATATGCATCAAAGAAACTCCTAAGAAAATATACTTAAGTACAAGTTGGTCAGCTTGCCTCTTAAAATAAATGTGGTGTCTTTATTTTACTCATGTAGGAAAGAATTATATTCATTAAGTCTAAGAAAGTGGTTTCTGTCTAAATTTGCCTTCTGTTGAGGTAGAAGGCAAATTTGGAGTTTTCTTGTTTAGAAAAAAAACTACAAATGACTACTGTGCACCTGAAAACAGCACTCAGCTTCACTAACAAGACTTGCAAGCTAGAATCAAATTGCTGTTTTGTTTTGTTGCCTGTCGTGATTGTTAGCTGAAACCAAATCACAAGATCTTTTTCTCCCTCTGTATTAACTCAGCCTACACTGAGCTTACAAGCGTATGAACTTCACATTGTCGTGGAATCTTACAGCCTGCTACTTCCTAAGTTTTCTTTAGAGAAGCTGCCTTGGTGACCAATGAATGTGGTTAGCCTAGTGACATTCTTCTGGGCCATATACTGTGTGACTATCTGCATGGACCTTTATTTAAAGCATTTCTGCAAAAAATTTTTTTAAGTTTTTTTTTAAATGTGTGATAATTTGTGCTTTTAAAGATATCTTACACTTTTCACTTATTTGTACCTTTAAAAAAATCTTTTTTTTTTTTTTAAACCAAAGGTTTGCGGTATCTTCAGAGTCTGAATTTTGAGCGGATAGTGATGAGCCAGCTAAATCCCCTGAAGATTTGCCTGCCCTCAGTGGTTAACTTTTTTGCTGCAATCACAAAGTAAGTTATTTACGCTTTCTTGATGGGAGTTATTTAAAATATTTTTATTTATGTTTATCTAGTATTGTAAGAGTCTGTTAAATTTCTATGAAATTAGTAACATTATAAAAGGCCAGGCGTGGTGGCTGACGCCTGTAATCTCAACATTTTGGGAGGCTGAGGTGGGAGGATTGCTTGAGGCCAGGAGTTAAAAGACCAGCCTGAGCAACATAGTGAGACCCTATCTCTACAAAAAAATTTTAAAAATTAGCTGGGTGTGGTTGCCTGTGTCTGTAGTCCCAACTACTCAGGAGGCTGAGGTAGGAGGATCACTTGAGCCCAGGAGGTCAAGGATGCAGTGAGCCCTGATTGTACCACTGCACTCCAGTCTGGGGTCCAGAATGAGACCCTGTCTCTTAAACAAACAAAAACAACCCAGTCCTTGCAGGAAATACTGTGATACAGCTATTGTTTTTATACTTTGATGGCATTGGAAATTGCTACTACTTCTTATCCAAAGGGCAGCACTTTGAAATAAGTATGGCAACCAGTAAGCTGAGAGGGGCAAAGCCATAGATGCTTATTAGAGTGACTGCTGTAATAGTAATAGAAATAAACTGGACGTGAGGCAAATGTTGACCTGTAAGAGATTGGTTTAGAGAGTTCTGTTCTCTCAGGTCTGGTAGCTATGGCTAATCCATAGCCTCTCCTCTGTGCCAGGCAGTTCTAAGCACTTTACATAGAACTCATTTGATCCTCAAACAGCCCTCTAGGATGAAACCCTGTTTATCAACGGGGAGGTGGAGGTACAGAGAGGTGAAATCACTTGCCTAAAGTCATAGAGCTAGACTGGCAGCACAGATTTAAATGTAGTCTGGCTCCTTTGTAAGCTTTCACTAAGTTATTCTGCTTTATGGAGAAAGCAAATTGGAGAATTGAATATTCAATGAGGATATTTAGGCCGGATCATAGCTTAAAATCTTCAACAGATAAGAGCCAGCAGCTTGCTGAGCTCCGTCAGCCTCTTTAGTTCTCCTTTGCTAGGCGTCTGGTTCAAGGTGTCCTCTCTTCTGAGTCTCAGTGATAGCAAAGGATTAGGAAAAGGCATAAAGAGACCAATAAGCAACGGCGGTGAGTGGGTGGAGGCTTCAGCATGTTGGTTAAGATGGTGAGCAGCTCGAAGAGTGAGGATGGATGAAGCAAAGCAGAGGCCGCTGCCCCTGGTATGTTCTCAGGGTGGGGACAGAGGACTGCATTTGTGAACCATCTGGTCCAGGGGCTCTCGATTTGGGGTTGGCATGTGCATTGGAGGCACAGAGTGTGATGTGATGTGAGGCTAAGAGCAGGGGATTGAAATAAAAGTCTCTGCCTAGGTACGGATATGGTAAATAAAGGTGTGTACCATTCTGTAGCTGTTGCTTTTGCCTGCTTGATGGTTTTGAGATTGAACCATACTGACACAAAGCTTTATTTTGATTTTAACTGCTCTGTTATGTTCTGGGAATCTTTTTTATTGAGTCTTTGTTGGGATTTCATCTGTTAGTTTTTGTCTTTTTTTTTTTTTTTTTGAGACAAGGTCTTGCTCTGTCACCCAGGCTGGAGTGCAGTGGCGTGATCTTAGCTCACTACAACCACCACCTCCCAGGCTCGTGCAGTTCTCCTGCCTCAGCCTCCCGAATAGCTGGGACTACAGGCGCCTGCCACCATGCCCAGCTAATTTTTGTATTTTTAGTAGAGACGGGGTTTCACCATGTTGACCAGGCTGGTCTCAAACTCCTGAGCTCAAGTGAACCGCCTGCCTCAACCTCCCAAAGTGCTGGGATTACAGGTGTGAGCCACCGTGCCCGGCCGGCTGTGTTAGTGTTTTAGTGCTCAGGAACATTCTTGTGTGTGTGTCCTTGTGTGTGGGCACACGCTTCCTTGTCACACACCCAGAAGTGCGGTCAGCTGCGGGGTTGTAGGAGATGCAGATCTTCAACTTTACCTGATAGTGCAAATCACCCTCCAGTGTGGTTTTGCTGATGTGTCCTCCACCAGGAGGAGGGGTCAAGTGCTGTGAGCCTGGGCTAACAGGACAGAAATCAAAGTATGTGGCTTGAAGTTGCCACGGTGACCTGAGAACCTGAGATGGAGAGTGACAGAAGTGAGGTCTAAGTCCTCATCTTGGAGAAGCTGTCCAATAAATAATTTTTCAAGTTGCTCAATCATTTAGAGACAACTACTGGAAAAATTAAAAACATAATTGTCTTTTTTTATTTTATGTTTTCTTCTATGCATTTAACTGTTCTCACTCAGCATGCCCAGTCCTTTCTGTGCCTGTTTTTGAGGTCATGACTTAGTCAACCCTGTGTCCCTCCTTCAGTAAAGGCTTATTTCTTCTTCAGTGCTTCTTCAGCAAGTCTCTTCACCAGCCACTATTTCCTCCTGAGGAACTCCTGAATCCCTCTTCCACCAACCTTCTAATTCTTTTGCAAACAGTAAAAATAAAGACACCTATAGTTATGTAATCTAAGAGTTTTGCCTTGCAAACATTTATTTTTAATGAATAATATCTATTACTCATTAAAATATAAGCCCAGTTTTACATTCTGAGCGATAGCCACATTTTCTTTCTCCTTAGCAAACTTGCAAATAGAAGACCCACAGAACGGTACCCTAAAAGTGGTACTTTCTGCTTTATATTGTTATTTGTACTAGCACTTGTTACATTCAGCAATTTCTCTGTGGTAGGTACAGTTGTCACACGCAGCTCACATCCCCACAGAGTCACTCCAGCATGTTAATGCCTCTGTCTGTGTTGTTTTTTTGTTCCACAGTAAGTACCAGCTCGTCTTCTGCTACACCATCATTGAGAGGAACAATCGCCAGATGCTGCCAGTCATTAGGAGTACCGCTGGAGGAGACTCGGTGCAGACCTGCACAAACCCGCTGGACACCTTCTTCCCCTTTGATCCCTGTGTGCTGAAGAGGTAGGTACTTTTAAACATTGACACTGGAGGAGGTGGATTTTTTTTTCTTTTTGAGACGGAGTCTCACTCTGTCGCCCAGGCTGGAGTGCGGTGGTGTGATCTCGGCTCACCGCAAGCTCCGCCTCCTGGGTTCACGCCATTCTCCTGCCTCAGCCTCCCGAGTAACTGGGACTACAGGCGCCCACTGCCATGCCTGGCTAATTTTTTTTGTATTTTTAGTAGAGACGGGGTTTCACCTTGTTAGCCAGGATGGTCTCAATCTCCTGACCTCGTGATCCGCCCGCCTCAGCCTCCCAAAGTGCTGGGGTTACAGGCATGAGCCACCACGCCCGGCCAGGAGGTGGATTTAAACGTGATACATGTTTGCTTTTCCCAAAATTGGCCACTCTTCGCCAGAAGTGGCCCTTCCTCGCTGTTGATGAGCGTCTCGTGGTCTCCCTGCGTATATTTCACAGATGCAAAGTAGAGGATGCCTAGCAGGACTTGCCGAGTGGCGCAGGCACCCCAGAGTGGGTAGATCTTTGCCTCACTAGGAGCCAGACTGACATCAAGGGTTTTTGGGTTTTTTTTTGTTTTTCTTTAAACTGTTATTTAAACATGTAAGGTTATGGGGATAATGGTGCCAGGATAGGGGAGGGTGCTGTCTTTTCTTGCTTCATAATTTTGTGCCAAGTGTCTTGTTCTTTCCTCTAGAGACCACATCCCATTCTGTTGCACAGGATAAACAAAACACAAATGATTGGCTGGGCGTAATGGCTCATGCTTGTAATCCCAGCACTTTGGGAGGCTGAGGCGGGTGGATCACTTGAAGTCAGGAGTTCAAGACCAGCCTAGCCAAGATGGTGAAACCCTGTCTCTACTAAAAATACAAAAATTAGCCGGGCGTGGTGGTGGGCGCCTGTAATTCCAGCTACTCGGGAGGCTGAGGCAGGAGAATCGCTTGAACTCGGGAGGTGGAGGTTGCAGTGAGCCGAGATTGTGCCACTGCACTCCAGCCTGGGCGAGAGAGTGAGACTCTGTCTCAAAAAACAAAAAAAAAACCAAAAAGCGATTTATCTAGATGAGTTGTTCTAGAAAACCACTGGGCCAGCCTTAACTTGGCACTTGTATAAGGAAGCAGGATTTTTGCTTATTATGTTTTCTAAAATAACTAGCAGCATCATGACCGTCTGGGATTGTCTGGTCCCTTAAGTCTTGATTGACTGAAACCAGATTAGTTGTTTTTCCTAGACTTACTTTTCAGCAAATTACTACAGAAATATAAAAAAGAGAGTTCCAGAATATTACGGTTTCATTTCCATTTGGATATACTATATCTAACTGACTTGTCAGTCTTTGTAAAGTTTAGAAACAATTTCACGTGAAAATGGAAAGATGAAAAACAGTAGTTCAATACTCCATTGACATGAGTGAATGAACTCTTATGCAGAAAGAGCCACATTAGTTACAGCATTTACATAGAGGGTTGTTTTTTTGTTTTGGTTTTTTTCTTTTTTTTTTTTAATGAGACGATCTCGCTCTGTCGCCCAGGCTGGAGTGCAGTGGTGTGATCTCGGCTCACTGCAAGCTCCGCCTCCCAGGTTCAGGCCATTCTGCCTCGGCCTCCCGGGTAGCTGGGACTACAGGCGTCCGCCAACACACCCGGCTAATTTTTTGTATTTTTAGCAGAGACGGGGTTTCACCGTGTTAGCCAGGATGGTCTCGATCTCCTGACCTCGTGATCTGCCCACCTCAGCCTCCCAAAGTGCTGGGATTATAGGCATGAGCCACTGCGCCCAGCCAGGTTTTTTTTAATGTAATTATTTAAGCCGTAGTTTTCACTTCTTGGTTTTGGGTAATAGATCTTGTGAGAAAAGATCCAAACCAATTTTGACTTCTGCTGAAGTATTTAACTTGACTTTGAAATGTGATCTTTGTTGACAGGTCAAAGAAATTCATTGATCCTATTTATCAGGTATGGGAAGACATGAGTGCTGAAGAGCTACAGCAGTTCAAGAAACCCATGAGAAAGGTCAGTTTGTGATTGATTGAGCACACTCTCGGAATCTCCTTTCTGGCTCCGGGTCACAGTCAGATAGTAAGTGGCAAGTCGCTCATGCGTGTCATCCCCGCACTGTAGGGGGTCAAGGCCAGAGGATTGCTTGAGACCAGCCTGGGCAACACAGTGACACCCTGTTTCTACAAAAATTTTTTAAATTAGCTGGGCGTGGTGGTGCACACCTGTAGTCCCAGCTCCTCTGGAAGCTGAGGTGGGAGGTCAAGGCTGCAGTGAGCTGTAAATGTAGCACGGCACTCCAGCCTGGGCAACAGAGCAAGACCCTGTTTTCTTTAAAAAAGCACACCGAAACCGTGCCTTACTCATTCTACCTTTATAAAATTCCAAGCCCAGGTTTTGGTGTTATTTAAAGAGTCTGTGGCTTTTTTGGATAAATTGCTTAACCAGACACTTCACATACTGACATGTGAGAAGCGAAGGTTAATTACAAATTAGCTGAACAAATTTAGATCTTTGCCACTTGCGCATTCTCACCAAGTAACAATCTCCAGTTGACTCATGTTGAAATTGACCCAGCAGTTTACATTAGTTTTATAGAGCTTCATGAATGGCTGGTGAAGACGCAGGTTGCAACATACCCTCCAGGTCACATGAGGTGGAGCTGAGACAGTTACAGTTAGAGAGGAAAGTTAGAATCCAGTAATAAAGAATTTCGCTGCTCTGTTGCTTGGGAGCACATTTGTTTTCTCATTAAAAGCAGCTTCAAGATGGCTTTTTTGTTGTTGTTTTTAATAAGTAATCATTGGAAAGCACCTTTCATCTTTTTCTCTATGTTTTGCATTTGTTGAGGGGCGTGTAATTCATTCACATTGTGTTAGGTACAAGAGCTCTAACACTGGGCAAGAATGACTCGTCATGTTTCCTGTCCCCATTGAGCTTCAAATCTGTTTGCAAGTCAGACTTGAAACAAATGATTACAATGTGTGATGAGCAGTTATGTGGGTATGTTGGTAAGAAGGAAGTGCTTATCAGAGGGAGCTTTTGTTCTGTTCTGTTTTGTTTTTTTAGAGACATGGTCTCGCTATGTTGCCCAGGCTAGATTCGGAACTCTTGAGCTCAAGCAGTCCTCCCACCTCCGCCTCCCGAGTAGCTGGGACTACAGGCTTGTGCCACTACACTGGCTTTCTTTTGAAATTAAGATATTTTCTTCACCATCTTTACAAACGTTAACACCTTCCTGAGGAAGGAATTGTTGAAAGCTTTTCAGTCAGCAGTGGTGACGTTACTGATGATTTCTGATGTTTCTACAGGAGATAGTGGAAGATGAAGATGATGACTTTCTGAAAGGCGAAGTGCCCCAGAATGATACCGTGATTGGGATCACACCGAGCTCCTTTGACGCGCATTTCCGAAGTCCTTCGAGTAGTGTGGGCTCCCCACCCGTGTTGTACATGCAACCCAGTCCCCTCTGACGGCAGAGATTTGTGACTGAGTGTGACATTTGGGATTCCTCATCACTCGTCATACCCTCAGTACCCAGCTCGTGCCATTGGGCATTGATGGCATTGAGCTGGAGCGAGTGCCTGCGGCTGTGGCACTTCCAGGTTCGACTGAATCAAGCATCTGAAGACTGGGTTTTTTTGTTGTTGTTGTTCCCCTTACAGACAAAATGAAGACTATCATGTGCAATCTTTTACAGTGGGGTTGATGATATATTTGGAAGGATTTGCTTGTTTAATATGTACATTTTTTGTGTTAACAGCTTTTTGACACAATTACTGGGTAATTTCTAACATAGGCAGCAGACTGTTTCACGGGTTGCTGTTTTAACATGGGTTTTTGTCAGATCCATGGTCATAGGACTTTGCTGATCAGCTTTCAGTGAAGAATCCTCTAAGTTAAAACTTCTATTTAAAGACTTTAACTAGAAAGTGTTTATTTTGGCTACATTGTTCACCTTCTGCTGTATTGGTATTTGTCTGTTGGGATTTCAAGGGAGTGTAGAGAAGATAGAAAGAAAGCCAAGAGCTGGCCCGACGTGGTCTGGGACACAGAGTTGGAGCTGGCACTGAAGATCTCCAGGGACTTCAGAGACCAATAAAAGCCCATAGGGAAGAGAGAGGGGATATAGAGAAACAGGATCAGATGTGTAATATACTTGGCACAGCGAAAAAATGGATTTAAAAGACAGAAATGGAGGTCCAGGTAGATGTAATTCACACGGACTGAAAGTGAGCCTGGGCTTGTGTGAAACACATGAGATTGGATTTGACCCCTTGGCTCTCAAGTGTCCCCTTAGATCTAGAACTGCTCCATGGTGGCCATCAGATCGAGTCAGTTTTGATCTGCATCAATTAGTTATTGAGAATTTCTTTGTTCAAACAGGAAAATTTTTTTAGATTATTTGGTGTTACGGTTTTGCTCACAACAATAGGTGGAAGTTTCTAGTGCAGTCTTGGTCTGATGGCTGTGCGTATCGTACATTCGGCTTGGTGAAATCCTTCTCTAAAGCCTCTTTGTATTTTTATAACTAAACAGAGGAAGTCTTCAGAAGACCTCGCTTTATAACAAATTTGTGCAAACACTGCTAGAGTCATTTTGAAGCTCAAGCATTTTCACTTTGTTTCTTACATGTGTACTTTTTTGTTTACTTGTGAAAATGGCCATCTTTAAGCATATTTATTTTCTGGCACTTCTATTTATTTAAAGGCAAGCAATATTTTGTTGATCATAAATATTTTGTAATGAAATACGTCCTCTTTCCCAGGGCTTTGTATGCGCTTGTATAATTACATTGATGGCAATGTAGAGTTTGAATTTCAGTGTGTAAATACTTTTTTGGAAAATAGAAATTTTTATTGCTTTAAAGTTTTGGATATGGGTGGTTTTCTTTTGGGGGCTTGGTGGAAAGTCATTTGAGAACTTTAAGGTTCTCTTTTTAACTGCTGGCAAAATGTTGATTTTTTTATATTAGATAAAATGAGTAAATGAAATTCCCCAGAAATTAATAGTAAGTGGGGTCTTTGTGGGTTGGGAAGTAGTTTTAACGTAGAAAGATATTTACAGATAAGTCTGTTTAATTTCAAAGAGTTTGTGAAAAAAAATCCATGGTGAAAATAAAACAATGACATGGTTAATCTGGAACTTTCATTCTTATACCAATAAAAGGTACCTCAATACATGTTCTTTCAATTTCTGTTTTTTTTTTTTTATTTAATGTATTAAAGCATTTTGCAGTGGAAAACTCCTGAGGCATTGCTGTTGAAGAGGGAGAAATAGTGCTGGTGTGCTGGGGGGCTTGATGAAATTCATTGCATGCCGGGGTGAGGATGGCTTCCGTGTGCACCGTATGAAGTATCCGCGACTCTCCTTAATCATACCCAGCCAAGAGTGATTGAGGCTTGAGCAGGTCCAAGGGAAGCAGACACTTCTTTCAAAAAGTTACATGCTTTGAAGGGACATCTATGGGGAAAAATACTGTGAAATCGCCTTAGAAATTGCATGCCAACAATGGGAATTTTTCCTTTCACTAAAAAGCAAGCTGTCAGTTGTAGGAGTCTCCAGGGTCTGTCCTTTTGTCTGTGTGCTCTGGTTTGGTCTTCCTTGATGAGAAATGGCTGAATTTTTACAAGTCAACTTACCGAGTGCCACGGGCTTCCTTTCCTAACTAGCTGTTTGACCTTGAGCAAGTTACCTAACCTTTCTGAGCGCTAATTAAACTGTAAAATGGGAAAAAGATACTAGTGTAAGGCTTTAAGGATTCGATGCATGTACAAGTTAACGGCCGTTGTTTTCTTGTAAGAAAGGAAGCACTTTCATGGGAAGTTTTTTTCGGTTAAAGATAACTTCCATTTCTTCCATAATACCTACCTCCCTGGTACCAACTTAGATCTGAACTGGAGAGGAGGAAGCAGCGTGTTTCCCTTGCCAGGCAGTGCTTAGGATGGTGGTTCTTAACCCTAGCTGTGCCCTAGAATCAGTCCCTCGGAGTGCTGAGAAATAAGGATGCCCAGGCTCACATCACACACCAACTCAACCTCTGATTGAATCAGTCTCCAGAAGAAGGGTCTGGATGTGGATGGTTTTTAAAGCCCCCTGGTGATTCAAAGGTGCAGGTTGCCTTGAGAACTGTTCATTGGTTTACAACTGCATACTTTTCTTGTTTCAACTAATTGAACATCCAAAGCTCCACCATGTTTTGTTCCATCAAATGCTTTCCTTTTGTGTGTTTCAGTCTGACTCTGGATCGTTGAGTAGGATTTATAATGTATCTAATAATTTGGGGCCAGGTGTGGTAGCTCATGCCTGTAATCTGAGCACTTGGGGAGGACAGTGAAAGGATCTCTTGAAGCTAGGAGTTTGAGATCAGCTGGGGCAACATAGTGAGACCCCCATCTCTACATTAAAAAATTTGAAACACAAATTGGGATCCTTTCACTAAATATTTACTAAGGTTCTGTATAATGTTCATCATTCTTTTTTTTGAGACAGAGTCTCACTTCACTCTATCACCCAGGCTGGAGTGCAGTGGTGCAATCACGGCTCAACAACTGCAACCTCTGCCTCCTGGGTTCAAGTGATCCGCCCACCTCAGCCTCCTGAGTAGCCGGGACTACAGGTACGCACCACCATGCCTGGCTAATTTTTGTATTTTTAGTAGAGATGGGGTTTCACTATGTTGGCCAGGCTGGTCTTGAACTCCTAACCTCAAGCAATCTGTCCGCCTCGGCCTCCCAAAGTGCTGGGATTACAGGCGTGAGCCACCATGTCTGGCCTCAAAAAAGTGTAATTTAAAAAATATTTCCCTGTATATATTCTTTGAACCTTGCCATCAGCCATCTTGTGAGGCAGGTTGGTTTCCTATCTTAAAGAAACAGGCTTTCCAACATTGTTAATTAGTGCTTTCTTTTTCTTTTTCTTTTCTTTTTTTGAGACGGTCTTGCTGTAATCACCCAGGCAGGAGTGCAGTGGCGCAGGAGTGCAGTGGCGCAGTCGTGCCTCATTGCAGCCTTGACCTCTCGGGCTTGACTGAGCCTCCCGAGTAGCTGGGACTACAGGCCTGCCACCATGCCCAGCTAATTTTTGTATTTGTTGGAGAAGCAGGGTTCCCTGTGTTGTCCAGGCTCGTCTCGAACTTCTGGGCTCAAGTGAGTCCTCCTTCGGCCTTTCAAAGTGCTGGGGTTACAGGCATGAGCCGCAGTGCTGGCCACACACCTGCTATTGCTTCCTCATTGCCTGTAGACCAAAATTTGTGGAGCTGGGGTGGGAAGAGAGGTAGGGGAGTGGTTTCCTGCTTGTTATCTGGCTCATTTAGTCCTTTATCACAGGACTCAGCCTAGGAGATTGATAACCTGAGATTACTTGAAAAAAGATCACCCAAAAGTGAAAAACCAGTTAGACAAACTGCACCAGCCCCAGGCAGAACCCACAGAACCTTGTTCTTCACCTTTGCACTTCCAAATGCCTCACTTTGATTGACTACTCTTTGCAATTCCAATAATAGCTATCTTTAGAGTGTTTAGTTTGTACCAGGTGAGACAAACATGCTATTCTACAAAACCAGTTCAGAGAAGTTAAGTAACGAAGTTAAGTAACTTGCTCCAGGCCAGCCTGCTGGTCATTGATCACCCTGGATTCAAACCCTGTTTTTAGCTCTGAGCTTCCTAGTTGGGACTTACTTAATGTCGCCTGCGTTAGAATGAGTTGTTTACAGTCTAGGAGCATCTTATAGTGATGGAGAGCACTGGCTTTGGAATCATGCAAAGCTAGGTTCAGTCTTCGTTCTACTATTTATTTCTACCACTTTGAGCAAGTTACTGTATCTGTTATAACGGAGGTGTTGATAGTAGCTCCTACATTTGTGAGGACAAATGAGAAATGTAGGTGTAATAATACAGAGAAATAATTTCCTGGTAGCTAGAAATAGAGTTATTTTGGGTGAGAAGTTGGGTAACCTGGCGATGGGAACACCATCTTCTACAGTCACTTCTTTACTGTAGTAAATTTCCTGGTATTTTTGTTGAACGGGGTGTGTAAGCTGAGGGGGAGATTTATGAAAGAAGACGATGAATACGGATGATAAAATTCTAATAAAGTTTCTGCTCTATCATGTGGCTCCTCTGTATCTTTTGTAAAATTACTTTTTGTTAATGTGCTGCAGAGTCGGATGAATTTGAGCAATATTTCCAAGTTTTAGAAGAGAGCTCCACGGTGAGACGCCTCTCACCTTGGGGACCTGTCCTCAGATTAAGGGCTCTGCAGTCAGTATCCGCAAATCCTTCCCCCACGGTTCCCAGCCCACCTGTGAGTGGCCTATTGGATTCCAATCACGACGTGTTAATCGATGATCTCTTTAGTACGTGGGGCTAGCACAGTTCAGGATATATTTTCTCAGTTTAAGACCATTTACATTTATTTTTATTATTATTTTTAGAAACAGAGTCTTCCTCTGCAGTGCCCAAACATAGCTCATTGCAGCCTCCCACTCCTGGGGTCAAGAGAGCCTCCCGCCTCAGCCTACAGAGTGGCTGGGATTACAGGTGCATGCCACCATGCCCAGTTAATTTTTAAATTTTTGGCAGAGATGAGGGTATGGGGGAGGGTGGGTCTCACTAGGTTGCCCAGGCTGGTCTCGAACTCCTGGCCTCAAGCGATCCTCCTGCCTCGGCCCCCCAAAGTGCTGGGATTACAGGCGTGAGCCACCGTGCCCGCCTGATTAGGTTTATTATTACTCATTGAATGCAATCCTACGGAGCTGCACAGCAGGGTCCCAAACTCAAGCCTGTGGAAGGTCGCACACCTGGGAAGCGTGGAGCAATGACCTAAAGCGCAGCAGTCGGAGCCAGAACCCACCCAGGGAACTCGCCTGGAGGCTCTCTTGGCTGGTGCAGCTGCTCCCTGGCTGCTCCCCTTTCCCCGATCCTTCACTCCCACGCTTTTGGGACTACCCTTCCCAGCGCCCCTTGCGGAGCAGGCGGGCCGCGCGCTGCTTCCGGGGCCGATTCCTGTCTTTGGACTACATTTCCCGTGAGGCCTTGCGACCCTGTCCTGGATTTCTCCAGTCTCTTCGGCCGGCTCCGCCTCCGCCTGGACTCCGCTTCCCGGCAGCGCCCGCGGTGGGGCGGGGCAGAACGAGGCGGGACTCGCGGCCCGAGGGGCGGGGGCGGCGGGGGCGGCGGGGGCGGCGGGGGCGGCGGGGGCGGCGGGGGCGGCGGGGGCGGCGGGGGCGGCGGGCGGCCCGGGGCTGCAGGGGCAGGAGCCGCCTCCTCCCAGGGCCTGCCTGGGCGGCCGCCTCCGCTATGCGGCTGCTAGCCGAGGGGCGGCGAGTGAGGCTGCAGCAGTTAGCCGGGGACCTCGTCCGAGCCCATCCGCCTTTGGAGGTGAGTGGGGCGCGGCGCGGGGCTTCGGGGCGGGCCCGAGGGGAAGCTGCAGGGCGGGCGAGCGCCCTCCTCACCCCACCGCTGCCCGCCTCACGCGACACAGACTTGAAACTTAGCGCTGTTGGCACATCCGGAGCCCCGGCCGTCGGCTCGCGTCTTCCCCTTGAGGGGTGCGGGAGTTTTTGCCTTCTTTAGACTTCAGCAGGCTGCCGCGGAGGCCACTGTCTGACAGGGGAGGGGACGGGGGCCCAGAGAGGTTAGGTGACTTGCCCAAGGTCGCACAGCACTGCGGCTCGGGGACACGCCGGGACCCCCATTCCCAGACGGGGCGGCTGCAGCCCCCAGAGGGCTCTGTCCGTTTAGGCAAATATGGCCGCCCGCCTTCGGGGACCCGCAGCCTGCGGTGAACGTTGCTTTGTCCTTGCGTCCGCGTGAAGCAGGAGGTTATTCCAGGGTGGGCTTCGGAGAGCGTTTGGCCTGGGGGATCTTGGCGGGGACCCCCAGTCCTTCCTCTTCTCTCTCGCCTACCCCCGGAGCGTAGGGCGCCGAGTTATTTTTAGCCGCAAGAGAGAGCCCTGCTTTCCGCAGCTGGGCCACAGGACCACGCCCTGATGCACGGGTTTTGTTTTTGTTTTTTCTGCTTTTGTGCTCAAATAGATCTCTGAACTCTTGTCCACGCTTCTGCAGGGACTGTCGGCAAGGGGGTTCTCAGGTTTTAAAAAAAGCGGGGCGTGGCGACAGGGGGCAAACGTCCTACTTGCCATAGATCCTGTTAAAGGGGAATCAATCATTTCGTTGATTTGAGAGTCAAATATCGAGCCCCTAATATCTGTTGGGCACCGTACTGATCACTGTCCCTGCCCTCGAAGTGTTTGTAGTCTAGAAGGGAGAATGGTTTCTGATGAAGAAGACTCAGATACTATAAACTGTTAAGTGCCATAAAGAAAAAGCATCCCCTTTCACTCTGAATGGGAAGCACAGGAACCTGACCAAGTGTGTTGGGTTGGGGAAGGCATTTAGAGGTTTCATCTGTCACAGCTGTACAGTTTGTGATTATTTTGTTTGCTTGTTTGTTCTCTATTTGATCTGTCCCCAGAATGTAAGCCTCCTGAAGGCAGATAAGAGTAGTGTCCTAACTTTTGTATCCTCAGAGTGTAGGACGGTCCCTGGCATAGAATTGGCGCTTAGTAAAGATTTGTTGCATAAATGGCACAAAATGATCCCTGAACGTGTTCTGAAGGGTGACAAGGACTTACTGACGGGGAGAAGGCAGACAGCTCTGTGTGATTCTCAGCTTGCATTTCAGGACCGACCATCGTCTGTTAGCCAACATGCACCGAGCTAGGCGTGGTGGCGTGTCACTTTATCCTTACATTGTGTTACTGTCCTGTTAACTAGCGAAGTCGAGAGTAGGACTCACCAAGGAAAAATAATTTCAGCCGCCTGAAGAATTTAGGGGATGCTCTACTTTTATGTCTGTTTGAAAATGTCCGTGATAGAAAGTTAGATGGGTGTCTTGGGCTGCACACTTAAGTGTGGAGGGGGATTTGGTGACACATTGGGGCTGCTCCTCTCGGAGGAAGGTTTTGACCTATTTAAGAAGACATGTCCTAGAAAGGCTATGTACTGGGGACCAGTTTGTGTTACAGGAACTTTGGAAGGGGGCAATCACTTTGATTTGCGGCAGTGTAAGTGAAGAAGGATGCAGGCACGAGAGAGATTTGAAAAGGAGAAGAAGGGTGAGGGCATCGCAGCTGGGCAAGCCGCCTGGGGCGCGGCGGGCAGGAGGGGAAGGGCCCAGTGGGTGGGTGGCCTGGCCAGTTTCTCCAGAGCAGCCAGGGTGAGGAGGGGAAGCATGGAAAGTAAAGCTACAGGGGTGGATTGTACCCAGATGACCAAATGACCAAGTGGCTTGGATGGACCTTTCACCTACTTAGCAACAGGGAGACATTAAAGGTTGGGGTGTTTTTGTTTTTGTTTTTTTTTTGAGACTTAGTTTTGCTCTGTTGCCCAGGCTGGAGTGCTGTGGTGCAATCTCAGCTCACTGCAACCTCCGTCTCCCAAGGTTCAAGCGATTCTCATGCCTCAGCCTCCCAAGTAGCTGGGATTACAGGTGTATGACACCACGCCCAGCTAATTTTTTTATTTTTGGTAGAGACGGGGTTTCACCGTGTTGGCCAGGCTGGTCTTGAACTCCTGACCTCAAGTGATCTGCCCGTCTCGGCCTCCCGAAGTGCTAGGATTACCGGTGTGAGCCACTCCACCCGGCCTGGATTATTTTTATATAATAAAGCAGGGTGTCCTCTTTGTAGGAAAGCAAAATATAATAATACAGAAAAGAAAAAAAAATGTATGACTACAACCATTCTTCAGTTTGGTGAAAGTCCTAATGAAGGTTTTTCTTTGTATATACTTTACTTTTTTAAAAAAAATGATAGCTTACTATATGTTGTTTTATAATGTGTGTTTTTCATGTAACGATGTGTTCTGAGTATGGAGTACCAACAGTTAGAAGCCTGTGTGTAGCTACGACTAGCAAATAACAACAATAACAGTAATACAGTGGAAGCTGCCAAGCACCACAGCAAGAGTTACTGCTATTCCCATTTTACAGATGAGGACTGTGAGGCACAGAGAGGCTGGGAAACTGGCCCCAGGCCCCACATCCTGGGAGTGGTGAAGCCAGGATTGGAACCCTGGCAGCCTGCCCTTGACTCTGGAGCTGCGCTATTCAGTACAGTAGCCACAAGCCATGTGGTTACTTAGGATTTAAATTAAAAATCAATTACAATTAGATAAAATTGAAAACTCAGTTCCTCAGTTGCAGTAGCCACATTTCAAGTGCTGAGCAGACGGCATGGCTACTAATGAGACAGTGTGAATATAGACGGTGGCCATCCCTGCATAGAGTTCCTTTGGCCAGAGCTGTTTAGAGCCTTCCCTTAGTCACTCTTAACCAGTCACTGGGTACTCGGTAACCAGTCCTGCAACATCTTGGGTAATATAGTTCCACAGAGTCTACAAGATGCTCGCAGCGTAGCTTAGTTCCTGCTTTTATTATTTATTTATTTTTTGAGAGATGGAGCCTTGCTCTGTCACCCAGGCTGGAATGCAATGGCGTGATCTTGGCTCACTGCAACCTCTGCCTCCCAGGTTCAAGCGATTCTCCTGCCTCAGCCTCCTGAGTATCTGGGATTACAGACATCCGCCACCATGCCCGGCTAATTTTTGTATTTTTAGTAGAGATGGGGCTTCAACATGTTGGCCAGGCTGGTCTGAAACTCCTGACCTCAAGTGATCCTCCTGCCTCAGCCTCCAAAGTGCTGGGATTACAGGCGCTAGCCACTGTGTTGGGCCTCATAATTTCTTATATAGCATTGTGCTTTACAGTTCACAAATCATTTTCATGCCCCTCTCCTGTTTGTAAAGGAAGAATTGACAGGACAGCAGGCGTGAGGGTCACATGATCATCCCCCAGGTCACAGCTAGGTGATTGGCTAAGACACAGGTCAACAAGCCACCGCTCATGGGCCGGACCCTGCTTATGTATAGCCTATAGGCCAAGAATGGTCTTTATATTTCTCAAAGGTTGAGAAAAATCAAAATAGTATTTTGTAACATGGGAAATGGTGTTGAAATTAAAACTTCGGTGTCACCTATAAATAAAGTTTTATTGGAACACAGCCACATCTGTATTGTCTATGGCTGCTTTCACTTCATAACAGCAGAGTAGAGCAATTGTGACAGAGACTGCGGCCTTGCAGAACCCCAAATATTTCCTGTCTGGCCTTTTTCAGAAAATCTGCCGGTCACTGGGTTAAGAGAATACTGCCATTGAATAGGAATTGGGAAATAGGGATGAGGGACTGAGGGAAAAGTTTTTTTTTTAAAGCAAATATTAGTATCTAGAGAATATTAGAGGTTAAGAAAAGTGGGACTACTTGCATATGAATTTATAAAGTAGGACTGTGTGTTTTTCCAAAGAAGGGAAGTTTGGCTAAACTCTTTTCACTACTTAAAAGAGCAAAAATTAGCCAAGTGTGGTGGCGTGCGCCTGTGGTTCCAGCTACTGCAAAGGATGCTGAGGTGGGAGGATTGCTTGAGCCCAGGAGTTTGAGGTTGCAGTGAGCTATGATCCGGCCACAGCACTTCAGCCTGGGCAACAGAGTGAGGCCTTGTCTGTGAAAAAAAAAAATTAAAAATAAAGTAGAGGCTGGGCACAGTGGCTCATGCCTATAATCCTAGCACAAGTGGGGTGGCATGCGCCTGTGGTTCCAGCTACTGCAAAGGAGGCTGAAGCAGGAGGATCACATGAACCCAGGAGTTCGAGACCAGTCTGGGCAATACAGGGAGACCCCATCTCTCCAAACAATACAAAAATTAGCCAGGTGTGTTGGCTCACGCCTGTAGTTCCCAGCTCCTTGGGAGGCTGAGGTGGGAGGATTGCTTGAGGCCAGAGGCTGCAGTGAGCCACGATCTCGCCGCTGCACTCCAGCCTGGGAGACAGTAAGACCCTGTCTAAAAAAAGAAATTAAAAGATAGAGCAAAGCAGTCTGCTGTTTTAGTTTTCTGGCATTCTCTCTTATAATTTTTGCTTTTATTTCTTTGGGAAATCATAGGAGCTGTGTTGAAGAGAGACATGATTTTTGGTCTTTGTGAAAGCAGTAATTAATTTCTCACAAATAGCTTTGCTTTTGAGTGGTGACCCAATTGTGAACATGAGTGTTAAAAATTCGCCTTTGTGCCCTCCCTTCTCTTCCCTTCCCTCAAAGAACAAAGCAGAAGGTAAGTATCTCAGGAGTAGTCAAGAGGGAATTCTGAATTCTCCCCTGTTATTCTGAACTAAGGTGAGGTAAGACGTGGAATGAAAATGAGAGGCTTTCACCTGTAGAGGTGTTCTGAGTTTTAGAGCAGTCACACCTGTTTCTCATTGACTTCTGGAGCAAGCAAGGCTGTCTTGCCCATCTAATTTTACACTGCAGTTCATTTAATGTTTAGTTTGTTTCTTAAATTAAGGGGCTTGTCTCATTTTCATTGATACCTTGCTTCCAGTTAATGGAAATTTATAAACAGAAGAAAACACCATGTAAGTAATCAAGCTGATCATTATGTTTATTGCATCTCTTCTTTTAGTTTAATTTTAATTTTTTTTTTTTTTTTGAGGCAGGGTCTTGGTCTGTCACCCAGGCTGGAGTACAGTGGTGCAATCATGGCTCACTGCAGCCTCCACCTCCTGGCTGCAAATGTTCCTCCTACCTGAGCCTCCAGAGTAGCTGAACTACAGGCACATGCCACCACACCCAGCTAATTTTTGTAATTTTTGTAGAGACAGGATCTTCCTTGTTGCCCAGGCTGGTTTTGAACTCTTAGGCTCAAGCAGTCTTCCCTCCTCAGCCTCCCAAAGTGCTGGAATTACAGTTGGGAGCCATCGCACCCAGCTGCTCTTATGTTTTATTAAGGGAGCACTAACCTAAATTAGCACCAGTCATGCGAAATGGCAAGAAGCTGATAGAAGACTAAGACTGCAAAACTGTCTTCCCGTGTAGACAATACATACATACATTGTCTAGACATTTGAGGAAGATTTTGTTCATCCAGGAGTTTGTTGCAAGTAAGAAGGAAATTATGATACATTGTAGTGTTGTATCAATTTAACATTTTTGAAAAAGTTTTTGTTAAATGACCACTGAATTTTTAACCACTTAATTTTTTTTACAAGCTTACTAAATAAGTTTGTACAAATACTCAGATTATTGACACTTAGTATTAACATACCTTTCGTAAATTTGCCTTATCCATTTTGTTCTTGTATTCTAATAATAACTGTGTGGTAGAACATTGAGAAGAGAGGACAACAGCCACAGGAAATGACTCATGTTTGCTCTTTTGGCACAGCCATGCTTGTATTGGTGAAATTTCCTTCCAGTATTTTTCTCTATGGGGATAAGCATTTAATCATTGTTGTATTAACGGCACATTTATAGCTCTTTAAAACATTTTTTGTACTTTTGTATCTTGCTTTGCAATTAGCATTTCAAAACTCTTTTTCCCATAGTTTTCATTTCTCACGACGGTGCAGTTAGTGGTTGTGACTTGGTTCTGTGCCTAATGTACTTACCTTTTCCATTGTTGCTCCCAGCTTTTTGCCATTACAAATTACACAGGGGGCTGGGCACGGTGGCTCATGCTATAATCCCAGCACCTTGGGAGGCCAAGGCAGGCAGATCACTTGAGGCCAGGAGTTTGATACCAGTGTGGCCAACATAGTGAAACCCAGTTTCTACTAAAAATACGAAAAGCCGGGCATGGTGGCACACGCCTGTAATCCCAGCTACTGGGGAGGCTGAGGCATGAGAATCGCTTGAACCTGGGAGGTGGAGATTGCAGTGAACTGAGATTACGCCACTGCACTCCCGCCTGGGCAACAGAACGAGACTCTGTCTCAAAAAAAAAAAAAAAAAGATAAAAGAAATAACACAGGGATGAACATATTTTGAGTTATTTCCTTAGGACAGAGTTCCAGAAGTGAAATTACTAGGTTAGGGACTAAGGTAAAAAAGCGGAGGCCAGGTATGGTGGCTTATGCCTGTAATCCCAGCACTGTAGGAGGCCAAGGTGGGTGGATCACTTGAGTCCAAGAGTTTGAGACCAGCCTGGGCAGCATAGGCGGGCCCCATCTCTACAAAAAGTATAAAAATCAGCCAGGTGTGGCGGTGTGCGCCTGTACTCCCAGCACTTTGGGAGGCCGGGGTGGGTGGATTGCTTGACCCCAGGAGTTTGAGACCAGCCTGGGGAGCATAGGGAGACCTCGTCACTACAAAAAGTATAAAAATCAGCCGGGTGTGGTGGCGCACGCCTGTAGTCCCAGCTATTTGCGAGGCTAAGGTGGTAGGATCGCTTGAGCCTGGGAGGTGGAGGCTGCAGTGAGTTGAAATTGTACCACTATACATCAGCTTTGGTGACAGAGTGAGAGGCTGTCTCAGAAAATAAAAAAGAGGGGATGTGATTTCAGAGCCATCCATCCACTATTCCTGTGTAATCTGATTCTCTTTACAATGGTAAAATTGTTAAGAGTCTCACACTCTTTAGTAAAGAACTGTGATAGCTGGGTGTGGTGGGTCATGCCTGTAATCCCAGCACTTTGGGAGGCCAAGGCAGGAAGATTGCTTGAGCCCAGGAGTTCAAGACCAGCCTGGGAGACATAGTGAGGCCCTGTCTCTTTAAAAAAAACAAAAACAACAACAACAACAAAAAACAAACTATAATAAAGGGTTTTTGCATCTCATTTCATAGGTTACTATGACATCTGATTTCATAGGTTAAAAAAACCACCGCGCAGAACCTCATCGTTTTCTCTGCATTGTTCTGAATGACCGTGGCTGCTGCCTTTTTCTTTGAGCCTCTCTGTCCGCTGACACACTCCCCACACACTAGCGTGCTGCCCACGCAGAGCCCGCTTTGGCTCTCTCCACATCTTTAGTTTTTCCATCCTCACTAATTTACATCACTATTTTATTTTTTTTTTACTTAAACAGGAAAGAGCCAGACTTCTCAGAGGTCAGTGTGTTCAACAAGTGGGACCCCAGGGCTTTCTGTTTGTTCAGCAAACAGAGCTTGTAGTGGCCTCCCCAAAGGATGGTAGGTTAGGAAGCAGTGAATTGGGCGCTATCCCAAAAGGCTATTGCATATTTTATTTTATTTCTTTTTTAAACAGGCTCCATCTCCATTCTGGGTTCTGATGATGCCACTACTTGTCACATTGTGGTCCTGAGGCACACAGGTATGATGAGAGAGGTGAAGGAAACCATTACTTAAACTGACCCAACCTTTGGGAGCATTGAATTTCTCGCGTTGAGTTTCCTGGTGTCTTGTTGGAAGCGGACTCCGCTTACCTTTTTTCTGGTCTGCATGGTGTCTCCCTGGTGTCCTGGTCAGAATGGGTTGGCTGGGCAGCACAGACCTTTCCGTTTTTCCCCTACAGGATATGCAAGACGAGGCGGTCCGGAGGGACAGGCGGAGTCTCGGCCTGCGCACTGCACTCCCATCAGGAATAACTTGAGTCCTTTCACCCTTGTTCTTCAGGTAATGGGGCCACCTGCTTGACACGTTGTGACGGAACCGACACCAAAGCTGAGGTCCCCTTGATCGTGAACTCCATAAAATCCTTTTCTGACCACGCTCAATGTGGAAGGTGAGATCCACGCTGCTCTCATAGGTGAATTGAGATCTTGGAACCGTTGCGTACAGGACGTGGCCGTGGAAGCTGTTAGGGGAACACAGGATGCCACCGCCGTCGTGTCTGCCTCGTTCCCCTGGAACAGAACCTGGCACGACGTGGGCACTGCGTCAGCAGTGGTTGAGTGAATGAGTGGGTGTTGGGCACAGGCAAGGAGTCCGTGCTGGATTTGAGATGGAAGGCTTGACTTTGAACTTGATGTCGCCTCAGGAACGTCGAGTTTGCGATTTTCACGTCGTTTTGCTCTCCCCCGGGTGTGGTAGCTCTTCATGCAGTCATTCCTCCCGCAGTTGCTTGTTAAATGCTTCCTCTCACCTACACCTTGTAGTTTCTAGGGACACAGCAGTGAAGACTAGACAGAAAGCCCGGCCCAAGATGTTTGTATTCCGAAGCCGAGAGACTGTACACAAGATGGGGTGTTGGGTGGTGAGGCGGGGCTGTGGAGAAAACCAGGCCAGGAAGATGTGGGGACCGCTAGGGGGCGAGGCATGTAGTTTTTTTTTCTTGTTCTCTTTTTGTTGTTGAGATAGGGTCTGGCTGTGTCGCCCTGTCTGGAGCGCAGTTGTGTGATCTCAGCTTACTGCAGCCTTGACTTTGCGGACTCAGGTGATTCTCCCACCTCAGCCTCCCAAGTAGCTGGGACCACAGGTGTACACCACCATACCCAGCTAGTTGTTTTTTTTTTTCTGTAGAGACAGGGTTTTGCCAAGTTGCCCAGGCTGCTCTTAAACTCTTGGGCTCAAGTGATCCTCCCAGCTGAGGGGTATAGTTTTAAATTCCAGCAGATTGGTAGTTTCCCCAAGGATTGCTGGATAAGAAGCGGCCTCTAGCCTGGGTGCCCCCACAGCACCTCATCCTCTCTCACTGCAGTAAAGTATCTGCTGCCTCCATTTGACAGAGACCGGCACTGAGGCTCAATGTGCTGGAGCACACAGGAGCTAAGTGGAGGCTGATGACACAGGCCTGCTGTCAAGACCACTGTTCACACACCTGTCCCCTCTCCTTGCTCTGTCTTTGTGTAGACCTGGCAGGCATTGCTCTCATTTTATTTGAAGTCTAAGGCAGCCATTGAGTGAACTATTCCCATCATATACAAAGGCTTAACAATCCTAGGAGTCAAAAAAGGAAAGAGAGAGTTCTCTGCGAGAGATTTGCCAGTCAATACCGATCGATTCTAAATTCTCCCTCTGCGGTCTGTGCCGAGGCTGGGCTGGCTTCATGGACATGTGACCCGTGCAGGCCCAAAATGGTATTTTCATTTTCCTGTCATCTTGGCCCCCGCAGGGGGACATAATCAATGCCATTATGTTGCCACACACTCTGCTTCATGGTTCTCAGAACGTGCCTGTCAGCTCTTCCTGCTCTGTTGTAGAACTGCGATCGCTCAGGGAGTCAGAGGCAAACCTGGTGGCCCAGTGGCAAGCACAGCCGTGGTGGCCACAGCTCTCCTTACTACTACTACTTGGAGTTTATTATGAGGCCCCTTGAGGCTGTGCCCTGTGTTAGGTACATCCAAGGTTCTGGTTCATCCCTTAGGAAGATTTTGTGTCTGAGAAGGCAGCGTGAAGTCTGGCAACACTTTGCCGAGTGTGAATTCGCCCAGTTGACAGGCTGTGGAAAAGGGGGTTAGTAGCTGAGTGTGGGAAACACTGGGTTCAAGAAAGTTAGTTGGATTTTTCAATCGCAGGACTTCTCAAGAGCTTCACTGTGCTAATGCGCAGTGTGACTCCTAAGGAGGGCTGCCAACAGGCAGTTGCCCAATCTTTTTTTTTTTTTTTTAAATTTGTTTTAGAGCCAGGGTTTCACCCTGTCATCCAGGCTAGTCTCAAACTTCTGGGCTCAAGCAATCCTTCCACCTCTGCCTCCCAAGTAGCTGGGAATAGAGGTGTATGCCAGCACACCTGGCCCCAAACCATTTTTTTTTTTTTTTTTTTTTTGAGACAGAGTCTGGCTCTGTCGCCCAGGCTGGCATACAGTGATGCAGTCTTGGCTCACTGCAGCCTCTGCCTCCTGGGTTCAAGTGATTCTCCTGCCTCAGCCTCCCGAGTAGCTGGGATTACAGATGCCCACCACCACACCCAACTTACTTATTTATTTTTTCCCCCTGAGATGGAGTCTTGCTCGATTGCCCAGAGCTGGAGTGCAGTGGCGTGATCTCGGCTCACTGCAACCTCTGCCTCCCAGGTTCAAGCAATTCTCCTGCCTCAGCCTCCCAAGTAGCTGGGATTACAGGTGCGCCACCATGCCTGGCTAATTTCTTTTTTTTTTTTTTTTTTTGAGATGGAGTCTTACTCTGTAGCCTAAGCTGGAGTGCAGTGGCACGATCTTGACTCACTGCAACCTCTGCCTCCCAGGGTGAAGCAGTTCTCCTGCCTCAGCCTCCCAAGTAGCTGGGACTACAGGCGCATGCCATAATGCCCAGCTAATTTTTTTTTTTGTATTTTAGTAGAGATGCAGTTTTACCTTGTTGCCCAGGCTGGTTGCAAACTCCTGAGCTCAAGCAATCTGCCCGCTTCAGCCTCCCAAAGTGCTGGGATTACAGGCGTGAGCCACTGCCCCCGGCCTAATTTTTGTATTTTTAGTAGAGATGGGGTTTTACCCTGTTGGCCAGGCTGGTCTCGAACTCCTAACCTCAAGTGATCCGCCCACCTCAGCCTCCCAAAGTGCTAGGATTACAGGTGTGAGCCACTGCACCTGTCTTGTGCCTGTGCTCTTCTAGAGCAAAGCTCCCCACTGGTGCATGGAGGCGGCATCACATTTGTGTTCAGATACGGATCCCCTCAGTCATCAGGGCCCCTGGGCAGGGTCCCCAGAAGCTCGCCACTGGCCTTGGCAGTGTGCTGCCAATACTTTCTTTTGCGGTGGCACGAAGATGACCTGAAGCTCTGCTGTAGAGCAAGTGTTCATGGAAACTGAGAATGAAAGTTCAAAGTGAGACCAGCGCACGCACCGGTGTCTTCTTCTGGTCTCTGACCCCTGTCTCATCTCTTTGCCAGGCTGGAAGTGCACCTCGTTGGAGGCTTCAGTGACGACAGGCAGTTGTCACAAAAACTCACTCATCAACTTCTTAGTAAGTTCATTGTTTTTTTTCTTTCCCCCAAATTGGACATAAATATGTACCCATATTTGCTTGGGTTAAAAATCCCAACTGGTACAGAACCTGAGAAGGGCACACCCACTTGGAGCAGCACAGAGAAACAGACTGCCCAGCTTGGAATTTCACAGAAAGACTGAATGCGTGGAGCTCATGTGTAGGGGTAGCAGGGCTGGGGATAAGATTTTCTACTAAAACAGCAGTGAACACATTCCAAAATAGTAAGTGCTCTGAATTGTGTGAAAACAGAGCCACCCTCCCTCCTGGCAAAAATGTCCATTTTAATCTGCAGAAAATTAAAACACTGATGATACCATTTTTTCCCTATTAGCAAATTTTTTTTTCTTTTTTTCTTTTTTTTTTTTTTCAGGGGTGGAGTCTTGCTCTGTTGCCCAGGCTGGAGTGCAGTAGCATGATCTCGGCTCACTGCAAGCTCTGCCTCCTGGGTTCAAGCAATTCTCTTGCCTCACTCTCCTGAGTAGCTGGGATCACAGGCGTGCGCCACCACACCCACCTAATTTTTGTATTTTTGGTAGAAATGGGGTTTCACCATGTTGGCCAGGCTGGTCGTGAACTTCTGATCTCTTGATGCACCTGCCTTGGCCTCTCAAAGTGCTGGGATTACAGGTGTGAGTCACCACACTTGGCCTAAATTTGCAAATATTTTCAAAAAAGAAAGAAACAAAAACAACATTGTCGTGTGTTGACTAACCACCAGGCCATGAAGTAAGCTTACTCATATGATGGTACAGCCTGTCTGGGAAGCAATTTGGCATCATGACTGAAGGCCTCACTCTGCCGCCCAGGCTGTAGTGCAGTGGCGCCATCATGGCTCACTGCAGTGTCAACCTACTGGGCTCAAGTGATCCTCCCTCCTCAGCCTCCCAAGTAGCTGTGACAAGGTGCATGCCGCCATGCCCAGCTGATTTTTAAATTTTTTGTGGAGACAGGGTCTCGCCATGACTTAACTCTTAAAAAAGGTTCATATCCGGCCGGGCATGGTGGCTCATGCCTGTAATCCCAGCACTTTGGGAGGCCAAGGCAGGTGGATCACCTAAGGTCAGGAGTTCAACACCAGCCTGGGCAACATGGTGAAACCCTGTCTCTACTAAAATTACAAAAATTAGGCCGGGTGCAGTGCCTCATGCCTGTAATCCCAGCACTTTGGGAGTTCAAGGCAGGCCGATCACCTGAGGTCAGAAGTTCAAGACCAGCCTGACCAACATGGAAAAACCCCGTCTCTACTAAAAATACAAAATTAGCCGGGCATGGTGGTACATGCCTATAATCCCAGCTACTTGGGAGGCTGAGGCAGGAGAATCGCTTGAACCGGGGAGGTGTAGGTTGCGGTGAGCTGAGATGATGCCATTGCACTCCAGCATGGACATCAAGAGCAAAACTCCATCTCAAAAAAAAAAAAAAAAAAAATTATCTGGGCATGGTGGCGCACGCCTGTAATCCCAGCTATTCAGGAGGCTGAGGCAGGAGAATCACTTGAACCTAGGAGGTGGAGGTTGCAGTGAGCTGAGATCATACCACTGCACTCCAGCCTGGGTGACAGAGCGAGACTTCGTCTCAATAAATAAATAAATAGTTCATATCCTTTGACCCAGTAATACCCCTTGTGGAAATACATGCTAAGAAAATAATCTGAAATGTGCATAGAGATTTGAGCCTGAAGATGAGCAGTAGAACATTACTTATAACAGGAAATGTGATGTTATCAGAATAATAATTATGTAGTTGCTAAAAAATAACACATATAAGGGTGAGAATTACATGGGAAAATACCTGTGCACAAGCAAATCAGGATATAAAATTGTCGGCTGGGCGCGGTGGCTCATTCCTGTAATCCCAGAACTTTGGGCAGCCAAGGCAGGTGGATCACTTGAGGTCAGGAGTTCGAGACCAGCCTGGCCAACATGGTGAAACCCCATCTGTCTCTACTGAAAATACAAAAATTAGCCAGGCATGGTGGCGCACGCCTGTAATTCCAGCTACTCGGGAGGCTGAGGCAGGAAAATCGCTTGAACCTGGGAGGTGGAGATGATGATGAGCAGAGATCACTCCACTGCACTCTAGCCTGGGTGACAGAGCAAGACTCCATCTCAAAAAATAAAAGATATAAAATTGTCTTTATGGTCAGCTCTGCTGAGCATAGAAAAATATGGAAGAAAATCCACTAATTATTAACAGTGCTAGGATTATGGACATTAAAAACCGACTTCCTTATGTTCTCCTGTATTTTTCAAATCTGTTAGAGTGGCCAGATTTTTGTTTTTGTAATTCTGATAAACAGGAAAACAGTTTACTTAGGAGAAAAGTAAAAATCTTACGAATCCATGGGTCCCCGCAAAACCCTCAGAATGAAGAGAAAAATGGGAAGGCTCAGCCCAGGCTCCTTCGGGCCTGAGGCTGAGAATGTGGCCGTCTCCTGGCGGTCAGGGTTCTGTGGTGTCAGCTCCTTAGCGTCTGGCCCCATAGGCCAGGCTGTGGCAGTGTGGGCGCAGGCTGTAGGGTGGAGCACACTCAGTTGGCTGCAGTCCCTCCCTATCCTTGGCTTGCTCAGCAGTTTGTTCTGGTAACTAGAGGAACTTTTCTGACATCTGGTCTTAAAATTCTCATCATAAGTGAATTTGACAGGCAAGAAGATGACATTCACTTAGTGACATTACGTGTGACAGGTAAGTTCTGCCATTTGCCCCAAAGCGAAGATGTGGGTCTCAGGACCGTTTTGTCCCCAGTCTTGCAGTGGGCCCAAGCACCGGCACACACTGCTGTCACTGCTTGGCCACCGTCTGTCCCGGCTCTTCCTGTGGTGGGATGGCCTTCCCCTTCCTCTTGCCCTCGTCCACCATCTGCCCGGCCTCAGTTCCAATGCAGCCCCCTTGTCTCCCAGGAAGGAGGGCACTGGATCTCAGAGGAGCTGCCACCCGTGTGGCAGACAGGGTGCACAGAGAAGGTGGGGTGGGAGTGGGGACCGATTCTGCAGCTGCCAGTTTGTTCAGTATAAACCCCCCTGCCTTGGGACAGGGTAGGGAAACAGGGCCACAATCCCTTTCATTTTCTGGAATTTTCCTCCCTTTCTGCATTGAGGAGCTCCTCCTTCACCTTTATTATACGAAGTAAAGTGTATCTTCAACATTTTTATTTTGTAGAATTAAATGACCGGGAAGAAAACGAAAACCACTTTCCAATAATATATGGCATTGGTAAGTAGTGTGCATCTTTTGTGGGTTGGAGGCTTGGTCACATGTGCAGTTAAAAGTCTAATTCAGCAAACCAATGACCCCACTGCTGTCAGGATGGGACAGCCTTGGGTTCAGATCCCAGCTACTCCGAACATCTGCCGTGAGGCCTTGGGCAAGTAGCTTAACTTCTCTAAGCTTTACCTATAAAACTGAGATAACATTCACTTCTTAAGACTTTGAAGAAGCAACGTGGTAGCAAATAGAAAGCACAGGCCATGCCCACCCTTCCCAGGAGCTGGGGGAGTGCCTGGTTTTGTTTCCCTCTCTCCCCAGCACCCCAGGCCCGGCGTGCTTTTCTCCTGCCAGTGCTCTGGGGTAGGAAGGCAGGCACTGGAATCCTTTTATACATCAGGAACTGAGGAAGGTTTTGCTTGAGAACAGAAATCCTCCAAAGTGTAAAACTCTCAGGCTAGAGAAAACCTAGAACCATCCTCCCTGCTTGGCAGCCCCAGGACTCCCACGGAAAAGGCATCATGGAATCGGCTCTATTTCAGAGGGCTTCTGCTGTAGCGGTGATACTTGATTGATTTAGCTGGGTGGTAGGTACACAGTGTTCACTGTTCTATTCTCTGTAACTTCGTGTATGTATAAAATACTAAATTGTGAAGATTCAAACAGAACGATCACAGTTCACCCACCCACCCCTGGTCATACACCAGTAGGGCTGACCAGAGGTTTTGCTACACGTCCGACTGAAGGAATGGCTGCCTCCCAGGTGGAAAGCAGCTCTTGGTTTAGAACAAAATCTCACCGAGTCCAGCTCGGGCCTCAGCGATTTTCACCGAGATGCTTGGGGTAAAGGTTGCATTTTCCCCCTCCAGGGAGGGGGAAGTCCAGATACTTAGGAGCCATTCTGTTCACTTTCCGGTCTTTCTCTTAGGAGTGGCGGTAGAAATGTAAGACTGTGCAGACTTTCCACTTTGGTCCTTTGTCAATTCAGAGTCATCCTTTTGTCCCTCACAGCTGTCAACATTAAGACTGCAGAGATTTACAGAGCCTCCTTTCAAGATCGGGGTCCGGAGGAGCAGCTGCGTGCTGCGCAAACTTTAGCAGGAGGACCAGTGAGTTTCAAATCATCTTTGTTAAGGGGTTAAAAAAAAAAAAAAAAACATCAAATGTCAAGGCCTTAAGTTTTCGGAATCTTAGAAAAGTTTATGCTGTCAGCTTCTTTATAGCTGTAAATTATCAGGGACCAGCACATACATACACCCCTCTCCACACTCACTGTCTCAAAATAGTAATGAACATCTTTAGGTCATCAGCTCCAGTTCTATGCCTAAAAGGTGTGGGAGGTATGTGTGAACCCCAGCATCCGAATGCAAAGAGAACAAACTTCTGTTACTTCATAAGAGCTTTTCCTATAAAGTTCTACAAAGAGAGGAGAACTGGGACGCAGGAGAAGTTTCTCCCCTCTGCACTCGGGACTATGCATTCTTTTGGACCGGGTCACTGAAGAGCAATTTGCTGGAACAATTTAATTAACCCAAAATAATGATCAAATTAATTTAAAGTCTGATTCCCTTAGGGTGCTTAATTAAATTATACTGTAATTTTAAAAGTTAGAAAACTGAAAACCCAAGGTTTATATGCCATTTGAGGAATGGGTGAAAGAATTCTTTAAAAATGCTCAAAGTGTGAAAAAACAGAAATCACATTCAGGCCACCCCAAAGAAATCTTCTCGTTTATGAAATGCTGATGTTTTTCACTGGAAAATGTGTTTGGATTCAGAGCCAACCCTTTTAACATTTTTAGGACTTCTCAAGGAGTGTAACAGGCCTAGTTTAGTTGATATTCAGAACATATTTCAGTGTCAGTTACCAAAGTGAATATTGCTAGGTAAGCTGAGGCTGCCATTGGCAAATTTGGGAATTCAGGGACTGGATCATTTGGCAAATTAGCTTCATCTTTTGATGGGGCAGCAGGTACTGTATGCTTTTAAATTGCAAGGTGATCAGTTGTTTGGGGTATAAATAATGAGGCAGTGAGGAACACAGACTTTAGTCAGACGTGGCTGGGTTTGAGGCCCAGCTCTGAGGCTTACTGGACACATGACCTGGGAAATGGGCCCCGTTTCTCTGAGCCTCAAGTTTTCACCCCAAATGGGAAAAAACACCCTCGTCCTGTGGGACTGCTGTTGGCACTCAACAGTCATGTGTGTGCCCCACAGTGTGCAGCA
The DNA here is from genome assembly GCF_028885625.2 of Pongo pygmaeus. Taxonomy (NCBI): domain Eukaryota; kingdom Metazoa; phylum Chordata; class Mammalia; order Primates; family Hominidae; genus Pongo; species Pongo pygmaeus. Next base: position 23,516,309 of record NC_072391.2, read on the forward strand.
CATTGTCCCCATAAATACAACCAACGTTGTCAAGCAACAAGTCTAGATTTTTGGTTTAGGAAAAAAGGCATCAGTATCATTAGAGGGGATGGGAAAGAGCAAAAGTGGCTTTATCTGTAAAGGCTTCCTGGAATTATTGACTTGTAATTGAATAGGTGCTAGGCGAGAGAGAGATAAAAGTCATGAGGATGTTTCAGACAGGATGGTCGTTGGGAGCATGAAGGTGTGAATCAAGCCAAACTGTTTATCTTTTCATTTGGCCAGATGGTAGGGGACACACAGGAGTGTCACAGGAGTGAGGATCGTCAGGAGCATCACCAGCTGACTCGGGTGAAGATAAATTCTCTTGACCATCATATTCCTCATTCTCTTCACTGTCAGCACTGAGGCCTTTTTTGAGTGCTTTCTGAACCTTCTCATAGTTAAAGTGGTGAATTTTATTGAAAACACTTGTTTTAAAATTTGTCTGTTTTATCTAAAAATTTGATTGTGTCTAAATGATTACCTTGTAAGCCCTTGTGGGAGCCAGTGTGGTATAATAGAGGTCAGAAACAGGAGTCAGGGACCCCAGGTTTTGGCACCTCATTGTCATTTATTAGCTCCATGACCGTAGGCAAGTCGCTTAACCTTTCTGCATCTTAGTTTCCTCACCTCCAAAATGTTAGACCAGAATCAGACGTTTTTATGCTATACATTTTTTTTTTTTTGAGACAGGGTTTTACTCTGTTCCAGGCTGGAGTGCAGTGGCACAATCATAGCTTACTGTAGCCTCAAACTCCCAGGCTCAAGCGATCCTCCTACCTCTGCCTCCCAAGTAGCTAGGACTACAGGTGTGCACCACCACACCCAGCTAATTTATTTCTCACTGTGTTGCCCAGGCTGATCTGAAACTCCTGGCCTCAAGTGATTCTTCTGCCTTGGCCTCCCAAAGAATTTTATTTTTCTTTTCAATGACACTTTAAAAAAAAAATTTTTTTAAATTTTTTAAAATTATACTTTAAGTTTTAGGGTGCGTGTGCACAACGTGCAGGTTTGTTACATATGTATACATGTGCCATGTTGGTGTGCTGCACCCATTAACTCTTCATTTAACATTAGGTATATCTCCTAATGCTATCCCTCCTCCCTCCCCCCACCCCACAACAAGCACCAGTGTATGATGTTCCCCTTCCTGTGTCCATGTATTCTCATTCTTCAATTCCTACCTATGAGTGAGAACATGCGGTGTTTGGTTTTTTGTCCTTGAGATAGTTTGCTGAGAATGATGGTTTCAAGCTTCATCCATGTCCCTACAAAGGACATGAACTCATCATTTTTTATGGCTGCATAGTATTCCATGGTGTATATGTGCCACATTTTCTTAATCTGGTCTATCATTGATGGACATTTGGGTTAGTTCCAAGTCTTTGCTATTGTGAATAGTGCCACAATAAACATACGTGTGCATGTGTCTTTATAGCAGCATGATTTATAATCCTTTGGGTATATACCCAGTAATGGGATGGCTGGATCAAATGGTATTTCTAGTTCTAGATCCCTGAGGAATCGCCACACTGACTTCCACAATGGTTGAACTAGTTTAGAGTCCCGCCAACAGTGTAAAAGTGTTCCTATTTCTCCACATCCTCTCCAGCACCTGTTGTTTCCTGACTTTTTAATGATGGCCATTCTAACTGGTGTGAGATGGTATCTCATTGTGGTTTTGATTTGCATTTCTCTGATGGCCAGTGATGATGAGCATTTTTTCATGTGTCTTTTGGCTGCATAAATGTCTTCTTTTGAGAAGTGTCTGTTCATATCCTTCACACACTTTTTGATGGGGTTGTTTGTTTTTTTCTTGTAAATTTGTTGGAGTTCATTGTAGATTCTGGATATTAGCCGTTTGTCAGATGAGTAGACTGCAAAAATTTTCTCTCATTTTGTAGGTTGCCTGTTCACTCTGATGGTAGTTTCTTTTGCTGTGCAGAAGCTCTTTAGTTTAATTAGATCCCATTTGTCAATTTTGGCTTTTGTTGCCATTGCTTTTGGTGTTTTAGACATGAAGTCCTTGCCCATGCCTATGTCCTGAATGGTATTGGCTAGGTTTTCTTCTAGGGTTTTTATGGTTTTAGGTCTAACATTTAAGTCTTTAATCCATCTTGAATTAATTTTTGTATAAGATGTAAGGAAGGGATCCAGTTTCAGCTTTCTACATATGGCTAGCCAGTTTTCCCAGCACCATTTATTAAATAGGGAATCCTTTCCCCATTTCTTGTTTTTGTCAGGTTTGTCAAAGATCAGATAGTTGTAGATATTTGGCATTATTTCTGAGGGCTCTATTCTGTTCCATTGGTCTATATCTCTGTATTGGTACCAGTACCATGCTGTTTTGGTGACTGTAGCCTTGTAGTATAGTTTGAAGTCAGGTAGCATGATGCCTCCAGCTTTGTTTTTTTGGCTTAGGAGTGACTTGGCAATGCGGGCTCTTTTTTGGTTCCATATGAACTTTAAAGTAGTTTTTTCCAATTCTGTGAAGAAAGTCATTGGTAGCTTGATGGGGATGGCATTGAATCTATAAATTACCTTGGGCAGTGTGGCCGTTTTCATGATATTGATTCTTCCTACCCATGAGCATGGAATGTTCTTCCATTTGTTTGTATCTTCTTTTATTTCATTGAGCAGTGGTTTGCAGTTCTCCTTGAAGAGGTCCCTCACATCCCTTGTAAGTTGGATTCCTAGGTATTTTATTCTCTTTGAAGCAATTGTGAATGGGAGTTCACTCATGATTTGGCTCTCTGTTTGTCTGTTATTGGTGTATAAGAATGCTTGTGATTTTTGCACATTGATTCTGTATCCTGAGACTTTGCTGAAGTTACCTATCAGTTTAAGGAGATTTTGGGCTGAGACAGTGGGGTTTTCTAGATATACAATCATGTCATCTGCAAACAGGGACAATTTGACTTCCTCTTTTCCTAACTGAATACCCTTTATTTCCTTCTCCTGCCTCATTGCCCTGGCCAGAGCTTCCAACACTGTGTTGAATAGGAGTGGTGAGAGAGGGCATCCCTGTCTTGTGCCAGTTTTCAAAGGGAATGCTTCCAGTTTTTGCCCATTCAGTATGATATTGGCTGTGGGTTTGTCATAGATAGCTTTTATTATTTTGAGATACGTCCCATCAATACCCAATTTATTGAGAGTTTTTAGCATGAAGGGTTGTTGAATTTTGTCAAAGGCCTTTCTGCATCTATTGAGATAATCATGTGGTTTTTGTCGTTGGTTCTGTTTATATGCTGGATTAGATTTATTGATTTGTGTATGTTGAACCAGCCTTGCATCCCAGGGATGAAGCCCACTTGATCATGGTGGATAAGCTTTTTGATGTGCTGCTGGATTCGGTTTGCCAGTATTTTATTGAGGATTTTTGCATCGATGTTCATCAGGGATATTGGCCTAAAATTCTCTTTTTTTGTTGTGTCTCTGCCAGGCTTTGGTGTCAGGATAATGCTGGCCTCATGAAGTGAGTTAGGAAGGATTCCCTCTTTTTCTATTGATTGGAATAGTTTCAGAAGGAATGGTACCAGCTCCTCCTTTTACCTCTGGTAGAATTCGGCTGTGAATCCATCTGGTCCCAGACTTTTTTTGGTTGGTAAGCTGTTAATTATTGCCTCAATTTCAGAGCCTGTTATTGGTCTATTCAGAGATGCAACTTCTTCCTGGTTTAGTCTTGGGAGGGTGTATGTGTCGAGGAATTTATCCATTTCTTGTAGATTTTCTAGTTTATTTGTGTAGAGGTGTTTATAGTATTCCGTGATGGTAGTTTGTATTTCTGTGGGATCAGTGGTGATATCCCCTTTATCATTCAGTGAAACTTTTTACAAATAAAAACTTTACTCAAAACCCTGTTATACAAGACAGAGCTGATCTGCTAGGGAGTTAGAAGCCCCAACTGCTTACCTAACCCTTCCTTCTCAGAGTCCTCCCAGGGAACTTAAGGCTCAGGAGGACACAGTTGGAAAATCCCTGGACTAGATCCCTTAGGTCCCTTCTAGAATGTAACAATTTCTGAATCTTATATTGATAAATGGAGTGGAATTTCTTAAAAACAATTTTGAGGAGGCAATGCAGTTTTAAATACGTACGTATTGTATGCCATGCCGTAGGATATTGCTAGATACAGTGAGCAATAGGAAAAGGTAAACACAGCTCTTCCTTTAAGCAGCACACTTAGAAGAGTAAGAGGGGAACAAAAGAGCTATAACTTATATATGATATTATATGTATTATATGTAATATAATATATAATAGATAATTTATTGTTATAACACAACTCATGCTACATAGAGATTGAAGTCAACAAGAATTTTCTCCCTAAAAATAACTACAGAGATTAAGAATAGAGAAAGGAAAATGAATGTGTATGTTTTAATTCTGCAAAAAGTTTGGGCACAGTGGCTCAGCCTGTAATCCCAGCAGAAGGATAACTTGAGCTCAGGAGTTCGAGACCAGCCTGTGCAGCATAATGAGACCTCGTATCTACAAAACAATTTTGAAAATTAGCCAGGCATGGCGGCGAGCACTTGTATTCCAGGTACTCAGGAGGCTGAGGTGGGAGGATCACTTGATCCCTGGGGTCAAGGCTGCAGTGAGCCACGATCAAACCACTGTACCCCAGCCTATGTAACAGAGCGACTGTCTCAAAAATAATATTTGTCAAAATAGCATGTCTTTGTATCACTGCCACATTGCTTGTCTGAAGCGAAGCTGACTCACTTTGTTATCAGAAGTGATCTCACCAAAGACCAAGTTGTCCAGTTGCCTTGGAGTGTAGGTCATGCGTTGCCGGTACCCTGGGGCTGTGTACAGTGGCCAGGCTGAGGGGACCTTGTGGTTACCCCCATGGGACTTGTAACTTGTCAGGTGGGAAGGTGGCACCAAGTGAAGAAGGGTAGGGTCCTTGGTTTTGGCCTCACGTGGTTCTTCCCAGAATGAATGGTGAAAAAAGAATAATTCTGCAGAAAAATTTAAGTTCTATTTTGTTTACTTTTTGGATGGGAGATAGGTATACACATGGCACTAAAATTCAAAAGGAACTTAAGGAGGCCAGGCACAGTGGCTCACACCTGCAATCCCAGCACTTTGGGAAGCCGGGGCGGGCAGATCACTTGAGGTCAAGAGTTCGAGACTAGAATGGCCAACATGGTGAAACCCCCCGTCTCTACTAAAAATACAAAAATTAGCTGGGCATGGTGGTGTGTGCCTGTAATCCCAGCTACTTGGGAGGCTGAGGCAAGAGAATCACTTGAACCCAGGAGGCAGAGGTTGCAGTGAGCAAGGTCATGCCATTGCACTCTAGCCTGGGCAACAGAGTGAGACTCCATCTCAAAAAATAAAAATCAAAACAGCGGCTTCCTCTGGGAAGTGGGGCTGGAAGACTTTTACTTTTTCTGTTATACTTTTGTACTATTGCAAATTTTAAAATCATGTATTTTAAAGTAAATCCAGAAGAAATTATGCACTTAATTTTTCTGGGTGAATTGTGTTATAGAGGTAATAGAGGATTATTAAAATTTCTTTCTTTTTTTTTTGTTTCCCAGATAGCAGACCCCATGTTAGCTGAAATGGGGAAAAACTTGAAGGAGGCCATGAAGATGCTGGAGGACAGTCAGAGGTGAGTAGGACAGAGGTGACCCTGTTCAACGAGTTCAGCCTGCTGTGAAGCCAGTGGCTGCGGTTTCCTTCTGTTAAAGGTGCCTCTTGGCTTCGCAGTGTCACACACAGCTTCGGCTCACTTGAAAATTGGTATTTGTCTTGGGTAAAAGGTGCCTTGTAATTAAAGGATTTTGAAATTGAGAGGAAAGACTTACACTATTTATTTCTGTCTATTAAGAGTTTCATTTACTTAATATATTGATTTGACTCTATAAATACTTATTATATGTTCAGGTCATATAGAGCACCAAGTAAACAAGAAGTGGGTGGAACCTTTTTGTCGCATATTCTTGTCTTTTCCAGAAACTCAAACGATACCTGAAACTGGAGGCAGGGAGATGTGATAAATGTGTTTGAAATCCTGCCTCAGTCACTGGGAGGTTATAGGCAACATGGTCATGTTTGCATGTTCAGGAGTTAGAAATTTGGTATGATGAAACAAATGAACAGCTTTTTCTTTTGTTTAAATTAGAAGAACAGAAGAGGAAAATGGAAAGGAGCTCATATCCGGAGATATTCCAGGCCCACTCCAGGGCAGGTAGGTGGCAATGAGGATCCATACCTTTAGTTAAGGTGTAAATTTTTGTTTGTTTGTTTCTGAGACGGAGTCGTGCTCTGTTGCCCAGGATGGGGTGCAGTGGTGCAATCTGGGCTCACTGCAACCTCCGCCTCCCGGGTTCAAGCAGTTCTTTCTCATGCCTCAGCCTCCCGAGTAGCTGGGATTACAAGCGTGCACCATCATATCTGGCTAATTTTTGTATTTTCAGTAGAGATGGGATTTTGCCATGTTGGCCAGGCTGGTTTCTAACTTCTGACCTTGACCTCAGGTGATCTGCCCACCTCGGCCTCCCAAAGTGCTTGGATTACAGGTGTGAGCCACTGTGCCCGGCCTACATTTTTCTTAAACCGGTGTCTTATCATCATTGATTTATGGTTTTAGTTTGAATGAACACATAGCAAATTTAAATAGACTTATGTGCAGTATAACATTAGAAAACTGAAGTGCCGTTGGCTGGTTGGTGATATTGCTGCACCTACTGGCTTCTCTCCCTCTCCCATTTGGAATTTAATAGAGGCTGAGTACAGTGGGTCACACCTGTAATCCCAGCACTTTGGGAGACCAAGGAGGGAGGATCACTTGAGCCCAGGAGTTCAAGGTTATGGCGATCTGTGATTGTACCACTGCACTCCAGCCTGAGTGATAGAGACACTCTCTAATTTTGAGACAGAGTCTCGCTCTGTCGCCAGGCTGGAGTGCCGTGGCGTGATCTCGGCTCACGGCAACCTCTGCCTCCCGGGTTCAAGCGATTCTCCTGCCTCAGCCTCCCGAGTGGCTGGGATTACAGGCACCCACCACCATGCCTAGCTAATTTTTGTCTTTTTAGTAGAGACGGGGTTTCACCCTGTTGCTCAGGCTGGTCTCCAACTCCTGACGTCAGATGATCCACCTACTTCAGCTTCCCAAATTGCTGGGATTATAGGCATGAGTCATGGTGCCCGGCCCCTTATTTTATTTATTTATTTTTTTGAGTTTTTCTCTGTCACCCAGACTGGATTGTAGTGGCACGATCTCAGCTCACTGAAACCTTTGCCTCCTGGGTTCAAGCAATTCTCTGTCTCAGCCTCCTGAGTAGCTGGAATTACAGGTGTCCGCCACTACGCTGGTTAATTTTGCATTTTTAGTAGAGACGGGGTTTCACCATCTTGGCCAGGCTGGTCTTGAACTCCTGACCTCATAATCCACCCGCCTCGGCCTCTCAAAGTGCTGTGATTACAGGCATGAGCCATTGTGTCCGACCCCTTACGTTTTTTAAAAGCAACCTTATTGAAATAGAATTCACATAACATACAACTTCCCCATTTAAGGCATACAATTCAATGGCTTTTAGTATATTCACAAATCCTTTCTTTTTGTGTATATGTACCACATTTTCTTTGTCCATTCATCTGTTGATGAATACTTAGGTTGATTTTGTATTTTGGCTGTTTTGAATAGTGCTGCAATAAACATAGAAGGGCAGATGTGTCTTTGATATACTGAGTTTCTTTCTTGTGGGCATATACCCAGCAGTGTGATTGCCGAATTATACGATACTTCTATTTTTAGCTTATTGAGGACCCTCCATGCAGTTTTCCATAGTGGATAAACTATTTTACATTCCCACCGGCCGGGCACGGTGGCTCACGCCGGTAATCCCAGCTCTTTGGGAGGCTGAGGAGGGAGGATAATGAGGTCAAGAGATCAAAAACATCCTGGCCAAAATGGTGAAACCCCATCTCTACTAAAAACACAAAAAATAGCTGGGCGTGGTGGCAAATGCCTGTAGTCCCAGCTACTCGGGAGACTGAGGCAGGAGAATGCTGGAACCCAGGAGGCGGAGGTTGCAGTGAGCCCCTCCCGGGAGGTTGCAGTGAGATCCGCGCCCTTGCACTACTCCAGCCTGGGCGACAGAGAGAGAGACTCTGTCTCAAAACAAACAAACAAAAAACATTCCCACCAAGAGTGTTTGAGTGCTCCTGTTTATCTGTGTCCTTGTCAGCATTTGTTGTTTTCTGACTTTCTGATAGTCGCCATTTTAATTGAGGTTAGATGAAATTTTACTGTGGTTTTGATGTGCATTTCTGTGATGATTAGTGATGTTAAACAAGTTTGCATATACCTGTTAGCCACTTGTATGTCTTCTGTTGGAAAATAGCCATTGAGATCTTTTGCCTTTTTTTTTTTTTTTTTGCCAATGCTGTCGTTTATTTCGCGGAGTGGGGGTGTGGGGGTTAGTGGGGTGTGGTGGCCGTGGTGGGGGCACTGCTGCCTCAGTTTGTCAGTACATTAATCACGGCAGCGGGACCCCAGCCTTTGCAGCCTCGCCCCCGCGCCCTGCGCAGCCAGGACGGCCCGCCCCTCGGCGCAGGTGCTGGAGGGAGCCAGGGTGCTGCTCGCGGAGGTCACCGCGGGACGCGCGTCGACGGCTGCTGGGCAGGTTATTGCGTGAGCGCGGTGGGGGCAGCGGGAAGCCGGCGGGCCAAGTATTGCGCTTAGAATAACAATCCTCATCAGAGGCTACCTAGGGGGCAGGGGGCGGGCGGGGCTCCACAGCTGGCTCCTCTCTGCCACTGGGTCGCTCTGTCCCTATTTTACAGCTGGGGAAACTGAGGCACGGAGGTGAAGGGAGCCCCCTCGCATGTGAGGCCGCCGCCGGGGGCAGGGGCGATGGGGGTGGGTGCAGGGCGAGGAGGGGGGACGGCCGGGGCTCGGAGGGGGCCGCTCCACAGTGTGAGCCACTGTGCCCAGACTGTCGTTTTTTACATATAAGTTTTTAATTAATTTTGATTTGATTTTTATATATGGTGAAGCATAGGGGTCTAGTTTTATTCTTCACACATAGATATATCTCATTTTCCCAGCACCACTTATTGAAGACACCATCTGTTTCCCCACGGTATGTTTTTGGGGCCTCAGCGCAAAATGAGCTGGCTGTAAATGCATGGATTTATTTCTGGGTTCTCTGTTGTGTTCCACTGGGCCATGAAATCCTTCCTTTCCAATATTATAAAGTTACCATTTTCCCGTTTCCCTCCTGTCACCCTTGCTGTGTTTGGGCCAAGCAGGGCAGGCAGGACCCAGAACTTGATGTGGACAGGTGAGGCCAGAGCCTCTCTAGGCTGCTCAAGAAATCTGCGCTGAGGTCCTTGGTCTGCAGGGAGAACCAAATCCCCATCGATGACCCCCAGAAAAACACTGTTAGGTAAACCACAGTGTGAAACAGCTTGAGAAATAGAATCTGTGTGATATCCAACATTTACTCACACTCATGATTGCGCGACTGGGATACCTAAGCAGGAGGAGCCAGAAGAGCACCCTCTTCATCTGCATGTACAGGTCCCCTTTAGGTCACCTAGGGCATGTGGCTGGAAGCAGGGGCTTCTGGGATAGGGGCAGGCTATGGTCGGGGGCAGTGGGAGTGGTGGTCCCTGGGCAGTGGGGGTGGTGGTGTTAGTGAAAGGTCTGAGGCAGGGCAGAGATCAGGAGGAACGGCATTCCAGCGATTCAGAGACAGGCCAGTAGGTCGGCAGACACAGGAGCAGGTGGCCCAGGACTCAGAGGAGCAGCTGGAGTTGGAAGAGAAGGGCCCTGTTTTCCTCCAGTCTTCTTCTGTTTGGGTGCTGCATTAGCACCCCACTGCACCCCCAACCCCTGTCCCTCCCCTTCCCTCACTCCCTGAGTCTTAGAACCCATTCCTTCATCACCAGCATACACCTTCTTTTTTCTTTTTCTTTTTTTTTCTTTTTTGAGACGGAGTCTCACTCTTGTCGCCCAGGCTGCAATGGAGTGGCACGATCTCAGCTCACTGCAACTCCCACCTCCCAGGTTCAAGCAATTCTCCCTGCCTCAGCCTCCCAAGTAGCTGGGATTACGGGTGCACACCACCACACCTGGCTAATTTTTGTACTTCTAGTAGAGATGGGGTTTCGCCATGTTGGCCAGGCTGGTCTCGAACTCCTGACCTTAGGTGATCTGCCCGCCTCGGCCTCCCAAAGTGCTGGGATTACAGGCGTGAGCCACAGTACCCAGCCGCAGCATGCACCTTTTTAAGGACAGTTCCTTTCTGGATCTTTCCTAAGGTTCTGATTTCTAATCCTTCCTAACCGGGTTCACTGCCCCCCCCCCCACCCTCCGTCCACCCATTCTGCCTCACTTTCTCCTTTCCTGATTCCCACAATTTCCAACAATCAGTCTTGGCCTCAGATTCCCGCCCTTCAGCTTCCAGTGTTCCTTGGGTCCTCTCTCTCCCCTGATCCTCTCTGATTAGGGGTGGGGGGTGTGAGCTGCAATGAAACCCAGCCTTTATTGGAGTCCTAGGGCTGGATTCTGCATTGTGCTCCGTTGTGTCATTGCACCTTCTCGTTTCTGCTCTTTCTGCCCTGCTGCTTCCTCTTCATACTCTAAGCCCGGCCAGCGCATGTTGACCCCACCGGTGGAGCGCCGCTCCTTCCCACCTGCTGTTTCTCCATCTGTATCTCTCCGTCTTCTGTTCCTAGCCTTTCCTGGCATGGGGGCCCTAGTTATGAGCTCTTGCCTTTTTCTGGGGCACCGTCCTGCCCCTTCTCGTCACCCCAGGCAGTGGCCCTGGGCTCCTCCTCCGGCTGCTGCGGGCCTGGGCCGCCCGGGTCAGCGTGGCCAGGCCGACAGATAGCGCAGTTCACGTCCCGGGGCCGCGGCGGCAGGTGCAGTGTGAGCGGCGCCCCCTGTAGGCTAGTGTGGGCGCTGCCTGGAGGCTGCCGCGGCGCCGCCTGGAGGCTGGTGAGGGCGCCGCCTGGAGGTTGCCCTGGCGCTCGTTGGTGCCCAGCGCCCCGCCCGGGGCTTCCTGGCTGCCTGGCTGCTGCCCCCTCCCAGGGCCGCGGGGTCGGGCTCCACTTGGTGGCGCCTTGTCGCGAGTAGCCTTCGCTGCTCCGAGAAGTCGGCGGCGCAGCAGCTGACGCTCACCTCGCCGCAGGTCGCCATATTCTCCACGGAGGCTGGCTGGGCTGTCGCCTCAGGCCGCCCACCCTGCTCCGGCCGCCGCCGCCTCTCCATTCCTGCAGCCAGAGGAGGCGAGGGAGCGACCTCCAGGCCCTGGGCGGCCGCCGCTTCCCCAGCAGCCGGCGGGACGATGGAGAAAGAGGCCAGGAAGCGGAAGGTCCCCACTGGCCAAAGGGTCGCCTGGGGCTGCGCCCCATGGTTCCTGCCCACGAGCAGCTGCCGGGACCCTCCCTGCCAAGTTGCTCCCGGAAGAGCTCTAAGGTTCTCAGGCCTGCAGGGAGTGACAGTTTCCCCCTGACTGTAATGTAAGGCTGCAAACTCGAAGCCAGGCATTTTCTGCATTTTCTTAAATAGGATGTTTCAGTCAAAGCCTTGATAATATAACCAATCTTTCTGATTATACACTGCTTATAAAGAGAACATGTGTACATGAAAATAAGAATATTCATGAATAGTTTCCAAACTTTGGAAGGATCAAGTAGGGAGGAAAAACAAACGCTTCCACCCATCTTTGTTCACAAAAGTGTGCTTTACCAAATCGGTGTAAATTCTAGATAATTTCTGAGAAAAACATTTCTTCAATCTAGAAAACAAAACGGGCCGGGCGTGGCGGCTCATGCCTGCAATCCCAGCACTTTGGGCGGCCCAGTCGGGGGGTGATCACCTGAAATCAGGAGTTGGAGACCAGCCTGGCCAACATGGTGAAACCCGGTCTCCACTACAAATACAAAAACTAGCTGGGCGTGGTGGCAGGCGCCGGTAATCCCAGCTACTCGGGGGGCTGAGGCAGGAGAATGGCTTGAACTCAGGAGGCGGAGGTTGCAGTGAGCGGAAATCCCACCACAGCACTCCAGCCTGGGTGACAGAGTGAGACTCCGTCTGAAAAAAAAAGAAAAGAATGAATCAAGAATCAACAATCAACAATTGTTTTAAATACGAGTTATAAAAACATTATCAATAGATTTTTTTGTTTTGCTTGATCTCGCTTAGCAGTTTTTTGAACCATTGTTTTCTTATTAGAAGCCACTAGAAATTGGTTTTTAGTTCATTGGTTTTTATTTTTTTTTATTTCTGAGACAGAGTCTCAGTCTGTCGCCCAGGCTGGAGTGCAGTGACACAATTTTGGTTCACTGCAACCTCTGTCTCCCAGGTTCAAGCGATTCTCATGCCTCAGCCTCCCGAGTAACTGGGATTACAGACATGCACCACCATGCCTGGCTAATTTTTGTACTTTTAGTAAGACGGGCTGGCCAGGCTGGTCTGGAACTCCTGACTGCAAGTGATCCGCCCGCCTTGGCTTCCCAAAGTGCTGAGATTTCAGGCGTGAGCCACTGCGCCTGGCCCATTGATTTTTTAAAAAATATTTCGTTTTAATGTATTGAGGGGGCATAAGTGCGAGTTTCTCACATGCCTATAGTGGTGAAGCCTGGGTAGTTCATTGATCTGGGTTATCAGAAAACCGTGTTGAAGAGGATTTGTTAGAGTTTTCTCCATGCAAAGCAAATTTGGGGGCCAGGCGCGGTGGCTCACGGCTGTAATCCCAGCGCTTTGGGAGGCTGAGGTGGGTGGATCACGAGGTCAGGAGTTGGAGACCAGCCTGGCCAACATGGTAAAACCCCGTCTCTACCACCGGCAGTTAGCTGGGCGTGGTGGCGGGCGACTGTAGTCCCAGCTACTTGGGAGGCTGAAGCAGGAGAATCGCTTGAACCCAGAAGGCAGAGGTTGCAGAGAGCCAAGATGGCACCACTGCACTCCAGCTTAGGCGACAGAGCCAGACTGTGTCTCAAAAACAGGAAAGAAAACAAAAGAAAATTTGGACTATTGCCAATTACAAATATTTTTAGAGAAGAATTCAAAACAGTAACTGTGGATGATGAAAACAATAGTTATGATAAAAGTCTCATGAAACTTTCCAGTTCACAAGGAAATTTAATTACTTATCTTTTTTTTTTTTTTTTTTTTTTTGAGACGGAGTCTCACTCTGTCACCCAGGCTGGAGTGCAGTGACGTGATCTCCGCTCACTGCATGCTCCACCTCCTAGGGTCACGCCATTCTCCTGCCTCAGCCTCTCAGCCTCCCAAGTAGCTGGGACTACAGGTGCCCACCACCATGCCCGGCTAATTTTTTTTTGTATTTATAGTAGAGACGAGGTTTCACCGTGTTAGCCAGGATGGTCTCGATTTCCTGACCTCATGATCCACCCGCCTCGGCCTCCCAAAGTGCTGGGATTACAGGTGTGAGCCACTGTGTCCAGCCAATTACTTATCTTACGGGCAGCATTTTAAGACAGTAATCAGAATTATGACTGACAGCATCACATCAGGACCACCAGTGTTTTATAAATTTCATATAATCTTCAGAAATAATTAATAACTTTTTTTTTTTTTAAGATAGATTCTAGCTCTGTCGCCCAGGCTGGAGTGCAGTGGCGCGATCTCGGCTCACTGCAACCTCCGCCTCCTGGGTTCAAGCAATTATCCTATCTCAGCCTCCGAGTTGCGGAGAGTACAGGTATGTGCTACCACGCCTGGCTAATTTTTGTATTTTTCGTGGAGACAGAGTTTCACCCTATTGGTCAGGCTGGTCTCGAATTCCTGACCTCAGGTGATCCACCTGCCTTGGTCTCCCAAAGTGCTGGGATTATAGGCATGAGTGATGGTGCCCAGCCATTCATAACATGTTTATGCAAACATAACTTTAGCAAATATTTAACATATATTTAGCATAATATTGCTAAAGCTAAACTTCAGCAAATATTTAGCATAATAATCAAAATTACAAATCATAACATATTAAATTTGTATAAATGTATGTAATTTTTGGAACATGTTTATCAACAACATACCCATAAATATAACTGAGATGAGATCTAATGTCACCTCACTTGACAATGCCCTCCCATGCAGTATCACCACATTTGACGATGCCCACCCATATAATCTACCAAATAAATCGAATCACTTAATACCTCTACAAGATGAGAGATACATTCTTTAGACTCCCCAAGGGACCTAGCTGAAAAATCCCAAAGTTAATTTTAAGCCAGAAAGACTTGATTTAGGATTTTGACACTGGAGAAACCCATCAAAGATGTCAAGTTTGAAAACACTTGATCAAAACAGAATCACAGGTCACTATTAAAAGAATATTCATGCCGGGTGCGGTGGCTCACGCCTGTAATCCCAGCACTTTGGAAGGCCGCAGCCGGCGGATCAAGAGGTCGGGAGATCGAGACCATCCCGGCTAACACAGTGAAACCCTGTCTCTACTAAAAATACAAAAAAATTAGCCGGGCGTGGTGGCGGGTGCCTGTAGTCCCAGCTACTCGGGAGATTGAGGCAGGAGAATGGCATGAACCCGGGAGGCGGAGCTTCCAGTGAGCCGAGATCCCACCACTGCAGTCCGGCCTGGGCGAAAGAGCGAGACTCCATCTCAAAAAAATAAAAAAAAGGGTATTCATTTAACCAGAGACTTCCAAAGCAATACGGAAAGTTACATGAATATAAAAACCTTAACCCTTTTAAAGCTCCGTTTTGCTAAGTAATCAAAAGGGGTACTTGAATTGAATCAGACACAGGAAGAGTGTGTACAGTGTTATGAGTGTAGACAAATGATTACTTTGGTCATATCTCCATTTGCCACCTGATTACACATGAGAATGGCATCTTTGCTCACCAGAAAGCCAGTATTATAGGAGGTGTAGGAGGCCTTCTTGGACTTGAGACAAGAACATTGTTGTGTAGAAATTGCATTGGCTGTGTTAAAATTATTCTCCATGGGCTGGAGAACACATAACATGTCCTTTAGAATGAGATGGGCATTAATTGGATGCAAGGTCTCCACACTTAGTAGCTGTGTGACATTGGACAAAGTGCTTCATCATTCTGAGACTCAGTTTTTAAGGGAGAACAACTAACTACCTTGGAAGCTTGCTAGCAGGTTTAAGTGAAATAATGTGTGGGAATGACTGCACTGTGACTAACATGTAGTGACAGCTTAATTAATGTTAACCCTTATCATTATCGTATAAGAATGTGAGTTACATAAGAGAGGAACCCCGTGAGTTTGTTCTCTGCTATATCCCCAAGACCATGAATCATGGCTGGCATGTAACAGGCATTTAATAATATTTGTTCAACAAGAATTTGGCAGTCTTGGAGGGCAGAAAGGAGGTGGGGAAGATTTTTAAATAACATTTTTTAAAAGTCACATTGTCCTATAATACCAATTTTTCATGCATATTTAGGAAATTGCGGGTTTTTTCCTAAAATATGCGGACATTTGGGAAATAGGATGCAAAATTTGCACAAATGTTTCTGACACAGTTAGATGTTTCCAAGAGATTTTGTGCTGGGGAGACTGCTTGCTACAAGCTCCCAAAGCTCTGGGAGGACATAGTATTCATGCATCCTCAGCAGAGGCGGTGAGGCAAGAAGCTCTGGGGAGCACCCCAGCCTTGGACTTTAGCATAGTGTGTTAGGTCTTTACAGTTTGGGCCCAGGGCACAGAGAAGTCACAGGTCTCTGGCTTCCTGTGACCTTTACCTTCTTTTCCGAGGGAAAATGTGGCCCTCCAAAGCAAGAAACTTGAGGGCATGGTCACCCCAACCCTGGCATCTGCCCAGAGCCTGAGAAGGAAGGAACAATGATCCTCCAGCTATCTCACAGGGCTGGCACAGGTGGCCACTGCCCTGGGATCACTCAGCTGTGTCGGGCAGTCTGAACCCCGTCTGCGGGGATGTGAGGAGGAAACCTCCAGGCCGGAACTACCCAGTCTTGGACCTATGGTGGAGACAGAGCATAGCTGGCGATCATGTGTACTTACACTCTAGGGTCACCAGGTGGCACTGTGGCCTCATCTGTGGCTCTGAAAATGAAGATTTGGAAGGAGATCATCACAGCTAATGTTTAACCCGCCCCTCCTATGTGCCAAATCATTCACCCTTGGCAACAACCGAATGAGCTAAGCATTCTTATTCTATATATTTTATGGAGAAGGAAATGCAGACATAAAGAGGTGAATTATCTTACCCAGATCACACAGCTAATAAGTGTTGGAGGCAGAATAGAATCTAAACAGAATAGAGTCTAAACATGCATTGGTTCGACAAGTGTTTATTGAGCACCTGCCATGGACAAGGCCTTGTGTGATTAAATAAGGTTATAATTAATAATATAAAAATGATGAATCACTAACACTTTTTAGACTTAACATTTTCTTTTTATGTAGGTTTCAGGCACAAAACTGTATATCCAATAATAGTGAAATGGATCCCACTAATTATGACAGAAATGATGATACATTTCAATGACTTGGATGTTTTCTAGGTATGATCTCGTGAAACCTTGAGAGAAACTGAATGACGAATGAAACTTTATTGTTCCTGTTTCACACAGAAGAAAACTGAGGTTAAAAGGGGGAAAGTAATTTTGCATGCCATGAAGTAGAAATTCAAAGTACAGGAAGTTGAACTTGTTTCTGTCCTTTTCTGAAGCCCCCATGCTCTTGACCACTATAGACTCAAACATCACCTTGTTTTTCCACTCATTCGACACACTTTTTTTAAAAATTATCTAATAGGTTGGCACTCATCATGAGCCCCTGTTCTCATTCTGCAGGTGGTGAAGCTCTCTATTGTCCTGACCCCACAGTTCCTGTCCCATGACCAGGGCCAGCTCACCAAGGAGCTGCAGCAGCACGTAAAGTCAGTGACATGCCCATGCCAGTACCTGAGGAAGGTGAGTGAGTGCAGACAGATGGTGCCTGGTGCCCTTGAACAGTCAGTGACATCCCCCATGCGAGTACCTGAGGAAGGTGAGTGAGTGCAGACAGGTGGGGCCTGGTGCCCTTGAGCACTTCCTGGGTCTCAGCTGCCACACGTCTCATAGCGGGCGTTGCTTGGGGAAGCTTACACAGTCACAGTACTGGCTTCTTCCTCTTTTTCCTTCCATACAAGTGGCTTAGGGATGGAATAGAGTAGTTGACTTATTTGGATAAAAACCACTATCTTCTGTCAGAAACTCAAAAGGAATCATTGCTGGCATGTTAGCCTAAAGAAAAACAACCAGACAAGTGCCCAGTGATACTTAAAAATGTTATTTATTATCTTGCCAAATTTAGGCTGGGCATGGTGGCTCATGCCTGTAATCCCAGCACTTTGGGAGGCTGAGGCAGGTGGATCACCTGAGGCCAGGAGTTCGAGACCAGCCTGACCAACATGGCAAAACCTCATCCCTACTAAAAATACAAAAATTAGCCGGGCATGGTGGTGTGAGCCTGTAGTCCCAGCTACTCAGGAGGCTGAGACAGGAGAATTGCTTAGACTCAGGAGGTGGAGGTTGTAGTGAGCCGAGTTCATGCCATCGCACTCCAGACTGTGCGACAGAGCGAGACTCTGTCAAAAAAAAAAAAAAAAATTATCCTGCAAAATTTGAAAAGGAAATCCAAATCAACAGCTTCTAAACTATTTTTTAACATGACTCATAATAAGAAATACATTCTGTATTTACATATATATGTTCTATATTTTTGAAGAAAAGAATTAACCAAATCATATTTATTTTACATGTAATACATATTTTTTATTTTCCTTCATTTGTTTTGAATGCTCTGTGCAATCTACAAAAAGTCCAATAGTAATAAATTATTCATTAAATTGAACATTATCTTGTCTTTTGAAATGATAATCTCAAAAATGATCTTTTATTTTTGAGATTTATATATATATGTATATATATACATATATACATATATATATACATGTATACATATATATATATTTTTATTTGAGACAGAGTTTCACTCTCTCACCCAGGCTGGAGTGCAATGGCACAATCTTGGCTCACTGCAACCTCCATCTCCTGGGTTCAAGCAATTCTTCTGCTTCAGCCTCCGAGTAGCTGGGACTACAGATGTGTGCCACCACGCCCAGCTAATTTTTGTATTTTTAGTAGAGATGGGGTTTCACCATATTAGCCAGGCTGGTCTTAAACTCTGGACCTTGTGATCTGCCCGCCTCAGCGTCCCAAAGTGCTGGGACTATAGGTGTGAGCCACTGTGCCCGGTCCGAGATAAAATTATTTTAACAATATGCTATGAAGAGAAAAACACTGGCTATGAAAGAATATACATAGTTTTACCCTATGTGTTTAAAAATAAATATTGAAAAAATACATATGCAAGTAAGCTTACTGTTTTTTTGGTAATACTTTACTGCATCGTCTGAATATTGACAGTCAGTATGCATTATGAAGCTACATGGCTAACATTGAGTACTCACTGTGTGTGCCAGGCCCTGGGTTCAATGCTCTACATGCATTTATATTTCGTTTAATTCTCTCTGCAACCTGAGATGGTATAGCCACCCCATTTTACAGAGTTGAAACTGAGGCTCAGAGAATGAAAGTTAAGCATGAGGTTGCAGTCAATAAGAGGCAGAGCTGGAACTGAAACCTACGTGTGTCTGACCACCAATTCATGTTCTGACGGCAGGCCAGTCTGCTTCACAGAGTGTGGAGTAGACGGTGCATGCCTGCTAGGATGGGCTAGGTATCACTGTAGGTAACAAACAGCCCCAAACAATGGAAATGTACAACACTGAAGGCTCTTTTCCTGCCCATGCTGCACGTCCTCCATGGCTCTCCTGTGCCCTGTGCCCCACATCCCCTCATCCTGCCACGAGAATAAAGGAGCAGCCTCCATATGGGAGCCGTCAGCTGCTCTAAGAGATGAAGGAGAGGGTGGCCAGTCTCAATGCCTCCCAACTCTTTTGTGTCGAGGTGACACGCTTCACTTCCACTCACATCTCCTGGGTCAAAGCAAATCCCATGTGTGCATCCACTTTCAAGTGGCCCAGGAGAGAAGCTGAAATACTCGGTGGAGTATTTCATTAAGGCTGTCATATGGTGTCAGCCGGCACGGGAGACTGTGGAGGGGCAGAGGAGGAGAGTGGGGAATTGATGGGAAATGACAGCAGGACTAAGTCACCACGGATTTGCTTTATCGTCAACCAGGTGAAGTTTGTCCCAGAGCTGCACTAAATCATCACCAGCATGATTAAACGGGGTACACTTCAAAAAAGCAGTTTGGTCAGATGTAATCAGCAGTGAACTCAGAATCAACTGAGTGACATTGAGTCAGTAAATCTCTGACTGCCTCAGTTACCCCATATGATAGTTTTGAGGATGGGAACATTGAGAGAGTTGATTTGGAAGGATATCAAGAGTGAAAATTCTAACATTTTAGTTCCTTTAAGTTAAATCCAGGCACTATCTTTCCTGCAAGTCTCCTGTTCCTTTCAGATTGCACAGGTGAGAGTGCTCAGATTAGGGCTGGAGGTTGTAAACTATCGCTCCCACACCGACGGTGCCCCCGTGTCGTGCATGTATTCTGTGCATTTTCCTGTGCTAAACACTCTCCCAAAACATCGTGGGGCCTGATTCTTCCTCTTTGTTCCAGTGGCCCTGGGTGACTCAAGTGCCCATTCAATGACCAGGACACAGAAGTTTTAGAGAGATGCTCCATGAGGCCCCAGGTGGGAGCCTGTACCCTGCCGGAGCATGAGGCAAGGGACAGGGCATCGTCTGTGGGGGGAGTGGGGGGAGTGGGGGTAGTGGTCAGCCAGGCTTGGTGACTCTACTTGCTCACCAGAGGCTCCTACACCTGTCACCTCCGATGGATCCACTGCCTCTGTGCCTGCCTGTACTGCTGATGCTCCAGTGGCTAACTCAGCATCCCAGCCTAGGCCCAATGCCACTGAAGTTGGACCTGCCCCCTGGGGACCCAAGAGTCCTACCACTCAGCTGTCCCCAGGAGTGCCCAGACCCTCATTCTTATCCAGGACCCAGGAGCCCTACCCCCTGTCCTTCCCTCGTCAGCCGTACATGATGATTTACTGCTGTTACCATCATCACTGCCCTTAGTGGCCAAGGGCCTTCCAAGGTGCCAGCTCTGCAACGAAAGATGCCCTTGGGAGATGATGACACTCAGGTACACGGGTGCTCAACAGATTGCTTCCTCCTATCCTCAGACAGTCTTTGCATGCATGCAGCCATTGGCACTCCCATTGCATGGAAGGAAACCAGCCCAGGGTCACACAGCTGGTCAGCAGCAACACAGCTGGTCTCAAATCTAAGGTGCCTGGCCATGCCTCCACGAGGGACTGGCCTGCAAGGGAGGTTGATCCTGGCTTTGGGGAGCCTTTCCTGGGCTGCACGAATAACCCCCACTGTTTGAGGCCCCAAACTCTGCTCACATCTTCCTTTCCCTGTCTCTGCTTGGGCTCTAATGAAGGTGACTCTAGCAACCCTTCATGGACATTATAGTACTCTCTGCCATTCACTTTTGGTCTAATCTGACTTCAACCCCCACTTAATTGGTCTCTCCTTTTACAACCAACACAACCGAAATCTAGGGCTTCTTTTTTTCTTTTCTTTTCTTTTTTTTTTTTTTTTAAGACAGAGTCTCATTCCATTCTGTCACCCAGGCTGGAGTGCAATGGTACAATCTCGGCTCACTGCAACCTCCGCCTCCCGGGTTCAAGGGATTGTCCTGCCTCAGCCGCCTGAGTAGCTGGGATTACAGGCATGTGCCACCATGCCTGGCTAATTTTTGTATTTTTAGTAGAGACGGGGTTTCACCATGTTGGTCAGGCTGGTCTCGAGCTCCTGACCTTGTGATCTGCCTGCCTCAGCCTCCCAAAGTGCTGGGATTACAGGCATGAGCCACCACGCCCAGCCAAATCTAGGGCTGGAGCATGGCTGCAGCATACAAATAGAATTGAATTCCATAGTTTTGTTAACCCTGTTTTTTGTTGTTTTATTTGTTGTTGTTGCTGTTTTTGAGACACTCTCGCTCTGTCGCCTAGGCTGGAGTGCAGTGGTGCAATCTCCGCTCACTGCAACCTCTGCCTCCCAGGTTCAAACTATTCTCCTGCCTCAGCCTCTCAAGTAGGTGGGACTACAGGCGCCCACCACCACACCCGGCTAATTTTTGTATTTTATTAGAGACGTGGTTTCACCATATTGGCCAGGCTGGTCTGGAAGTCCTGACCTTGTGATCGGCCCACCTCGGCCTCCCAAAGTGCTGGGATTACAGGCATGAGCCACAACACCCAGCCCCTGTTTTGTTTTGTTTTGCTTGTTTCTTAGGGTTGTTTTTCTATTTATGGTAAAGGCATTGGCTTTCCATTTGTAGCATCAATAGAATATTTCCTGCTTATAATAACCTTATGTCATAGTAAATGGTAAAGGGATTTAAAGCAGTGGTTTTCAGCTGCCAGAGGCCTGAGTGAGTTTGGGCACACTCTGTGTGATTGGGCAGAAGAAGGCCTTTGGGAAGTTTAGCTGAGGACAGGGCCTGCAAAGGTGATGGATAGTGGGGGTCTGTCCTGGTCACCAGGCCCTGGGTCCTGCCCACCTGCTTGGTGCTCCCCACCCATCACTCATGATGCTGCCAAGCCCTCTGGGTATTGTGGCCAAATACCCTAGGAGAGAAGCTGATGAACTTTGTTTCTTGAAATGCAGATTTCTTGGACATCCCTGAAAGGTCAATCATGAAAGTCAACTTGGTTTTCTCCCCCTCATTTGGGTTCAGAATTTAAAGTCCATGCACACAGGCAGTAAGATGATAGATAAGTGACATCATCACTCTGTTTCGGATGTTAACATGTCTAGGTGGGTTAGGGGTGATGTGAGATCACACAACCTTGTGCCACAAAGTGGAATTCCCAGGCCAGAGGGAGACATTTTCTTGCCATGTTATGATCTTATCATTGAGTTTAAAGGCAATCTTGTTTCATTTTGGATTCTTTCTTATGTTTATATCTTATAAGGGCACTTTGAATTTCCAAGCAAATAATAATTTGGAGTTAGCTTTTAATCATTGACTTCTAGCACAGTTATATGATCAGAAACATGCTGTGTGATTTGATTGCTCTAAAATATATTGAGATTTGCTGGAACAAAATAAGTCAGGTTAATTTTTGTAAATGTACCATGCATGCTTAAAATGAGTGTATCTACAACATTTGTCCCTGAGATACAGGTTGATGGCCTGATGGCTACGTGGATGTGATGGAGATGGTTTACGATTGGGACCTTCCGCATCCTGCTGATGTTTTGTTGCTTAGGATATGAATGGCTGAGCGGGGGCTGTAAAACCTAGCACTCTGCTTGGGTATGAGGTTCTTCCTGCCGCCCTGCCATCATTTGTTTTTTATGTTTTGTCGCCAAGAGTGACCTTGAGGAATCCTGGGAGCTCAGGAAGGAAGGAGTGCCCAGAAGCAGGGACAGGGAGCTGGCTGGGGAGGACCAGAAATCAGGTTTGTGAAGGTTCCAGAGAGGACGTGTCCTTGGGAGGAGCGTGGGGGGCTGAGATGGGGGAGGGGGCATTGGACTGGCGGGGCGCGCACGGACCGTCCATTGTGAGGCGGCACCACCGGCATCAGGGATTGGTGGAGAGGGAGTATAAAATCCCAGGGTTGCTAAGAGAGGGCCCAGACCGAAGAAGGTTTGGCGGTTTGGCGGAAAGCAGAACCTTGGTCCCCATATAACTGCTCCTAAGCCTCACGCTCCCTTGCCCTGCGTGTCCTGTTGCTTCCCTGATTGAACTTCTCCGTGACCTGTAGCTAAACCTTCCACCAGCGCTTGAGAACTTAATTTGAACCGGATCCTTTCCCAGACCCCTTTCTCCTCCTCCTCCTCCTCTTCCACCTCCAGGTGCCCAACAGCCCCCTTCCCCTCCTTTCCCTTCCCTTCCCTCCCCTCCCCTCCCCCTTCCCTCCACCTCCCCGTCTCTGTCCCCTTCCGTCCCCCCACCCTAAGCCACCCCTGCCTCTGTCTTGGCCACCTCAGGGTGCCCTGAGAGGACCAGGACATGCCGGTGTGGTGGCTGCTCTTTTGGCTCCTCCTGCTGGGATTTATCAGCCATCACCCCACCTATGTGAGTAGACGCTGGACCCGCGGGGTTTCTTCCTTGTTCCCGGGCTGTGTCACGCGGCGTGAAATTACACAGCTCAGGCCTGTAATCCCAGCACTTTAGGGGGCCGAGGTGGGCAGATCACTTGAGTCCAGGAGTTGAAGACTAGCCAGGGCATCATAGCGAAACCCCATCTCTACAAAAAATTCCAAAAAAGATTAGTCGGGCCTGGTGGTTCGTACCTGTTATCCCAGTTACCAGAGAGGCTGAGGTGGAAGGATCGCTTGGGCCTAAGAGCTGGAAGTTGCAGTTAGCCGAGATGGCCCCACTGCACTCTTGTCTCGAAAAAACAAAATGGACCAAAAGAAACTGAAATATCATTTGATTTGTGTCATCTGGTTTGACGACTTTTTTTTTTTTTTTTTTTTAAAGACAGAGTCTCACTCTGTCGCCCAGGCTGGAGTGCAGTGGCAAGATCTCGGCTCACTGCAACCTCCGCTTCCAGGGTTCAAGCAATTGTCCTGCCTCAGCCTCCTGAGTAGCTGGGATTACAAGCGCAGACCACCACGCCTGGCTAATTTTTGTATTTTTAGTATAGACGGGGTTTCACCATGTTCGCCAGGATAGTCTCCATCTCTCGACCTCGTGATCCACCTGCCTCAGTCTCCCAAAGTGCTGGGATTACAGGCGTGAGCCACCGCGCCCGGCCAAAATATATAACCTTAAGTGTAAGTTTACTAACTTTGGAAAGTACGTACACCAGCATAACCCAACCCCCGTTCAAGATCTACATTATTTTATTTTTATTATTTTTATTTTTATTTTCTTCTTATTATTTTTTTGAGACAGGGTTTCTCCCTTGTTGCCCAGGCTGGGGTGCAATGGCACAATATCCCTTGTTGCCCATTGGGGTGCAGTGGCACAATATCAGCTGACCGCAACCTCTGCTTCCCAAGTTCGAGCAATTCTCCTGCCTCAACCTCCCGAGTGGCTGGGATTACAGCCGTGTGCCACCACACCCAGTTAATTTTGTATTTTTAGTAGAGATAGGGTTTCTCCATGTTTGACCTTGAGGAACCCTGGGAGCTCAGGAAGGAAGGAGTGCCCAGAAGCAGGGACAGGGAGCTGGTTGGGGAGGACCAGAAATCAGGTTTGTGAAGGTTCCAGAGAGGACCTGTCCTTGGGAGGAGCTTGGGGGTTGAGATGGGGGAAGGGGCATTGGAATGGCGGGGCGCTCGTCCAATGGCGGGGCGCTCATGGGATGTCCATTGTGAGGCCGCACCACCGGCCCCAGGGATTGGTGGAGAGGGAGTATAAAAATCCCAGGGTTGCTAAGCGACGGCCCAGCCCTAAGAAGGTTTGGTGGAAAGCAGAACCGGTCTCCATCTAACTGCTCCTAAGCCTCACGCTCCCTTGCCCTGCGCGTCCTGTTGCTTCCCTGATAGACCTTCTCCGTGACCTGTAACTAAACCTTCCACCAGCGCTTGAGAACTTAATTTGAACCGGATCCTTTCCCAGACCCCTTCCTCCTCCTCCTCCTCCTCCTCCTCCTCCTCCTCCTCCTCCTCCCCCTCCTCCTCCTCCTCCCCCTCCTCCCCCCCCCCCTCCTCCTCCTCCTCCTCCCCCTCCTCCTCCTCCTCCTCCTCCTCCTCCTCCTCCTCCTCCTCCTCTTCCTCCTCCTCCTCCTCCTCCTCCTCCTCCTCGTGCCCAACAGCCCCCTTCTCCTCCTTACCCTTCCCTTCCCTCCCCTCCCCTTTCCCTCCGCCTCCCCGTCCCATCCCCTTCCCTCCCCTCGCCCTAAGCCACCCCCGCCTCTGTCCTGGCCCCCTCAGGGCTCCCTGAGAGGACCAGGACATGCCGGTGTGGTGGCTGCTCTTTTGGCTCCTCCTGCTGGGATTTATCAGCCATCACCCCACCTATGTGAGTAGATGCTGGACCCGCGGGGTTTCTTCCTTGTTCCCGGGCTGTGTCAAGCAGCATGAAATTACACAGCTCAGGCCTGTAATCCCAGCACTTTAGGGGGCTGAGGTGGGCAGATCACTTGAGTCCAGGAGTTGAAGACTACCCAGGGCATCATAGCGAAACCCCATCTCTACAAAAAATTCCAAAAAAGATTAGTCGGGCCTGGTGGTGCGTACCTGTTATTCCAGTTACCGGAGAGGCTGAGGTGGGAGGATCGCTTGGGCCTAAGAGCTGGAAGTTGCAGTTAGCCGAGATGGCCCCGCTGCACTCTTGTCTCAAAAAAACAAAATAGACCAAAACAACGTGAAATATCATTTGATTTGTGTCATCTGGTTTGAGGACTTTTTTTTTTTTTTTTTTTTTTTAAAGACAGAGTCTCACTCTGTCGCCCAGGCTGGAGTGCAGTGGCAAGATCTCGGCTCACTGCAACCTCCGCTTCCAGGGTTCAAGCAATTGTCCTGCCTCAGCCTCCTGAGTAGCTGGGATTACAAGCGCAGACCACCACGCCTGGCTAATTTTTGTATTTTTAGTATAGACGGGGTTTCACCATGTTCGCCAGGATAGTCTCCATCTCTCAACCTCGTGATCCGCCTGCCTCAGCCTCCCAAAGTGCTGGGATTACAGGCGTGAGCCACCGCGCCCGGCCAAAATATATAACCTTAAGTGTAAGTTTACTAACTTTGGAAAGTACGTACACCAGCATAACCCAACCCCCGTTCAAGATCTACATTATTTTATTTTTATTATTTTTATTTTTTTATTATTATTTTTTTGAGACAGAGTTTCTCCCTTGTTGCCCAGGCTGGAGTGGAATGGCACAATATCCCTTGTTGCCCATTGGAGTGCAGTGGCACAGTATCAGGTCACTGCAACCTCTGCTTCCCAGGTTCGAGCAATTCTCCTGCCTCAGCCTCCCGAGTGGCTGGGATTACAGCCGTGTGCCACCACGCCCAGCTAATTTTGTATTTTTAGTAGAGATAGGGTTTCTCCATGTTGATCAGGCTGGTTTTGAACTCCCGACCTCAGGTGATCCGCCCGCCTCGGCCTCCCAAAGCGTTGGGATTACAAGCGGAAACCATCATGCCCAGCCAAGATCTATCTATTACATCACCCCAGAAAGTGAACTCCCACTGTTCCCAGCCATTCTCTTTCTTATCATGGGTTAGCTTGCTTATTGTGGAATTTCGCGTATACAGATGCATGCCATGCCATAGGTACTCTTTTGTGTCTGCCTTATTCTGCTCAACACCATGTTTCTGAATCATTACCATTGTTGTATGGTTCTCTAACTCCATCATTTGCATTTCAGACTCAGCATATGCTGAGTTCACCCTGTTGAAGGGCTATCTCTGTTTAATTCACCATCTTGAAAGAAACATTTAAAATTGAGATGTTTTCAAAAATATATAGTTAAATCCTGAGGAATCGATGTAGAAATGCTATCACAAGCTGTCTGAACTTACTCAGGGGAAGTCTTCGTCTTCACTCACATAAGAGTCTAATGGAATGAATATGAACAGTCTTAGAGAAATCCCACACTCTTCATGCCATTTGCATGATCTCCACCTTGGTCATTTTTTTTTTTTTTTTTTTGGAGACGGAGTCTCACTCTGTCACCCAGGCTGAGTGCAGTGGTGCAATCTCGGCTCACTGCAACCTCTGCCTCCCCGGTTCAAGTGATTCGTCTGCCTCAGCCTCCCGAGTAGCTGGAACTATAGGCGCGTGCCACCAGGCCCTGCTAATTTTTTGTATTTTTAGTAGAGATGGGGTTTCACCATGTTAGCTAGGATGGTCTCAATCTCCTGATCTCGTGATCCACCCACCTCGGCTTCCCAAATTGCTGGGATTACAAGCATGAGCCACCGCGCCCGGCCCACCTTGTTAATTTTGAAGCACTAAAATTTGATACTTATTTGTGAATGAAGTAATCCCTTCATTGTATTTTTTTTTTTTTTTTTTACTTATGCTGAGCTTTAAATTACAAAGATTCACATAATCCAAGAGAGAAGTATTATTTAGAGGGATTCTTTTATCATGTGATATATAATAAATGCATCCAATGTTACACGTCAATTTAAAAAACAAGTAAATAACTTTAAAGAAAAGATAACTACTGGCCAGGCGCGGTGGCTCACACGTGTATTCCCAGCACTTTGGGAGGCCGAGGCAGGTAGATCATGAGGTCAGGAGTTGGAGACCAGCCTGGCCAACATGGTGAAACCCTGTCTCTACTAAAAATACAAAAATTAGCCGAGCACGGTGGCAGGCACCTGTAATCCCAGTTACTCAGTAGGCTGAGGCAGGAGAATCGCTTGAACCCAGGAGGTGGAGGTTGCAGTGACCTGAGATCATGCCACTGCAATCTAGCCTGGGTAACAGAGCAAGACTTTGTCTCAAAACAGAAAAGAAAAGATAAGATAATTACTTTATACTTAGCTTGTCTTACCCATGAGTGATGGGCTGCATGTGGCCCAGGACAGTTTTGAATGCAGTTCAACACAAATTTGTAAACTTTCTTAAAAGATTATGAGATTTTGGCCAGGCGCAGTGGCTCTTGCCTCTAATCCCAGCATTTTGGGAGGCTGAGGTGGGCAGATTACCTGAGGTCAGGAGTTTGAGACCACCCTGGCCAACATGGCAAAACCCCATGTCCACAAAAAATACAAAAATTTGCTGAGTGCACTGTCAGGCACCTGTACTCCCAGCTACTCAGGAGGCTGAGGCAGGAGAATCACTTGAACCTGAGAGGCAGAGGTTGCAATGAGCCGAGAGCACGCCACTGCACTCCAGCCTGGGTGACAGAGTGAGACCCCATCTCAAAAACAAACAACAAACAAAAACAAAAGCAAAACGCCGGGCACGGTGGCTCACACCTGTAATCCCAGCACTTTGGGAGGCCGAGGCAGGCAGATCGCCTGTCAGGAGTTCGAGACCTGCCTGGCCAACATGGTGAAACCTCATCTCTACTAAAAATACAAAAATTAGTCAGGCATGGTGGCAGAGACCTGTAATCTCAGCTACTCGGGAGGCTGAGGGAGGAGAATGGCTTGAGCCCAGGAGCTGGAGGTTGCAGTGAGCCAGGATTGCACCACTGCACTCCAGCCTGGACGACTGAGCGGAGCGGAACACTGTCTCCAAAAAAAAAAAACAAGAGCTTTTTTTAGATCATCAGCTATTGTTAGTGTTAGTGTATGTTATGTGTGGCTCAAGACAACTTTGCTTCTTTTAATATAGCCAGGGAAGCCAAAAGATTGGATATCCCTGCTTTATACCAAGAGAGACGACACCCCACATTTGCAATGCCTAAAAACACTACCAGCCATCTGAAAAACATGAGACTTCTAACTTCTGTTCTTTTTTGTAGCAGTGGAATCCCACGGTGATATCTGAGGGATGTGGTTACCTTTTGGAGGAGGTTGACGGTTTCTAAGGATGATTCTTTCTGAGTGAAACATTGTCAGTGTCATTGACCTTTTCATTATTTCAACTATTATTATTCCAGGTTATCCATTCTCTGCCTGATGATTTTCATCCTGGGACTGACTTTTGTGGAATTCCTTGGATAGTTATCATTATTGTGTTTCTGGGAATTTCTACACTTGCCATTTTCCTCTGGAAAACTAGCCTTTGTGTGAGTATACTAACTTTCTGTAGAGGTATACTTGTAATCACAAATAAGAATAAATTATTTAAAACAATTCACGTTTCTGGACTTCATTATGAATATGTGGTTTTACCCAAAAAATCAGGGAAATGATTTATTAGCATAAGAATTATGAAAATATCTGCCATTTACATTATGAAAATTAAATAGGTTGGTGTTTGTTTAATAAAATGTCAACAGAGCTTTTGGTCAAAAATAACTTTTTTTAACCTTAGTGTTATTTATCAGAAATGGAGTATGAGGTTTCATCACTTAAATAGGAAATTCTTTCTAAACTCTTCTGCTTTATAGTTCTAGCATATGGGTGGAAGGAAAGCTTCCAGTCTCCTCTCTGAAGATTCACTGCAGAAATGAGCTGACAACAGACAGCTTAACAGGAGAAGAAAAACAGAACAGGCATAAACATGGGAACCAGCTGAAAAATGAGACTGCTAGAAGGGCCGGATGGTTGATGCTTAAAGAGCACCGTCTTCTGAGGGGAGAGGGAGATAGATGGAGATGTAGGCCATTTAGAGGGGCAGCAAATGATTTTTAGGGGAAATGGAAGAGCTCAAGGAACAAACAATTGGCCTGAGACAAAGTTCCTCTGAGGTCATAGGGATGAGGTGACAAACTGCCAGAAGGTGAAGGGCAGAACTGCACTGCGTCTCATGATGCAGAGAAAGCCCCAGAGAATCTCTTAGAACTGCCCTCCAGAGAATCAATGAAAAATGTGTCTGGGCAGGGTAATTTTGAATGACATAATTCAAAGTGCATGCTCCCAGTTGCAACTGGAGAGAGATCAGTATGTCAAAAGTCTGTACTTGGTAAGAATTTGGCTGCTAAGTTGTGCCATAATTTGTCTTTTGAGCCTTTTTTCCATTGGGTAAGTTGAGCTCTACATTTTCTCTTGCCATTCATGGCAGTAAAAATGTGGTTGTCTGGGGGCTGAACCTCCTTCTGAACAATGATCCAAGATAAAAGTACTAATACCACAATGCTTTTTTATATTCAAGGGAAGAGGAAGTATGTTTCAGTTTTACCACCTAGATAATTACACGTCATTTGGCACTGCCTTTCAAGATATGTAGAAATCAGAAAATATATGAGTTATGAAGATATCGAGGCACATTTAACATTCTCTATGCCACTTAGTCCTGAAGAGAGAATTTTCGGTATAAATTGGAGGAAGTTTTTTTTTTTTTCCCCCCAGCCCCGAGACGAGTCTCCCTGTGTTGCCCAGGCTGGAGTATAATGGTGTGATCTTGGCTCACTGCAACCTCCACCTCCTGGCTTCAAGCGATTCCCCTGCCTCAGCCTCTCAAGTAGCTGGGATTACAGGTGCCCACCACCATGCCCAGCTAATTTTTGTATTTTTAGTAGAGTTGGGGTTTTACCATGTTGGCCAGGCTAGTCTCAAAACCCGACCTCAAATGATCCGCCCGCCTCAGCCTCCCAAAGTGCTGGGATTACAAGCGTGAGCCACCACGTGAGCCAGGGGAAGTTTTTAAATTTACCGCTTTTTAAAAATTCCATTGAGGAAAGTTCAGTTGAGCTGTTGGACTTGGACAACTTCACACCTTCTCATCTTTGTCCTTATCATCTAGTCATCTATACCACTACCTCCTAAGCAGGGACATCATGGGTGCCATGAAGCATTCATACATGATGGCATTTCCTTGCTTCTCATTTCTTCATGTGTTTGACATTCCTCCTAGCTCCAAACTGGGCCAGCTACCTTTCCTATGAAATCTAGCAGTAGCTGTGGGATAGATGTGGTTGCTCTTTCATCTTTTTAGATTACCCGTGCTTCTCTCAAAATCCTAGTACATGTTTTGTTTTTTATCCTATGTGCAGAAATCAGAAAAGAACAAATTCTGCAAAGAATTTGAAAGATATTATTTCAGGCCAGGTGTGGTGGCTCATACCTGTAATCCCAGCACTTTGGGAGGCTGAGGCAGGTGGATCACTTGAGGTCAGGAGTTCAAGACCAGATGGGCCAACATGGTGCAACCCCATCTGTACTAAAAAGACAAAAATTAGCCAGGCATGATAGCGGGCACCCGTAATCCCAGCTACTTGGGAGGCTGAGGCACAAGAATCGCTTGAATCTGGGAGGTGGAGGTTGCCGTGAGCCAAGGTAGCGCCACTGCACTTCAGCATGGGTGAGAGTGACACTCCATCTCAAAAAAAAAAAAAAAAAAAGTTATTTCAATAACTACCTCAGGAGATTCATAGGTATCTGACCCATTTCTGGGATGGGATTTGCATTGCATTTTAGCTATGATGAGAACAAATATTTAATATCTTAGAAGATTAAAAGCATACTGTGATAATATGGAAATCTTGGTGGGAATTCAGTCGTTAGTGAGAATGTTTTGCGTTAGGTTCAAACCAGCCTCAATGAAGCTGATGTGAGGGAAGGGAAAGTGGACTCTGAGTAGAGCAGGGATAGAAGGAAGATGCTCCAGTGCAGATCAGGAAGGAGCAGGGGGTGAAATGTTACAAACTCTAGAACTCAGAGAGCTGAAGGTAATTACTTCCTTTTCAAGTTGTGAAACATGTTAACCTGTGGTAAAATACTTATAACATGTTAATTACCATCTAACCGTGTTGAAGTGTACAGTTCAGTTGTGTGAAGTATATTCATGTCTTTTTTTTTTTTTTTTTTTTTTTTTGAGACGGAGTCTCTGTCACCAGGCTGGAGTGCAGTGGTGTGATCTCGGCTCACTGCAACCTCTGCCTCCCAGGTTCAAGCAGTTCTCCTGCCTCAGCCTCCCTAGTAGCTGGGACTACAGGCGTGCGCCACCATGCTCAGCTAATTTTTGCATTTTTAGTAGAGACGGGGTTTCACCATGTTGGCCAGGATGGTCTCCGTCTCTTGACCTTGTGATTCACCTGCCTCGGCCTCCCAAAGTGCTGGGATTACAGGCGTGAGCTACCGCACCTCGCCTATTTTTTTTTTTTTTTTTTGAGACAGAGTTTCAATCTTGTTGCCCAGGTTGGAGTGCAATGGCACAATCTCAGCTCACTACAACATTTTCCTCCTGGGTTCAAGTGATTCTCCTGCCTCAGCCTCCCGAGTAGTTGGGATTACAGGCATGCACCACCTCCCGGTGATCTTGGCTCACTGCAACTTCCGCCTCCCGGCTTCAAATGGTTCTTTGCCTCAGCCTCCCGAGTAGCTCGGATTACGGGTGCCCGCAGCCATGCCCGGCTAATTTTTGTATTTTTAGTAGAGACGGGGTTTCACCATCTTGGCCAGCTGGTCTTGAACTCCTGACCCCGTGACCCACCCGCCTCGGCCTCCCAAAGTGCTGGGATTATAGGCATGAGCCAGCGTGCCCAGCCGTCATTCTTAAATTATTATTTCCTAGGTGTCTTTCCTCAAGACTGTCTTAAAGTCACAAAATGTACATGACGGATCCAAGGATGTACAGCGGAAAGCCTGGAGGTCCAATAGCCGTAGCCGGGAAGGTATGGCTCTGTTGGAGTCCCCATAGTGTGGAAATGAGTTTGCCCTGGAAAGGGAAAGAACAGCTTCTTGCCCTCAGGTTTCTCACCTTCTCCTCTCCTCACCCTCACCAAGGGCCGAGGTCCATTTGTATGCACACAAAGAAAAGGGTTTCTTCCTTTCCAGGAATTAAATTTGGCCGGGAAGACCGCTTTACTTCATGGAGACATATGGAAGCCAAAGTTCGAGCTGAAGTCCGTAAGGTGACAGGGAAGGTCAACAGTCATTACAAAATCAATGGACAGAGGAAGACTGCTGAGGAAGAGTAAGATGTGCCTTGACACAAATACTGTTGTTATGAACCATGTGCCAATCAAAGTAGACAACTGTAAAGTCCTTGAGAATATTTTCTACAATATTTGTGGCAAATTCAGTGGGTTCAAAATTGAGTTTGTCCTTTCTGCTTGATTAGTTTAATCCGCATAATTCCTTTCCCTTCCTACATTCTTGTTTGTAATTTTTTCGGGGGAAGAGGAGGTGCTAGTACGGGCATTGGTTTTCCTTTCTCTTTTTTTTTCCTGAGATGGAGCTTTGCTCTTGTTGCCCAGGCTGTAGTGCAATGGCAGAATCTTGACTCACTGCCTTTTGGGTTCAAGCAATTCTCCTGCCTCAGCCTCCCAAGTAGCTGGGATTACAGGTGCCCACCACCATGCCCAGCTAATTTTTGTATTTTTACTAGAGATGGGGTTTCACCATGTTGTCCAGGCTGGTCTCGAACTTCTGACCTCAGGTGATCCACCCGCCTCAGCCTCCCAAAGTGCTGGATTAGAGGCGTGAGCCACAATACCCAGCCTTTTTTTTTTTTTTTTTTTTTAATTTTGAGATAGAGTCTCACTCTGTCGCCCAGGCTGGAGTGCTATGGCGCAATATTGGCTCACTGCAACCTCTGCCTCCCAGGTTGAAGCAATTCTGCCTCAGCCTCCCAAGTAGCTTGGATTACAGGTGTGTGCCACCACAGTCAGCCAATTTTTTTTTTTTTTTGAGACAGAGTCTCACTCTGTCACCCAGGCTAGAGTGCAGTGGTGTGATCTTGGCTCACTGCAACCTCCGCCTCCCAGGTTCAAGCGATTCTTATCCCTCAGCCTCTTGAGTAGCTGGGACTACAGGCATATGCCACCATGCCCGGATAATTTTTGTATTTTTAGTAGAGGTGGGGTTTCACCATATTGGCCAGGCTGGTCTAGAACTCCTGACATCATGATCTGCACACCTTGGCCTCCCAATGTGCTGGGATTACAGGCGTGAGCCACTGTGCCCAGCCCAATTTTTGTATTTTTAGTAAAGACCGGGGTTCACCATGTTGGCCAGGCTAGTCTTGAACTCCTGACCTCAGGTGATCCACCTGCGTCTGCCTCCCAGCGTGAGCCACTGCTCCCAGCCTGGATTGTTGAATTCAATGCTTGGCTCACCTCCAGATTCATTTTCAGTCTTTCACGTTTTGGTCGTATTACATTGTATTTTGCTGCCATATGACTGATCTTTTTTTGTTAAATGTGAGATACTTGTTAAAAAATATTTAGCAATGAATTGAGGCCGAGTAGCATGTTATCTTGTTGCAGAAGAGATGGGAGTCTACTTCTGGGGGATGGTCAGGGGTCCTCCATACAGGCTGCAATTGAGGTCGTCAGTGCAGGCTTAGTCCCTACAAAGGCCAGGGTATTTCCTATCCACCTCTGTTCTGATGTGTGACTCTTCTGGGTCTCAACCAGAGCCAGTGGACTTCAGTACGGGTCGCTTTCATTGGCAGACCCTCAATCCACTTGTTTTTCATCTAATCGCATGCATGTATACAAAAGCTGCTCTGCTTCTTTGCATCTCAGTAGTCCCTTCTGGAATTCAGCAATGAAACTCAGGGAAATGGGTTCCAAATGCAAGGCTGACTTTCGTCCTGGGTTTCCTTCTTCTCCATCTTGACCTCATGTCTGTTTACTGCCATGTTAGCAATTTGGTGTATTCAATCATGGGTTTTATATTCTGTTTGGTGTCCCCCATCGTTCTCATCGGAGATCGGAAGCTTCAGATGCACTTATGTCAACTCAAGATTAGAATGCTTCCTTAGCTTCCCTCCAGAGTCAGGTTTTGTGTTTGTAGTTCCCAAGTGCACAGCAGGAGTAGTGAGGTCCTCACTGGCTTCTCATTTGCATTAATCTGTGAGCTCATTTAGCGTGGGGACAGGACCCTGCTCCCATTGCATTCTCAGCACCTCACCACACACTCCTTGTTTGAGGCCACTCCAGACAGCATGTGCTGAAGGATGCCCTGTGGTCAGAAACAAGTTCATTAACTTTCTCTTTGAAGTGTTTTTGTCCCTGTTTCCTAGCGTTCTGGGAATTTTACACATCCTTCTTATAAAACCAAGTATCAGGTGAGGTCCTTAGGATCAGGACCATGAATCAAGTGGTGTGAGGGCAACACAGCAAACTTACCTTTTTAGGCCATTTCCTTTTTCTGCCCTCACTCTCTGTGAACTGAACCTTGTTAAAGTCAGTCAACACCAGGGTGGAGGGTTTGCAGTTGTCATCTATTTTCAGGACATAACACCCTGACTTAGGAGCCATTCCGATCATTTCTAATTCAATAGATGCGCCCAGCATTCAGATTGCCTTTTCTCTCAACCAGGATCTTTAAAGTCGATGACAAGAGTTCCACTCCTGAATCATGGCAAAGTGCAGTAGTGAACTGCAGGGTTAATGACACCATATTCTGGAAGGATCTCTCTATGGCTGATGGTCTCAGTTCCGGCATCAGCCTCTGACTGAGAATCAGGTCTCCCACAGGAGGAGGCAGATGAGGAGCAATCCTCTGCTTCCGATGGAGTTAGTTGTGATGAGTTGGTGAGGTCTGGTTTTTCACACTGAACTAAAATGAGCTTTCGCTGTGTCAAGCACAAGACTGACCCCAGAGACACACATAGTGCACCTCATAGAAGCTTTTAATAGTCTTTATTATTTACTAAAGAATAGGACTAACTACAGAACTATGAAGATGAGCTGGAAATGACAGGTGACTTGCCAGCAGGCCAGAGTGTGATATTTCTTTGTCCCTCAATGAGAGGTGTCAATTCTCCCTTTGGTTGTGAGAATCAGTTGGTTCATTTATGGGAAGGTTGCAGGGGGGATCTTTGAATCACAGCCTTCAGATGCCAGAAGGGCAGAGGGAATCCCACACGGGCTGGTGGATCATGTGTGTGCATTTCCCTCCCTTCTAATCTCAGGAAACAAAACATGAAAGAATGTGAGCAAGCAGAAAACGAGAGGCAGCTATCAGAGGCAGAGGAGAATGGGAAATTGGATATGAAAGAAATACACACCCAACTGTGAGTTGAGAAACTGAACCCCACCCTCTTAGGAAACCCCCATTGGAATGTTGTTTTTAACCTTTGTACAATGTTTAGACCCAGTAAATGCAGAAATAGAAACAAATGGTCAGAAGACATATCCAGAGAGAGAGAGAGAGTTGACAAAACAGAAAGCAAAGTACCTTAAGATTTACCAGTGACCAAAAGATGTGAAGTAGCAAAATGTCTCCTGACCCCATTGCCAGCTAGACTGTGTGGAAACTCGGTTACCAGCTATTCTAGGGGTGGAGTGAGTTGTTGTCATCCTTAGGAAAGTGTGTTGTTGTAGGATCAACCACATCCTTCAAAAGGACTATGCCTGTTTATAAGCCCAGCTGTTTCTGCCCTGTGAAACACGGAAAGGATATTAATACAAAGAGAATAGAGCTTTCTGATAAAAGATGCTCAATGAAGGATGAATTAGGGATATACTGAGAATGGGGAAGGAAATTGTCAACTCAGAAGTCAGCAGGCAATAAGCAAAAGAGGAGGAATCAATATAGCAACAGTTTGGATCAGACTGTACTGTTTTTGTTTTTGTTTTTGTTATTTTTTCTGAGGTGGAGTCTCACTCTGTCACCCAGCCTGGAGTGCAATGACGTGATCTTGGCTCACTGTAACCTCCGCCTCACAGGTTCAAGTGATTCCCCTGCCTCAGCCTCCCGAGTAGCTGGGATTACAGGTGCCTGCCACCACGCCCGGCTAATTCTTTGTATTTTTAGTAGAGATGGGGTTTCACCGTATTAGCCAGGATGTTCTCAATCTCCTGACCTCGTGATCCACCCGCCTCGGCCTCCCAGAGTGCTGGGATTACAGGCGTCAGCCACCGCGACCGGCTCAGACTGTACTCTTACAGCCATCTGAAATACGTTTTCTAGGTATAGATAGATTGTGTAAGGGTACAGTTGTGAGGATAACAGAAACATGGCAGATTATTTAAAGTCATCCTGAAAGTGGTGCTTTATCTGATGAAAGTGATTGTAATCCATAGGCAACCGTTTCAACGCACGCAAGAGTTGCAGCGGCGGGCAGAGGACTACTACAGATGCAAAGTAAGGAGCTTCCTCCCCGCAGGTGCAGGATAGTTCAGTGCTGATGCAGATGATGCCACGGCCCTTAGACTCTCTCAACATTCAATTTCTCATGTGTTGGCTTTTTCAGATCGCCCCTTCTGCAAGAAAGCCTCTTGCCAACTCAGGAAGTTTGTTTGTTTTCCTTGCTTTTGGACATAGTCTGCCAGGTCAGGACATGGATGTATTTTTCTCCCCACAGCTCTGTGCTCAAGCCTTGCAAAGGTGGAGGGCAGAGAGGAAGGCTGCCTACAAGCGGCACAGGTAGGTCATTGTGATGGACATTTTAAAGGATGTTTTTGTTTTGAGATACAGCTTTGAGCATCTAGTAAAGAACTTGGTGTTTTAATTCTTCAAGTCAATTCTTTCTATGTCTTCTAGGTGTGAAATGAGGCAAAAGCAGAGAGTGCCAGAGAGACACATGAGTCAGGAGCCAGTCCAGGGACGACCGGGCCTAGAGAACCCTTTCTGGAGGGGTAGGAGCTTGCTGTGAAGGCAGCCGCTTAATTGGTGCTGCACAATCCACACACCTTGCTTCTCCTTTTGGGGATGAGGGCTCGGGTGGGGTGATTGTTATGTTTCCTGGAAACAATTCCAAGCACTTATAAAGAGAACAGTTGTCTCGCTGGGTGGCAGGAACCTATTTTCCTCAGGTGCCCGAGCTGAATGGCTCTTGGCTAGTCCCCTGTGAATGGTGGAGCTCAGGCCTCTCCACTGACTGTGGACGTTGCCCCACCCTGATGTCTTGGTTACTTTTAACTGAGGAGATGAGCCTAGAAGGCAGATGGGCCAGCTCCCCTTTCCACCTTCACTCAGTGTGAAGGATTTATTTTTCTTTCACTTGAGAAAACAACAATAGCACTTTAGAATGGGAGCCACATGTGCTGATGAGAGCACAGATTTTCTGGCCGTGTCTTCATGGATCAATATTGTAGCTTGGGATCTGCTTTAAGAAAAGAAGCATTTATTTACACTTTTTGGAACTTCCTTCATTCTTTTTAAGTTGTTTATTGTCAACTATATAACTCCATTAGTAAGTTAGATTTCTATGTAATCCTACTCCTCTAACATTTGAAGTGTAACCCTAAAACTTTCCAGTTAATTTCTGTAGCTCTTACCTTTTCTCATGACTGTTCATCTCTTTATGTCCATTTCTGTTCATAAGTATTGATAATACCTGGCCAGGTATGAAAGTTAGATTAACTATGAATCCACAGAATTTTAAATGTCCCTATGGCTTGAAGAAGAGGAGCAGTGCTGTTCCTGTCCAGGGTTTATTGATATTCTTCCAACCATGGCTGTTCCTATTTTAATTTTGAGTCTGTGCTCACATGATGAGTGATTTCCTCTGATATGTACTGATTTAGAGCTCATTTCCAGCTGGTTAGAGCCCGACCTGTTCACAGCCTGTTGAGAGTTAAGAATACCCCTGGACCAGGGCTCTGTGGTATCTTCCTCGAGGACGAGGGTCCAGAGGGCTCCAGAGTCCTCTGAGGCATGTGGTCAATAAACCCTGTGCCTCTGGTAAGGGACCTGTGTGGCAGAGAGTGAGATGGCATCGGAGGGTGTGGAGGGTTTCTTATTCTGCACAGAACATGCAAGCCAGATTTAGCCCCATTCCCTTCTCTGGCCCTTAGCAGATTCAGGACCTCATTGGGTTCCCATGAGGAACAGCAGCGGCGTCCCAGCTGAAAACACAGAGAAGACAAAGGTAAATGCTGGGGACGTTTTCACTCTTCCTATATCAGGACGCTTTGGTCTTTTCCGACAATGCCCTCTCCTGGCCTGGCCTCTGCTCTGTAGGTTCTGTGGTGCCTTTTCTGTCTCGACTTCTTGAGAAGCAAAATCTTCTCCATGAGCTTTCAGGCTTCTCCGTTCCCAGCTGATCATCGTTGGTGGCACCTCCAGAATCCATAAAAGCTCAGGGACCGAGGGCTGATGGGCTTTTACTGTTCTGTTTCCAGAAATAACACGAGGAGGCACCACTGACCTCCAGTACTGTAGGTCTCATGGCGCGGTGAACTCTGACTGATCCACCTTACCCAAGATGTTGTGGGGTCTCATTTCCGAAATATGTGGGATTTTCTTTTGCTGTGATTTTGTTTGCATTCTGCCGTAATGTAGGTGATTAACGTTTGAAATATCTGCTGTATTCCCAGAAGTGAAAATAGTGAAAACGCATTAATCTAACATTAATTTGTGCTTTGTGCAATTTTGAATGCTCTTTGACAAGGCCAATTCCATAGTTCGTCACAGTCCCATCCCTGTTGGTAACCATGTTGTGCAAAAACACCTTCATACCCACACAGTGGGGCCCCTGATCTAATATTCTAAGTGTCAGAGGTTCCATATTTGTAATAGCAAATAGGCCCTGACTGTAAATTAGTGAAGAGTGAATGTAACTTATTACCTACAGGGACAATTCCAAATGAAGGCCTTAAATGATGCTCAGCTAAGCTGATTCTTGTGTGGCCTCTGTACCTTCAAAAGCTGCCGAGTCCTATGATTACACATGATGAGACTTGTACACTTGAAGTGAAACACAGTTTTAAAACTTGCTTTCTTTAGAATTCCCACCTCATTTTTCCATGGGGTATTCTTTATGTCGTAGTGCACTTACAATTTGGTATTACCTGGGAGTGAAAAGAAATATTACAGCCATGTCTAACTGACTTCTTGAGATAAGATTGTTCTGTCAGAAATCCCTCTCCCAGTTCCCCTGAAGCTCTTCAGGAATCCACATCTCTCCAGAGCTCTTTGTTCTCATGGGTGGCACCTCCAGAGTGAAGAAGATCCTTTGTCCAGAAGGGAAACAGAGGGGAAATGAGAGGGTCCCGCAGGCAGAGCTGGAATCAACTTCCACTCTGCCTCTTGCAAGCTGTGTGACCCTGGGCACAATTTCTCCTTCCTCTGGAAACCTCTGTTTTCTTCGATTTGGAGCAGGGTGGTCACACTGACCTTGCAGAGTTCTGAGAATCAGAGACAGAACATAAAAGGCCTGGAAAACATTCTCCAAAAAGAAGCTGCAACATGTGTGGACAATGGGCTTTTCATGCCTCTCTTACTCTCTGTTGACCTGGTGCAAGAAACGTGCTCTGGTGCTGGCTGTGAGGGAGGAAAGAGGATAGACATAGACACTCCTGTGTCTCAAACATGCTTCTTTATTACCCTGTTATTACTCTGTCTTCCCTGGGGCAGGACCCCAGCCTGCCTCCATTTGCAAACAGACACAGTGGCATGTGGAGACAACAGTGTGTCCCAATGACTTTTCTTTACTCCCCAGCTGTGGGCAGTACTCAGTGGAAGGGTGATATTATGACACTGATACTGCTATTTTGAAACCTGGAGGAGGGAAAGGTGCAAAAATCTATCACCAGCAACAGAAGGTGCAGCCTGTGTTGGTGGCGGTAATTTTGTCCATCAAATGAATATGTGTGAAAACATTTCCTCCTTCGGCCCTACAGGTCAGGATGGCGGCAGTGGAGCACCATC
Organism: Pongo pygmaeus; assembly: GCF_028885625.2. Classification (NCBI taxonomy): domain Eukaryota; kingdom Metazoa; phylum Chordata; class Mammalia; order Primates; family Hominidae; genus Pongo; species Pongo pygmaeus. Next base: position 23,556,450 of record NC_072391.2, read on the forward strand.
ATTCCTCAGGGTTGCCCTACTGGCCCTACCTCATGGCTGAAACTTTAAGAAAAAGGATGGGCCACAAGCCAACTCCTCCACCTCAGTGTGATCTGAGAGGTCAGCCACATCCATCAGTTAAAGGGTGTCTGAGACTGCTGACTCTTTCTCGACTACAGTGTCTACTAGGACCTCAACCACATTCAACAACTGATGATTTTCTGAGAACAGAGACACCTCAAGACGAGTGTGCCCTGGGACCTGAACCACTTCCTCGAGCTGATGATTTTCCGAGACTCAAGACACCTCCCGAGGGTCTTTTCATACCAATTTCCCCTTTTCCAGTTGATGATTCTCTGAGCCTGAAGACACCTCCCGAGTGTCTTCTGGTACCCCTTCCACCTTCTCCAGTTGATGATTTTCTGAGACCACAAACACCTCCCGTCCAGTGTCACCTGAGACCTGTACCATTTCATCAAGCTGATGATATCAGGAGACTCAAGAAACCTCCTGACTGTTTTTTCACACCCCTTCCACCTTCTCCAGTTGATGATTCTCTGAGGCTGCAGACACCTCCTGAGTGTCTTCTGGTACCCCTTACACCTTCTCCAGTTGATGATTTTCTCACACCACAGGCACCTCCCATCGAGCGTCGCCTGGGACCTGTAGCATTTCCTCGAGCTGATGATTTTAGGAGACCCAAGGAACCTCCCGAGTGCTTTTTCGCACCCCTTCCACGTTCTCCAGTTGATGATTCTGTGAGCCTGAAGACACCTCCCAAGTGTCTTGTGGTACCTCTTCCACCTTCTCCAGTTGATGATTTTCTCACACCACAGGCACCTCCCATCGAGCATCGTCGCCTGGGACCTGTAGCATTTCCTCAAGCTGATGATTTTAGGAGACCCAAGGAACCTCCCGACTGTTTTTTCACACCACTTCCACCTTCTGCAGTTGATGATTCTCTGAGCCTCAAGAAACCTCCCGAGTGTCTTCTGGTACCCCTTCCACCTTCTCCAGTTGATGATTTTCTGAGACCACAAACACCTCCCGTCCAGTGTCACCTGAGACCTGTACCATTTCATCGAGCTGATGATATCCGGAGACTCAAGAAACCTCCTGACTGTTTTTTTGCACCCCTTCCTCCTTCTCCAGTTGATGATTCTCTGAGCCTGAAGACACCTCCCGAGTGTCTTCTGGTACCCCTTCCACCTTCTCCAGTTGATGATTTTCTCACACCACAGGCACCTCCCATCAAGCGTCATCACCTGGGACCTGTAGCATTTCCTCGAGCTGATGATTTTAGGAGACCCAAGGAACCTCCCAACTGTTTTTTCTTATCACTTCCACCTTCTCCAGTTGATGATTCTCTGAGCCTGAAGACACCTCCCGAGTGTCTTCTGCTACCCCTTCCACCTTCTCCAGTTGATGATTTTCTCACATCAGAGGAACCTCCCATCAAGCGTTGTCGCCTGGGACCTGTAGCATTTCCTCGAGGTGATGATATCAGGAGACTCAAGAAACCTCCTGACTTTTTTTTTGCACCCCTTGCACCTTCTCCAGTTGATGATTCTCTGAGCCTGAAGACACCTCCCGAGTGTCTTCTGGTACCCCTTCCACCTTCTCCAGTTGATGATTTTCTCACACCACCAGCACCTCCCATCAAGCGTCATCACCTGGGACCTGTAGCATTTCCTCAAGCTGAGGATTTTAGGAGACCCAAGGAACCTCCCGACTGTTTTTTCTTACCCCTTCCACCTTCTCCAGTTGATGATTTTCTCACATCAGAGGAACCTCCCATCAAGCGTTGTCGCCTGGGACCTGTAGCATTTCCTCGAGGTGATGATATCAGGAGACTCAAGAAACCTCCTGACTTTTTTTTTGCACCCCTTGCACCTTCTCCAGTTGATGATTCTCTGAGCCTGAAGACACCTCCCGAGTGTCTTCTGGTACCCCTTCCACCTTCTCCAGTTGATGATTTTCTCACACCACCAGCACCTCCCATCAAGCGTCATCATCTGGGACCTGTAGCATTTCCTCGAGCTGAGGATTTTAGGAGACCCAAGGAACCTCCCGACTGTTTTTTCTTACCCCTTCCACCTTCTCCAGTTGATGATTTTCTCACATCAGAGGAACCTCCCATCAAGCGTTGTCGCCTGGGACCTGTAGCATTTCCTCGAGCTGATGATATCAGGAGACTCAAGAAACCTCCTGACTGTTTTTTCGCACCCCTTCCACCTTCTCCAGTTGATGATTCTCTGAGCCTGAAGCCACCTCACGAGTGTCTTCTGGTACCCCTTCCACCTTCTCCAGTTGATGATTTTCTCACACCACCGGCACCTCCCATCAAGCGTCGTCACCTGGGACCTGTAGCATTTCCTCAAGCTGATGATTTTAGGAGACCCAAGGAACCTCCCGACTGTTTTTTCTTACCCCTTCCACCTTCTCCAGTTGACGATTTTCTCACATCACAGGAACCTCCCATCAAGCGTTGTCGCCTGGGACCTGTAGCATTTCCTCGAGCTGATGATATCAGGAGACTCAAGAAACCTCCTGACTGTTTTTCTGCACCCCTTCCACCTTCTCCAGTTGATGATTCTCTGAGCCTGAAGAAACCTCCCAAGTGTCTTATGGTACCTCTTCCACCTTCTGCAGTTGATGATTTTCTCACACCAAAAACACCTCAACTACAGTGTCACCTGAGACCTGTACCATTTCATCGAGCTGATGATATTAGGAGACTCAAGAAACCTCCTGACTGTTTTTTTGCACCCCTTCCACCTTCTCCAGTTGATGATTCTCTGAGCCTGAAGACACCTCCCGAGTGTCTTCTGGTACCCCTTCCACCTTCTCCAGTTGATGATTTTCTCACACCACAGGCACCTCCCATCGAGCATCACCTGGGACCTGTAGCATTTCCTCGAGCTGATGATTTTAGGAGACCCAAGGAACCTCCCGAGTGTTTTTTCGCACCCCTTCCACCTTCTGCAGTTGATGATTCTCTGAGCCTGAAGACACCTCCCGAGTGTCTTCTGGTACCCCTTCCACCTTCTCCAGTTGATGATTTTCTCACACCACAGGCACCTCCCATCGAGCGTCGCCTGGGACCTGTAGCATTTCCTCGAGCTGATGATTTTAGGAGACCCAAGGAACCTCCCGAGTGTTTTTTTGCACCCCTTCCACCTTCTCCAGTTGATGATTCTGTGAGCCTGAAGACACCTCCCGAGTGTCTTCTGGTACCTGTTCCACCTTCTCCAGTTGATGATTTTCTGAGACCACAAACACCTCCCGTCCAGTGTCACCTGAGACCTGTACCATTTCATCGAGCTGATGATATCAGGAGAGTCAAGAAACCTCCTGACTGTTTTGACCGTTTTTTGTTTTGTTTGCTTTTGTGTTTGTTTTTTGTTTTATTTTTATTGTGTTGGAGGAAGGCGTCTGTTATGTTGTTGATTCTATTTATTCATCATTTTTGCAACACATAAATTCATTTAAGTATTGATTGTGCACCTATCATATGATAAGCATTTTTTCATCATTCCCCCACTTCCAGAACCCTAAGCTTTTCTCACTGTTAGAACTGCTAGTTTATTTGTATTTCAGTCACTTTGACTATAAACTCCTTGAGTGTAGGTGCTTAGATTTTTTTCACTGCTTAGCCCCCAATGCCTGTATAGAGTAAGCTCTTTTTTTTTTTTTTTTTTTGTACCAAATGCCCAATGGCCAATTTATTCTGTTTCAATAACAACTAGGCATCATTTTCAAAGGGCCATATACTGACAACAGACTGCCCAGAAATTATCTCCCTATGTAGGAAAACTACAGAAGACAAGTTCTTAGACTTTTAATGCCCATTACAGTAGCCATTAATGACAGGTGACTACCGAGCCTTGAAATACGATAGTCCAAATTTAGATGTGCTATAAGCTTAAATTACACACCACATGTCAAAGCCATAAGACCAAAAACTGTAAAAGAGTCTGGTAATTTTATATTTATTATATATTGAAATGATATTTGGTATTTTAGATATATTGAGTTAAATAAAAGTTAAATTCACCTGTTTGGTTTTTTATTTTTAAAATGTGAATTCCAGAAATTTTTTTTTTTATGAAGTATTTATTGGTGATTCTTGGGTGTTTCTCGGAGAGGGGGATGTGGCAGGGTCATAGGATAACAGTGGAGAGAAGGTCAGGAGATAAACACATGAACAAAGGTCTCTGGTTTTCCTAGGCAGAGGTCCCTGAGGCCTTCTGCAGTGTTTGTGTCCCTGGGTACTTGAGATTAGGGAGTGGTGATGACTCTTAAAGAGCATCCTGCCTTCAAGCATCTGTTTAACAAAGCACATCTTGCACCGCCCTTAATCCATTTAACCCTGAGTTGACACAGCACATGTTTCAGAGAGCAGGGGGCTGGGGGAAAGGCCATAGATCAACAGCATCCCAAGGCAGAAGAATTTCCCTAGTCAGAACAAAATGGAGTCTCCTATGCCCACCTCTTGCTACACAGACCCAGCAATAATCTGATCTCTCCTTCCTTTCCCCACACTTCCCCCTCTTCTCTTCAACAAAACTGCCATCATCCTCATGGGCCGCTCCCAATGGTCGCTGTCTCTTTGGAGCTGTTGGGTACACCTCCCAGACAGGGCGGCTGGGCAGAGGTGTTCCTCACTTCCCAGATGGGGAGGCCGGGCAGAGGCGCTCCTCACTTCCCAGATGATGGGTGGCCGGGTAGAGGTGCTCCTCACATCCCAGACAGGGTGGCCGGGCAGAGGCGCTCCTCACATCCCAGATGATGGGTGGCCGAGTAGAGGCTCTCCTCCCCTCCCAGACGGGGAGGCCGGGCAGAGGCGCTCCTCGCCTCCCAGATGGGGCTGCCGCGCAGAGGCGCTCCTCACTTCCTCCCAGACGGGGTGGCAGCCTGGCAGAGGCGCTCCTCACCTCCCAGATGGGGCGGCCGGACAGAGGTGCTCCTCATCTCCCAGACGGGGTGGCCGGACAGAGGCGCTCCTCACTTCCCAGATGTTGGGTGGCCAGGCAGAGGCTCTCCTCTTCTCCCCGACGGTGCGGCCGGGCAGAGGTGCTCCTCACTTCCCAGACGAGGCAGCCGGGCAGAAGCGCTCCTCACTTTCCAGACAGGGTGGCCAGATAGAGGCGTTCCTCACTTCCCAGACGGGGCGGCCGGGCAGAGGTGCTACTCACTTCCTCCCAGACAGGGTGGCGGCCGGGTAGAGGCGCTCCTCACCTCCCAGACGGGGCGGCCGGGCAGAGGTGTTGGTGGTAGGGAGGAATGGGAACAGATTGCTTAAGGGGAAAGGGATTTTTCGAGGTGGAGTGATGAAAATGTTTAGGTGGTGGTTGGATGACATTGTGAATATACTAAGTATCACTGAATTATACACTTTAACATAGTTAATTTTATGTTATGTCTATTTTCTTTTTTGTTGTTGTTGTTTTTGAGACAGAGTCCCACTCTGTTGCCCAGGCTGGAGTGCATTGGTGCAGTCTCAGCTCCCTGCAACCTCCACCTCCTGGATTCAAGCAGTTCTCCTGCCTCAGCCTTCTGAGTAGCTGGGATTAAAAGCACCCACCTGTATTTTAGTAGAGACATGGTTTCACCATGTTGGCCAGGCTGATCTGGAACTCCTGACCTCGTAATCCGCCCACCTTAGCCTCCCAAAGTGTTGGGATTACTGGTGTGAGCCACCACGCCCAGCCTCTTTTTGTCTTTACTCTTTTTTTTTTTTTGAGACGGGATCTCACTCTGTTGCCCAGGCTGAAGTGCAGTGGTGCAATCTTGGCTCACTACAGCCTCAGCCTCCCTGGGCTCAGGTGATCCTCCTACCTCAGCCTTCCAAGTAGCTGAGACTGCAGGTGCAAACCACCACACCGTGCTAGTTTTCGTATTATTTGTAGAGATAGGGTTTCACCATGTTGCCCAGGCTGGTCTTGAATTCCTAGGCTCAAGCCATCTGTCCGTCTTGAGATTACAGGAGTGAGCCACAGCACTGAGCCTGTTATGTCTATTTTCAAGTAACAGAAAATAGAAAAAAAGGGATGGAACTAGTGGTCTGGATCATGACTAGCTCTTCAGATAACTTTGAGTCTCGCTGCCGAAACTCAAGCCTTATCTACATTCTCCCTGTACCATTACTCACTTCCTAGTTGTTTTCATTGTTTTAGCTTTCTTATTTATTTGAAGGGAAACTATAAATGGAAAATGCCATACATCAGAATGGAATCTATTTCTTTTTGTTTTTGTTTGAGATATCGAGTCTCACTCTGTTGCCCAGGCTGGAGTACAGTGGTGCGATCTCGGCTCACTGCAACCTGTGCCTCCTGGATTCAAGTGATTCTCCTGCATCAGACTCTCGAGTAGCTGGGATTACAAGCATGCACCAACATACCAGGGTAATTTTGTATTTTTAGTAGAGATGGGGTTTCACCATTGAGGATGCTCTCAAACTCCTGGCCTCAAGTGATCCACCTGCCTTGGCCTCCCAAAGTGCTGGAACTGTAGGTGTGAGCCACAGCACCCGGCCCAAAATGGAATCTTAAAAATAAATACCACGGCCAGATGCAGTGACTCACGCCTGTAATTCCACCACTTTGAGAGGCTGAGGCGGGTGGATTGCTTGCGGTCAGGAGTACAAGACCAGCCTGGCCAACATGGCGAAACCTCATCTCTACTAAAAATACAAAAATATTAGCCAGGTGTAGTGGCGGGCACCTGTAATCTCAGCTACTCAGGAGGCTGAGGCAGGAGAATTACTTGAACCCGAGGTGGAGGTTGCAGTAAGCCAAGAACACGCCATTGCACTCCAGCCTAGGCAATAGGAGTAAAACTCTGTCTCAAAAAAAACAAACAAAAATATCAAAAAACAAACAAACCCACACTCCAAAAACAAACAAACAATAAATAATATAAAAATAAAACACTACAGTCCTTATGTTATTGCTTTGTTTCAAAATCTGGTAAGATTGCCCTGAGGGACCTGAGGTTTTTAATTGCAGGGGTTTTTTTTAATATCTTTAGAAGTGGTTGGTTAAGTAAAATTTTTTTTTTTTTTTTTTTTTTTTTTGAGACTGGTTTTGCCCTGTTACACAGGCTGGAGTGCTGTGGCTCGATCACAGCTCACTGCAGCCTCAACCTCCTGAGCTTCAAGCGATCCTCCCACCTCAGCCTCCCAAGTAGCTGGGATCACAGATGTGTGCCACCACGCCTGGCCAATGTTAAAAAATCCTTTAACTTTTTTGTAGAGATGCACTCCTGGCCTCAAGCGATCCTCCTTCTGGTCCCTACCCCCAGCCCCTTTCTGATAAACATTTACATTGTTTATTATCTGATGCCATTTCTGTCTTCTTCCTTGTCGTCCAGACATCAAAGAATTAGGTTTCTTCAGGGTTTTCTTTTTCAAGTGCTCAGTGTTAAAGATCACTCACATTAGGGCCGGACACTATGCCTCATGCCTGTAATCCCAGCACTTTGGGAGGCCAAGGCGGGCAGACTACTTGAGGTGGGGAGTTTGAGGCCAGCCTGGCCAACTTGGTGAAACCCCACCTCTACTGAAAAAAATACAAAAATTATCTGGGCGTGGTGGTGCATGCCTGTAGTCCCAGCCACTTGGGAGGCTGAGGCATGAGAATCGCTTGAACCCAGGAGGCAGAGGTTGTAGTGAGCCAAGATCACACCACCACACTCTAACCTGGGTGACAGAGCGAGACTCTGACTCAAAAAATAAATAAAATAAATGTCACTTACATTAGATATACCCAAGGGGTTGTCTATAGAGAGTTGGAAGCAGTAGTTATTGCAACAGGGGCACGGAAGTCATCTGGCTATGCCAGGATGCCCAGGGGATACTTGGGGTGTGTGGCATGGTGGTGCTGGGGACTCACCGCACAGGACGCTCTGATTGACGCACTGCCAGGAGTAGCGCTCTGTCTTGGGGCTGCAGCCGGCCTCCTCAGCTCGAGTGTAACAACAGTCGTGGCCATGGCAGCACCTGCGGATGTCACATGGGCAGGACAGCAGGTGGGTGAAGCTCTCTCCTGGCCCTCCTCTCTTGCCAGGACCATGGGTGACTGAAGACCCCCAGGGAGGCACAGCATCCTCTTATCTAAGTTTTCTTTCTTTCTTTTTTTTTTTTCTTAAGAGACAGGGTCTTTCTCTGTCACCCAGGCTGGAGTGCAGTGGCACAATCATAGCTCACGGCAGCCTTGAACTCCTGGGCTCAAGCGATCCTCCCACCTCAGTGTCCCAAGTAGCTGAGACTACAGGCACACGCCAGCATGCTCAGCTGGATTTTTTAATTTGTATTTCCTTTGAGACAGCATATCTCTCTGCTGCTCAGGCTGGAGTGCAATGGCTCAATCATCTCACTTTAGCCTTGAACTCCCGGGCTCAAATGATACTGCCACCTCAACCTCCAAAGTATGCTACTACAGGAACACAAAGTCCTTTTTTAAAGTTTTTGTAGATATGGGGTCTCACTATGTTGCCTAGGCTGGTCTCGAACTCCCAGGCCCAAGCAGTCCTCCTACCTCAGCCTCCCCAAATGCTGGGATTACAGGTGGGAGCTACTGTACGCCTGGCCTTATCTAAGCTGTTTCCCTGAAAATCCCCGTCTTGGGTAATGATTCCATTGGCCCCACCATGCCCTGTCCTGCCTCCCTGGCTGTGCCCAAACTTGGTCCCTGCCTGCCTGCCTCACTGTCTGGGTCTCGAGCTCCTGTGACACGACTCCTCTCTCTTCCTGGAGTGATCCAAGCCCTGTCACTTCCTGACTTTGCCCACACTGTGCCCTCTGCCTGGGGCAACTTCATGTCTGCCCTTTGTCCCTTAGGTCTCAGCCCAGGCACAAGCCCCTACCTCCAGAGGTCATCCAGGCCTCACCAGGCTATACCCTCTCATAAAATCAGATTCCCTCCCTTCAGGGTAGGTTTATAATGAAACCCTCCTTAGAGGCCAGGTGCGGTGGCACCCATCTGTAATCCCAGCACTTTGGGAGGCTGAGGTGGGATGATCACTTGAGGCCAGGGGGTCGAGACCAGCCTGGGCAACATAAGGAGACTCTTGTCTCTCTTGTCTCTATAACAAATTTAAAAATTAGCTCACCAGGCCAGGCTCCAGGGTGGGGATGGGTTCCTGGCTCTACCTCCTCCTAGCTGTGTGGTCTGGGGTAGGTCACATCACCTGTCCAAGCCTCAATGTCCTCATCTCTAAATTGGGCTGAAGTAAAGTATCTACTTCTTCGGGTTGTCATGAGGAATAACTGAGTCTCTGCACATGAAGTGCCTGGCATGGTGCTTGGCACATAGTAAGGGCTCAACTAATAACAGCTTTTGCTATTTTGAAGATGTCACTGTATGGATACCCTTCCAGAACAACCCATTTTATTTTATTTTATTTTTTCCTTCAAGACTGAGTTTCATTCTTGTCACCCAGGCTGGAGTGCAGTGGCATGATCTCAGCTCACTGCAACCTCTGCCTCCTGGGTTCAAGTGATTCTCCTGCCTCAGCCTCCCAAGTAGCTGGAATTACAGGCACGTGCCATCATGCCCAGCTAATCTTTGTATTTTACTTTGTATTTCACTGCAACCTCTGCCTCCTGGGTTCAAGTGATTCTCCTGCCTCAGCCTCCCAAGTAGCTGGAATTAGGGGCGTGTGCCATCATGCCCAGCTAATCTTTGTATTTTTACTGGAGACAGGGTTTCACCATGTTGGCCAGCCTGGTCTCGAACTTCTGACCTCAGATGATCCACGCACCTTGGCCTCCTAAAGTGCTGGGATTACAGGTGTGAGCCACCACGCCCCACCCAGAACAACCCCTTTTCTTAGTGCAGTAGGGTTGTTTCTGGAAACCAGAAGCATTTTTGGCCTGATTGGCCTGGGAACTGGTGAACGGGCAGATTGAGGATAAAGCCAAGGCCTACAATTCCTCTCACCTTACCTTTGTCCTCACTGGTGCAGGTGGTAGGAAACCCCCTTCCAAGGATCTTTTATCTCACTGGGAAGCTGGAGTTCGGGGAGGCTGGTACAGGGGGTTGCTTCAGGCCTGAGTGTGAGGGTGATGGATTGTGGTGTGGGGGAGGGGGGATAATCCTCCCTAGAGGGGAGGCTTACCCAACATGTGTCAACAGACCCCAGTTGTCTGCTCATGACTGTAATTTAAAATGCCGATTTTGCAACTCCTGGAGCTGGTGAAACACTACAGCCCCTTGGCTATTTTGCAGGAAATTTAAGGAGCTGCACATTAGTGAACATGCAGGCTGCCTTGGTGCCTGGAGCAGAGGTCACGTTCTGAAGAGAGTTTGCAGATTGGAAGCCCACAGGCCAGAGTCAGTCCATGGATGACTTTCAGGGGCACATGGTTTGTTTTTGTTCCTTTGTTTCAGAATTGAATTGGTTGCCAGCATTTTTTTTTTAAACATGGAAATTATACACGAAAATGTCTTGAGCCGGGCGCGGTGGCTTACGCCTGTAATCCCAGCAATTTGGGAGGCCAAGGCAGGTGGATCGTCTGAGGCAGGGAGTTCAAGACCAGCCTGGCCAACATGGTGAAACCCCATCTCTACTAAAAATACACAAAATTGGCCGGGCGTGGTGGCAGGCACCTGTAATCCCAGCTACTTGTAAGGCTGAGGCAGGAGAATCACTTAAACCTGGGAGGCAGAAGTTGTAGTGAGTTGAGATTGTGCCATTGCACTACAGCCTAGGCAACATAGTGAGACTCCATCTAAAACAAAACAAAAACAAACGAAAAAAAGAAAATGTCTTGAAAAATCAGATCTAGCAACAATGGGCCCACAGTCCTGCGTGACAACCACCGGCTGAGTGTGATGGACCCCTGTTGCCAGGACATCAGAAGGCCGGTTTGCCCCTGCTACACCAGGGTTACCTGTCTGTCTGCTGCTGACAACTTAGTTTGAGAACCCAGGCTTTACTGGTAAGACAGACACAGACACAACTATTTATGGTTCAAAACAGAGGGCAGTGAGTATTGTAGCTTAGGACAGTGGTTCTCCACAGAGGTGATTTAGTACCCTAGGGGACAGTGGCAATGTCTGAAGACATATTTTGATTGTTGCAACTTGAGGAGGGTGCCATGGCATCTAGTGGGTGGAAAGCAGGGGTACTGCTCAATATCCTGCAGTGCAAACAACAGCCCCCACGACAAAGATTATCCAGCCCCAGTGTCGGTAGGGCTGAGGTTGGGAAACCGTGGATTAGGAGCACCAGCAAACTGGTCTGGAAGGAAGAGGTTAATTCCAGTGGTGGGGCTCAAGAAAGGCTCCCTGAACAGAAGAAGTCTTGCTGGTGAGCAGGCACTTGATGACTAAGCCAGGTTTCAACTGAGAGTGATTGAGGGGGAGGCATGTCAGGCAGAGAACAAACAACACAAGCAAAGGTCTAGAGGCACCTCTGATGGGTGGAGGTGGGTGAGAGTGTGAACAGTGAGATGGAGCCTGTAGTTCAAGATACATGAAGTTTGGGGTCAGATGGATTTGGGTTTGAGTTCTGACTCTACCATTCACTAGCCATGTGGCTTCAGGCTTGTCATTGGCTTGAACCTCAGTTTCATCATCTGTAAAATGGGGATAATGCAGGTTATGTAGGGCCAGACTCATCTATCCCCAGTCCTCCATTTCTACTCTGTGTCCCAGCCATTCTTAACTACTGGCAGTTTGCTACATGCTTCTTGCTTTCTCTCCCCTGTCTGGCCCCTCCATGTGCAGTTCCCTCTGCCTGGAATGCTCACATTCCAGATGTGTGGATTACATCATCAAGGTGTTATAAACCCGGTGCTGACATGCTAAGACTTGTGTTTTGAAAAGATCACTCTGCCAGCAACATGGTGTTGGGCTTGTGGGAGCGGGTGCAGGGAATCTGGAGGCCAAGGGAATGATGGGGAATTCCCAGGCTCATACAAGAAGTCTGGGAGCTTCTGCCTTCACCCTAACTCCCTTCCCCATCACTTCTCTGTCCTTAAGGTACCGTGGGGGAAGGTCAGTGAGGACCCACCAGGCATGAACGGGTTGGATTCTCTCTTGGTTAATGTTCCTGCTCCCTTCTCAGCCTAGGAGCCTGGTTACTTTATAGGTCAGGGTTGAGGTGTTGTATTAGTCTGTTCTCACACTGCTCTAAAGAACTGTCCAAGACTGGGTAATTTATAAAGGAAAGAGGTTTAATTGACTCCAGTTCCGCAGGGCGGGGAGGCCTCAGGAAACTTACAATCATGGCAGAAAGGGAAGCAAACATGTCCTTCTTTATGTGGCAGCAGGAAGTAGTAGTGCTGAGCAAAGGGGGAAAAGCACCTTATAAAACCATCAGATCTTGTGAGAACTCACTCACTATCACTAGAACAGCATGGGAGTATCCGCCCCCATGATTCAATTACCTCCCACAGGGTCCTTCCCACGATATGTGGGGATTATGGGAAGTACAATTCAACATGAGATTTGGGTGGGGACACAGCCAAACCATATTAGGTGTAGAGGCCAAAACCTCATAGAGGCTACTGAGAGTCTATGGGCCAGCCCTCTAGCTTCCTTAAGCCTCAGTTTCCTCACCTGTGTAGAACAGACTTTTCAGGGTCTGTGGGGGTACATGGGGTACTTTCTACAAAGTTCTTACAATAGGACCTGGTTCAATTTTATAAAAATGAAGCTCTTGGCTGGGTGCGGTGGCTCATGCCTGTAATCCCAGCACTTTGGGAGGCTGAGGCGGGCAGATCACGAGGTCAGGAGTTTGAGACTAGCCTGGCCAGTATGACGAAACCCCGTCTCTACTAAAAAATACAAAAATTAGCCAGGCGGGTGGCACCCACCTGTAGTCTCAGCTACTCAGGATGCTGAGGCAGGAGAATCACTTGAACCCGGGAGGCGGAGGTTGCAGTGAGCTGAGATCGCGCCACTGCACTCCTGCCTGGGTGACACAGAGAGACTCTGTCTCAAAAAAAAAAAAAAAAAAAAAAAATCAAGCTCTTGCTGAATACTCTCTGAATGCCTGGTACTGCAGGAGGCCCTGGGAACTCAAAGTCTCTCTTAAGAACTGACCTTGACTTTAAGGATTGCCTGATTTAGGATTTGTGGACTTTGCTGACTGGGGACATCCAACTTTTAGGGAGAGATTCCTGGGAATTTTATTTGAAAGATGTGCACAAAGATTTAGCTTTTACGGGTGGATCACGAGGTCAGGAGATCGAGACCATCCTGGCTAACATGGTGACACCCCGTCTCTACTAAAAAAAAAATTAGCCGGGCATGGTGGCGGGTGCCTGTAGTCCCAGGTACTTGGGAGGCTGAGGCAGGAGAATGGCGTGAACCCGGAGGCGAAGCTTGCAGTGAGCCGAGATCGTGCCACTGCACTCCAGCCTGGGTGACAGAGCGAGACTCTGTCTCAAAAAAAAAAAAAAAAAAAATTTATCTTTTAAGTAGGTCCACAGTGGCTATATTTATAAAGTGAAAAATTGGAAATAGCCTTAATGTCGAACTACAGGATATTGGTTTAATATGTGATAAGATAAATCGAGTATTATGCAGTTATTCAAGTGGAAGCAGACGGATATTTGCTGATACAGAAAAATGTTCATTATTAAGTGAAAACAATATACAAAACACTATTTGTATATCAGTAATAGGTCAGGTGTGGTGGCTCACACCTGTAATCCCAGCACTTTGGGAGGACAAGGAGGGAGGATTTCGTGATCCCGGGAGTTCCAGTCTACTTTGGGCAACATGGTAAGACCCTGTCTCTACAAAAAATACAAAAATTAGCTGGACGTGGTGGTGCACGCCTGTAGTCCCAGATACTCCGGAGGCTGAGGTGGAAGAATCACCTATGCCCGGGAGGTGAACGCTGTATTGAGCCGTCACTGTGCCACTGCACTCCATCCTGGGCAACAGAGACCCTGTCTCAAAAAAAATACACACACACACAAACACACACACAACACACACACACACACACACACACATTTTAAAGCCTAAAGGCTAATATACCCCAAAATTAACAGTGGATATCTATAAGCGGCTTTTACAATTATTTTCTTATTCTACATTTTTTCCCTTTCTATTTTTTTTTACAATAAATGTGCATTTCTTTTCTGAAAAATAGCAATATATTTTATTAACCTTAAAATTATGTGATGCTATTAAAATATAAATAAAAATAATAATAAAAGAAAGGGCAGGTTTGCCAGCTCTTCCCGTCTCCCCTCTTATCTCCTGACTGGAGCCTTATCTCCTGACTGGATTCCTGATCACTCCCAATAAAGACGGACTCTTAATTCGTTTCAGTATTTACTAACCTCAAAACAAGGCAATGTAAAGATGAATAATCATACTCTGCAGGTGATCTGCATGCACGCCAAATTTTGAGATGCGTTGAAAGAGGAAGTTCTTTACCTCTCTGCCTTCAATTATTTATTCTCGTTTAACCCATTTCCTCCGTTCATTCCTGAGGGCGTTTATTTACTTTTATCTACGCATGCGCACTCCTGGCTGCTAGAGAGGGCCGCTTCGCCCGGCGGTCCCGCCTTCTGACGTCGACCATTGGCCGGCTCTGCCAGCGCGCTCCTGATTGGTGGCTGCGGGCCGGGCCCCACTGTTTCTCAAAGTTGGCGGGAAAGCGGTAGCTAGGCGGAATGGCGGCGGCTGCGGACTCGTTCTCAGGCGGCCCCGCGGGGGTGCGGCTGCCTAGGTCGCCGCCACTCAAGGTGCTGGCGGAGCAGCTGCGGCGCGACGCGGAGGGCGGCCCGGGCGCGTGGCGGCTGTCGCGGGCGGCGGCGGGCCGCGGGCCGCTGGACCTGGCGGCCGCGTGGATGCAGGGCAGGGTAGTAATGGCGGACCGCGGCGAGGCGCGGCTGCGGGACCCGAGCGGGGACTTCTCGGTCCCTGGCCTGGAGCGGGTGCCGCGCGGGCGGCCCTGTCTAGTCCCAGGTAATGCCCGGGCCTCACTGGGCGCCCTCTTCCCTGCTGTCCGCCGAGAAGTTGCCGAGGCCAGATTCGATCTCGTTCTTGACACTCGAAGCGGGGCGGGGCGGGGCGGGTCTAGCCCTCCTCCGGGCCTCTGCCCCTGCGGGTCCCCGCTTGGGTACCCTTGCTCCGGTCCCTCCTTGGTGAAGTTGATCTGATGATAAGCACCACCTGCCGTCCCTTTAACAAATACAGATTCCTGGGACTCTCCCACCCCTAGTGGGAATCTTCCGGGGAGGGACTCGGGCACCTGCATTTGTCACAAGCCCCCTCTCCCAATTGATATCCTTGTTCTCCATCAAGTTTTGGGAAATACTTTCCTGGGAAACTTCTGCTCATCCTTAACGTCTCAACTCAAATGTACCTTTCTCAGGGAAGTCCTCCCTGGCCCCTAGGAACGGGAGACCCTCCTGTACCTCTGCTTAATTGAACTGTCTTGGGCTGTAGCTCACTCATGTTTGCCTCTTCTCTCTTTTTTTTTTTTTTGAGACGGAGTCTCACTCTGTCGCCCAGGATGGGGTGCAGTGGCGCGACCTCAGCTTACTGCAGCCTCCACCTTCTGGATTCAAGCGAGTCTCATGCTTCAGCCTCCCGGGTAGCTGGGATTACAGGCATGTGCCATCACACTCGGCTAATTTTTGTATTTTTTAGCAGAGACTGGCCATGTTGGCCAGGCTGGTCTCAAACTCCTGGCCTCAAGTGATCTGCCCACCTCAGCCTCCCAAAGTGCTGG
Source organism: Pongo pygmaeus (assembly GCF_028885625.2). Taxonomy (NCBI): domain Eukaryota; kingdom Metazoa; phylum Chordata; class Mammalia; order Primates; family Hominidae; genus Pongo; species Pongo pygmaeus. The sequence goes on from NC_072391.2 coordinate 23,572,137, forward strand.
GATTACAGACGTAAGCCGCTGCGCCCTGCTTGCTTCCTCTCTTAAACCACCGATGCTCTCACTTGAGCCAGCATCAGTCTCTCCTGGAGGGCTTGCTAAAGCTGGGATGGCTGGGGCTCCACCCTCAGGGTTTCTGAGTCAGGAAGTCTAGTTGGAGCTGGAAATTTGTATTTCTAACCAGCTCCCAGGTGATGCTGATGCTGCTGGCCTGGGGACCATAATTTCGACTTGTTAAATGTTTTATTTATTTGAGATAAGGGACTCACTATGTTGCCCAGGCTGGCCCTGAGCTCAAGCAATCCTCCTGCTTCAGCCTCCTTGGGTAGCTGGGACTACAGGCCTGCACCACCCACCACACGTGGTGTTTGGGGGCCATACTTTGAGAACCACTGGGCCAGACCAAGCTACTGGAGGTCCAGAGCTGTGTGGTCCTGACAACTGTATCCTCAGCATTTGGCCCAGTGCCTGACACGTAAGTGCTCCAAGAACCAATTGTCTTGAGTGACAGGCAGTGGGCATCCATCTCACTTGTTCCCTGGGATGTCAATTGAGCACGTGTTGTACATCAGCCCCCCATGTGCAGTGTTGGGCTGCAGCCCAGACCCAGATAAAGTCTGCTGGGAGACAGGCGGTGAGCAAATGTCCCAGAGGATTGCTGATCCCTGGGGACCCATGAGGATGTGCAAGGTGCTGAGTGGCCCAGGGAGGCTTCTAGAGGATGTGCGGTGTAAGCTGAGGAGGTCTGAGGCTCCCTCCCCTGGGAAATCAGGCCAAGATCACTTCATTCCTAAGGGCCCTTCCTGTTCAGTCTTGGAGTCTAACTAGAGGCAGATAGGTCAGTGGTCTGGCCTGAGCTGCTTTGGACTTGGACAGGCTTAGGTCGAATTTCTGGTTCCACCCCTTCCCAGCTGAGCTACCTGGAGCACTTTTGTTAACTTTTCTGGACTTGTACTGTTTTGTAAAAAGGAGCTAATCATTCCTGCCTGTTGTGTGGATTCAATAAGTAAACAACTGCCTTAGTACTGCGCCTGGCTCACAGTGAGAGTGCAAAATATGGGGACCCATTTACTGCCACATGCTCCTGTTCCCTCCCGACAGCCTTACCCTTCAGCCTTCCCTCTATGTATGCCTGCCCTCAGCCCCAGCGTTGGTCTAGGACAGGGTCAGCAAACTACAGGCCTCCTCTTTTCATGTGTCCTGCGAACTAAAAATGCTTTTAAGATGTTTATTTATTACTATTATTATTTTTGAGACAGAATCTCGCTCTGTCTCTCAGGCTGGAGTACAGTGACGCAGTCATGGCTCACTGCAATCTCCACCTCCTGGGTTCAAGCGATTCTCATGCCTCAGCCTCCCGAGTAGCTGGGATTACAGGGGTGCACCACCACACCCGGCTAATTTTTGTAGTTCTAGTAGAGATGGGGTTTCATCGTGTTGGCCAGACTGGTTGGTCTTGAGCTCCTGGCCACCTTGGCCTCCCAAAGTGCTGGGACTGCAGGCATGAGTCGTTGCACCTGGCAGGATTTCACATTTTTAAATGGTTGAAAAAAAAATCACGACATGTGAAAAGTATATGAAATTCAAGCATCAGTGTTCATAAGTTAAGTTTTATTGGAATACATTGGTAATTTACAGAATGTCTCGGGCCGCTGTCCCAACCACAGCTAGAATTTTATTTGGGACAGGGACCCTATGGCGGGAAAAGCCCAAAATATTTATCTCGCCCTTTACAGAAAAAGTTTGCCAACCCTTGGCCTTAGCCTTGGCCCAGCAAGTAACCCGTGCTGCTTGGTGTGTTGGTTTGCAGGCAAAGCACCTTGCAGGCAGGCTGGGGCAGTCTCCTATCTGGTCTCAGCCCTGGCATAAGCCTGGCATCTAGTAAATACTTCAGTGTTTGAACCCATGGGCATTGGTGAATCTGTCTGACATACCCACTGGCCTGAATGCCAGCTGGCAGGGGCCGTGTCATTTCCTCTTGTTAATTAATACTGAGTCCAGCTTGACAAAATTGAGTCACTGCCATCAGGGAGGCAGGGAGGTAAGCAGTCCACTAAAACACAAAGTAACATTGCAGGCAAGAGTGAGGTGGCGCAGAGGAGGGACAGCTGATCTAGGTTTGAGGGCTCAGGGAAGGCTTCCTGGAAGAGGCAGCCCTGAAGGATGCATTGGAGGTATCTGTAAGGACCAACCCTCCTGGGTTGCCTGGGACTGAGAGGGTCCTGGGACATGGGACTTTCAGTGTTAAAACTGGGACACTTGGGCACTCTCTGTCTGTGTGCAGTGGCAGGAGATTGTGCAGCTCCATGGAACAGCCTGTGCAAAGGCTTGAAGGCGATAGAGCCGCATGCCTTTGGGGAGCCTGGGGCAGTGGTGGAAGGTAGGAGGGCTCTATCCTGATGAGCCTCAGTGGCTGTCTGGAAGGACCTGCCTGCTTCAAGATGGCCTTGAACTCTGCTCACTGCATTGCTGCTCTAGTGCTGTTCCTCCACCGCCTCTTCCTCTGGAACATCCAGGAGTTTGTTTCCATAAACCTAAGGTGCTGAAGAGGCAGAGTTGAAGGAGAAGCTCTTCCTGCCCTCAAGCTGCTTTCTGTCTGCAGGAGAATCAGAGAAACCATGCTTACCTAGATCGCGCTTGGATCAACTGAGTTCTGGAGGCAGGAGGAGGATTCGAGAATGTTGACTGCAGCAGTGGGGTGGGGATGGTTTCTAAGGGGAGGAAGCTGGCAGGAGATGGGCTGGAGCCATTGGAATGGTCATGGCAACCGCGGGGTGGGGATGCGGGAAGGAGAGGGAGAGACAGTGGAGAGCTGCTTTGGAGTGGGAGAGGGTATGGGTAGAACCTACAGGGCCAATTTGTCCCATCGCATGCCTTTGAGTTCATCCGGCTGGCTGTGTGTGCCTTCCCAGTAGAGCTCCTGTTCCCCTCCCCTCTCCCGGTTGGAATGCCCTTGGGCTTGTTCTTCTCTTCCTGGGCCTTCAGTCGTTCTACTTCTGTGTGTTCCAACCCTACCAGCACTTTAAGCCCATTCAGAGGGGATGGCAAGTGCATTTTCAGAACTAGCCTCTGTCACAGAGGGACCCAGTTGGAACGTGGGGGGGAGTTCTGAGATACTTGAACACATCTTGCCTGGGGTTGAACAGCAGGATCAGGGGTCAGCTTGCCTGGCTTCCTTCAGTCAAAGCCCAAGGCCCCACGTGCAGTGCAATGAAAGCCTCACGAGGCAGGCAGCGGGGCTGGCACCAGGCCTGTCCTTCATGCAGCGTTTGGAGTTTTCTTTTACACAATCAGGTTTTGTGTGGTTGAGACTGGCCAAGTTTCAAGTTTTGCTTTCAAGGAGAGTCACTTCCTCAAGGGAATGGGTAGAGAGTCACAGTTAATATGTCATTAGATCATCCTGGTGGCAGCCGGCCCTTATGTGGATTTACTTGTATGTGCTGGAGGAGGTGGCAGGGATAGGTCCCAGCAGTTGGAACAATGGGGCGGGGGGCTGCCTGCCCAGCCTTTTCGGCAATGTGGAGGGAAAATTGGATTGCTTAGTAACTGTCAGAGGGTGTCTGCAGAAAGAGGATGTGTCCTGTGCACAGAAACCAGTCACATACCCTAGCATTGAGCAAGGAACGGGATTAGAGGAAAGCTGAGGTTTTCTGCCCCTGCCTCAGAGCCACCTAATTATAACTGGCTCTGATGGGAGCATCTCCTCCATTCCTTGGGCATGGTTACATTTTACATGACAGTTTTGTTTGGTCTAGTAAAATCAGAAACCAAAGAAGATGGCCGGGTACAGTGGCTCACACCTGTAATCCCAACACTTTGGGAGACCAAGGTGGGTGGATCACCTGAGGTCAGGAGTTCAAGACCAGCCTGGCCAACATGTGAAAACCTATCTGTACTAAAAATACAAAAATTAGCCAGGCATGGTGGCAGGCACCTGTAATCCCAGCTATTCAGGAGGCTGAGGCACAAGAATCGCTTAAACTCAGGATGCGGAGGTTGTAGTGAGCCGAGATTGCACCACTGCACTCCAGCCTGGGCGACAGAGCGAGGCTCTGTCTCAAAAGAAAAAAAGAACATTACTATGGGCTTTTCTTCTTTTTCTAGGAAAGTATGTGATGGTGATGGGAGTGGTTCAGGCCTGCAGCCCTGAGCCCTGCCTGCAGGCTGTGAAGATGACAGACCTTTCTGATAATCCCATCCATGAAAGTATGTGGGAGCTGGAGGTAGAAGATTTACACAGGAATATTCCTTAGATAATGTTGGAACTGTCGTTAAAAACAACCAAAATCCTGAAACTATTTAGAAGCTTATAATGATGTGGATTTCATGGACATTTTTCAATGCGTATTTTTCAAAAGTTTTTCAGAGAGCCTTGCTTTGGTTGACCAAGGAGTCCGGATGTAGGAATGTTTAAATCCTGGGATACTTCAGTGACACAGCCTCTGCTGCCCCTTGATTTGCCTGTGTTTGCTGTGAAAAGCAGATGCTTGTGTTTCTTTTTCCTTCCTGGTGTGTGTGTGTTAATTCTCTCTCTCTCTCTCTCTCTCTCTCTCTGAGGCACAGAAGTCTCATGTTGCATTTTCCAAATTTTATGAGTGATGATACTTTTTCCATTACTGCTGCGTCCCTGTTTTACAATGCAAAATTTAAGTACGGTCATTGCCCATGGTGATTAAAGTGTGGTTATGGGCAGGAAGACAGACTGTGTAAAAAAGGAATGACATCCTGGCTCCTCATCTTCTTCATCAGCAACTACCATAACCAGTGTGCAAGTCAAATGGCATTTCCTAACGGCAGGCATGGCGGCCCCTGAAAGACAACAGCTCCCTTTCTGCTTCGGAAGACCACTCAAACATTTAGATGCAGCTCTATGCCTTTTCCTAGCTAGAGAAAGTGATACCTTCTTCCATTACTCAGAGATATTGAGACGTTTTCAGAATTTCTTGTTGAAATGAAAAGCATCAAGATAAAGGATGCCTTTCAGGCATTAGCTAAACTTCTGCTTCATAACTTTGGGTGAGACATGGTGAGCCTCCTGGTGTTCTAAGAGTTCTTTTGTCTTTGTATGGAATGACTTTTTGCAGTGATTGTTTTGAATGTTGGGTTTCTGCTGTCTGCTTAGTACCCATGCCTGAATTTTTTGAGATTGTAAATATCAAAGGAGTTAGATTATGTTCTGACATGGTTGTAGACTTTCACCTGGATTATTGATATTCTACCTCTAATAAATTTTTTAATAGGCTGTATGGTTTGTTTTTTTTTAATAGACTTTTAAGAAAACAGTGTTAGGTGTTCAGAAAAATAGAGGAGAAACTACAGTGTTCCCATATACTCCACACGCACACCCCACTCCCAGTTTTTGCAGCTGTGAACATCTTTTATTAGGATGGTACATTTGATAAACCAACATTACATTCTTATGAACTAAAGTTTAGTTTACATTAGGCTTCATTCCTTCTCTTATACATTCTGTGGATTTTGCCAAATGCATAATAACGTGTATCCACCACTACAATATCATCCAGAATAGTTTCACTGCCCTAAAAATCCTCTGGGTTCCCCTTATTCACCCCTCCCCACCAACCCTGACAATCACTGATCTTTCTTTTCAGTTTTGCCTTTTCCAGAATATCACATAGTTGGATCATACAGTAAGTAATTTTTTTCAGACTGGCTTCTTTCATTTACTGTGCATATAAGATTCCTCCATATCTTTTTTTTTTTTTTTCTTTTTTAAGACAATCTCACTCTTGCCCAGGCTGGAGTGCAAGAGCACAATCACAGCTCACCACAGCCTCAACCTCTCAGTCTCAGGTGATTCTCCCATCTCTGCCTCTCAGGTAGCAGGACTACAGGTGTGCATCACCATGCCTGGTTGATTTTTTTGTATTTTTTGTAGAGACAAGGTTTTGCCATGTTGCCCAGGCTGGTCTCAAACTCCTGGGCTCAAGCAATCTTCCCATCTCGGCCTCCCAAAGTGCTGGGATTACAGGTGTGAGCCATTGTGTCTGGACTCCTCCAGGTCTTTTTGCAGCTTGTTAGCTTTTTTTTTCAATAAATGCCCGTGCTTATTACAAGATAGAAACATGAAGAATTCCTTAGGGACTTTTTTTTTTTTTTTTGAGACAGAGTCTAACCCTGTCACCCAGGCTGGAGTGCAGTGGTGTGATCTCTGCTCACTGCAACCTCTGCCTCCCGGATTCAAGCGATTCTCCCGCCTCAGCCTCCTGAGTAGCTGGGATTACACATGTGTGCCACCATGCCCAGCTAATTTATTTATTTATTTATTTTGAGCTTTTTATTTTTGTTTGTTTGTTTAAGATGCGGCCTTGCCCTGTCACCCAGGCTGGCGTACAGTGGCACGAACGTAGCTTACTGCAGCCTCAACCTCCCAAACTCAAGCAATCCTCCCATGTCAGCCTCCTGAATAGCTGGTACTACAGGCACAAATTCCTGGGCTCAAGCAGTCCTCCCACCTTGGCCTCCCAAAGTGCTGGGATTACAGGTATGAGCCACCACACCCAGCCAGCTCATTTCTTTTTATCACTGAATAATGTTCCATTGTATGGATGTACCATAGTTTTATCTAATCCACCTATTGAAGGACATCTTGACTCCAGTCTTTGATAACTATGAATAGAGCTGCTGTAAACATTCATGCCCAGGTTTTGTGTGGGCCTAAGTTTTCAGCTCATTGGGGTAAATGCCTAGGAGTGCAATTGCTGGGCCATATGGTAAACCTATGGTTAGCCTTGTAGAAACTGCCAGTCTGCTTTTGCATTCTCACCAGCAATGAAGGGGAGTCACTGTTCCACATCGTCTCCAGCTCTGAGTGTTGTCAGTGTCTTGGGTGTGCTGTGCTTTTAAACTACTTTCTTTTTAAAGCCAGGCAGATTGGAAAGTGTGCATCATTTTTGTTGCCCACAAGAAGCTTGTTTTGAACTGTTTTATGTTCACAGTTTGGGATTTTTCAGGCAATATTGCTGAGCTTTAACAGGAACTTTGCCGTCCTGTCAACCTGAATTTGAGCACTTCATCTGCAACTAACCTTGCCGTGTGACTATGAGCAAGGTACCTAACCTCTCCATTCTTCAGTTTCTTTATCTGTAAAATGCAGATTATGCCCAGCTCGTAGCACTGGTGTGAGGAATAAATGAAGATATGTGTAGATCACTTTTACATGGTATGTGACACTTAGTAGGCACCAAATCATTATTGCTGGGAGGATCAGTATGTTCTTGTCTATACACACACACACACACACACACACAGAGAAATTGCAAAGATAGTACAAAGAGTTCCCATATACCTGTACCCAGCTTCCCCTATTATTAACATGTTAGTACAGTGCATTTGTTAAAATTCATGAACCAATATTGAGATGTTATTAACCCAAGTCTGTACTTCATTCAGATTTCTCTGGGTTTTTCCTAATGTTCTTTCCTGTTCCAGGGTCCCATCCGGGACACCACATTCCATTTCATCATCATGTCTGCCTAGGTGTTCTCCCTGGCTGGGTCATTCAATCAGTTGCTTTTAATTGCATTTAAATTTAATTTTGGTGCAGACAATGAGATCTCTGTTACAGGATTCTTAGGTTAAAACTTAGTCACAATGGCTGGGTGCAGTTTCTCATGCCTGTAATTGCAACACTTTGAGAGGTGGAGGCAGGCTGATCAGCGGAGGCCAGGTGTTCAAGACCAGCTTGGGCAACACAGTCCCCCGTCTCTACTAAAAATACAAAAAAATTAGCCAGGCATGGTGGCACACACCTGTAATCCCAGCTACTCTGGAGGCTGAAGCATGAGAATCTCTTGAACCTGGGAGGCGGAGGTTTCAGTGAGCCAAGATCGTGCCACTGCACTCCAGCCTGGACGACAGAGCCAGACTCTGTCTCAAAAACAAAAAACAAAAAACAAAAAAAGCAAACCTTGTTCACAAAATTATTATGGGGCACCCAGTAGTAGCCCCTGAGCTGGATGTGTGGTAGACTCCCAAGATGTTAACCTGAAGTCTGCCCTACTGTGGCGAAACCTGCTTGTGTGCTAGAAAACAGACCCAAGCTGCCGAAAACCACCTGTACCATATCCCACCCCATTTGTCCTCACCCAACTTCGGGTAAGTAATGTCCATTGAAAAATGCTAGTTGGGCTGACATGGTGGCCTGAGCAATAATGCATCTCAGGACTGTGTTGGGGAATGGAGGTAGGAAAAGGAGGGCACTGTGTGTTTTTTCTGACAGTCCCCTCAGAAATGCTGGTGGCTTGGTGCTGGAAGAGTGTTGCCTCAGCATGTTAGCTGAGCTGTGTGGTTTCTTTGAATATTAATAACTTTCACTGTTTCGGCTTGAGTTTCCTCCCTGACATCACCAAATGAAAACATGTCAGAGGTTTTGGGTTTCTGGTGCCAAATCCAAGTTGGTTTATCAGGAAGCGCCCCCCACCAGACAATGGAGGCTGTGTGCTGGGGCAGAGCTGCTTCCCCTTTCACATTGGCTTTTTTCTAAAACCGAAAATAAGCAACCGTGGCTGTGACTTCACTTTTCTTGGAACTGCTTTACATTACACCCCAAATGGAGAAAACCTTCATTTAGCAGCTTTTGGATTGCCAAGTTCTCTAATTCTTTCTGTTGCATATTCTTGTAATGCTCAAGTTTTATTGACAAATTCTTCTGCATCAGGTGAAGCAGGAAGAGGAAAGAATGACCATGTGAAGTAACTGAGCACTTTGTTGTCTGGCCTGTGGGTGTGTGGTTTCATGGTTGAGGAGAAAAAGCACCTGGAAGACACACTGTGTGTAGAATGCCTTCCAATTCCAAGGGTGACAACCCTGCGATCTGCTGGCCAGCAGATGGGCTAGGGCTGCTGTTGCTAAACATCCGGCTACAGCTGAAACTTACAGAGCAGCTGCCTGCTGCAAGGATAAGGGGAAAAATGCATTTTCAGTCATAATGACCTTCATTTAGTAGATATTTTGGAGCCCCTGCGAAAGGACATCTTCAAGGGGCCTCTGTCTCCTTGCGATAAGGGAGACAGTGATGTTAGTCAAACCTGGGGTCCAGTCCTGGTCCTGCCCGTTCCTGTCTGACTTTGGCCTTGGAAGTCAGTCTGTGAAGTGGAGACAATTCATCCTTCAAAGGGTGGTACGGGGTAAGTTCTTGGGAACGGAATCCCAAGATCCACTCCTGAGAGTGGATCTTTGTAGACAGGCACATACGTTGTTCTGAAATCATCTGTTGCTATCTCTGTCCCTGTTGGAGGTGCTTCCAGTGATGTCGTGATTGTGTCTTACTTATCTCAGTATCCCTGCCCAGCATGGGGTCTTATGTAACATACATGGGCAGTCAGTCAGTGTTAGGACTGGCTGGGTTTTAGGCTGGAAGACAGAGGAAATATACAAGCAAAGGCACAGTGTCTTAAATTTACACTTTGCCTGCAGCAGTTTTCAGATGAAAGGAGCCCCCTGCTTAGTAGGGCCTTTTGAATTGGGCCCCCTGTGTAGTTTATAGCGGGCCTGAGGGTGCTGGCTAGACTGTTGGGGAGTGCTCTTTAAGTACAGAGGAAAGACTTGGTAAAGACATAAAAGGGTGGAGGAAAAGGAACGAGACAGCCAAGTCCAAAAAACGATTCATGTGGTTTGGGCAGAATCTGAAATGAGTCCTTTGAGATTGACTGAACGTCTCTTGGTAAAGAATGCAAGTTCAGCTGGGTGCGGTGGCTCATGCCTGAAATACCAGCACTTTGGGAGGCAGAGGTGGGCAGATCACCTGGGGTCAGAATTTCAAGACCAGCCTGGCCAACATGGTGAAACCCCGTCTCTACTAAAGATACAAAAAATTAGCTAGGTGTGGTGATGTGTGTCTGTAATCCCAGCTACTTGGGAGGCTGAGATAGGAGAATCAGTTGAACCTGGGAGATGGAGGTTGCAGTGAGTAGAGATCACGCCACTGCACTCCAGCTTGGGTGACAGAGCAAAACTCTGTCTCAATAAAATAAAATAAAAATAAAAGAATGCAAATTCAACTAAGAGTTAAGTGCCAGGGCCTGTGCTGGAAGCTGTCTCATGAGTTGCTTCATTTTACTGTCCCAGTACACCTGGAAGGTCCGTTTCCCATCCCCTTTCACAGCTGTGAAAACTGCAGCCACGGAGATGAAGTCCTTTTTCCAGGGGCATCTACCTAGCAGCCGAAGAGCCAGGTGGTGAACCAATAGGTGCCCCTTGTCATTAAGGACACTGTTGTGGGTGGCCAGGACCAGGCCCTTCCCTAGGGCAGCTCTTCCCCAGGGCAGCTCTGCGAGCTGATGGTCTCTACATGGGCGCTGGCTCCCCCTGCTGGTCTATGCACAGAAAATGATTTGACAACCCGTCACCAGAAAACAAGGGCACGGAATGGAGCAAAGGATCAAAATGGGGCCATGAGGAACTTCACCCCTGTCTACCCAGGAGTTCTGCCCATTATGGCCAAGCCGAGGTGGGGGTGGGGAGAGTGCTGGATTTGGCAACCAGATGGGTTCTGAGGGGCTTGCAGTGGGGCCAGCCCCACTGTTCATTCAGTGGATGACCTTGGGTGGGTTATTTCACTGCCCTTCTGATATCCATAGAGAAGGGATGATGTGGGGTCAGAGAGGTTAAATAATTTGTCTGCATGACTGTTAACTGGAATCTGGTGCTTCAAAGTTCACTTTAGTGGCCTTTCTGTCGCCAAGCACCTGATGGGTTCCAGACTCCAGATACTTGAGGTGAACGAGACACGTGGCTGCCCCCTGTGCGCATGGTATCTTCTTGGACCTCCCATTCCTCCTTATCGTTCCTGTTTTAAGCCTGAGAAAGTCCTGTGCTTTTAAGAACTTGTGTGGTTAGATTGGGCTCAGCCGGGTATCCAAGCTAATCTCCCCATCCCAATGCCCTGACTAATCCCATCTACAAAGTCCCTTTTGCTACATAAGGTAACATATTCAGAGGTTCTGGGGATTAGGGCGTGGACATCGTTGTGTGGGGAGGGACATTCTGCCTACTAGACCCCGAAGATGTGTGTTCATACCAAATACAAAATACATTCACCCTGCTCCAAGGTCTCATCCCATTATAACATCAACTCAAGAGTCCCAAATCTGCTCTCAATCTCGTCACCTAATCACCTCAATCTGGTGCTGGGGAGGCTTTGGGTATGACCCATCCTGAGCAGTTCGTCTCCCTCTGTGAACCTGGAACTCACTAAACCAGTTATCAGGCCCTAAAGTGCAGTGGGTGGCCACCCAGAGGAGCACAGTCTAGTTCTGTCCCTGATCCAAGGGACCTGAGATGTAATATGGGCAAGACAGATAAGGAAGAAACAATGAGGCTGTACACCCAGAAAGACCAAACTGCCAAGCCTCCCTTCCTCCTGCTCACACAGGACAGGGAAAGGAGTTTCTCCAAAGGGCCTGTCAGCACCGAATTCCACGTCCTGTGAGCTTGGGAAGATGCCGAGCTACACGCTTTCCTCCAGCGGGTACTGCTCATTTTAGAAAGTGAGTCAGTCTGGGAGTGGTGGCTCACAGCTGTAGTCCCAGCACTTTGGGTGGCCGAGGCGGGTGGATCACCTGAAGCCAGGAATTCGTGACCAGCCTGGCCAACATGGCAAAACCCTGTCTCTACCAAAAATACAAAAATTAGCCGGGCATGGTGGTGCACGCCTGTGGTACCAGCTACTCGGGAGGCTGAGGCAGGAGAATCACTTGAACCCAGGAAGCGGAGGTTGCGGTGAGCCGAGATCGTTCCACTACACTCCAGCCTGGGTGACAGAGTGAGACTGAGACTCCGTCTCAAGAGAAAAAAAAGAGAGTCAGTGCCTGCCCTGGGGTCGTTTTCCCAGAGCACAGCTGAGCCTGGTCGTCCTGCATGTAGGACTCAGTGTTGTCAAAAGTAGTTGATTATCAGCTCCACCTGGGCTGTTTTTAACCTGGTCCCTACCCATATCTTTAATTAGTATCCAAGTGCTGGAGGCTCAGGGAAGTCTAAGCCTTTAGAAAGCTCTCCAGTGAGTCTCATCATCAACCAGGCTTGGCAGCCACAGATCTACAGCTTCCTGACCCAGAGATACCTGGGTCACAGGAGGGGTCAGAGCTGCCTGTGGCACTGGTTGTGAACTGGCGTAAGGCTTTCTCAGGTGGGGACCCTGGAGTCCTGAGTACCAGGACCATGCATATGCCGCAGGCTTCTGAGGAGGAGAAGAAAGGAAGGATGGAAAAAGCCCATGCGGAGGAACAGGGCTGCTCCACCTCTTGGACGTCCAGGGCCATCTTTATGCTGTGCCGTTGCAAGGTAGTGATACCAAGTTCCCTTTTTAAAAAGCCCTGTGGCTGGATGCAGTGGCTCATGCCTGTAATCCCAGCACTGTGGGAGGCCAAAGCGGGCAAATCACCTGAGGTCAGGAGTTCCAGACCAGCCTGGCCAACATGGCAAAATCCTGTCTCCACTAAAAATACGAAAATAAGCTGGGTGTGGCGGCGGGTGCCTGTAGTCCCAGCTACTTCGGAGGCTGAGGCAGGAGAGTCGCTTGAACCCGGGATGCGGAGCTTGCAATGAGCCGAAATGGCGCCACTGTACTCCAGCCTGTGCGACAGAATGAGACTCCATCTCGGGGGGAAAAAAAAGTGAGCCCTTTTACAGAAAACTACTAAGTAAACAATAGTAGAGTGGTACTTGAGTGACTGATGTTTGGGTACTTTTTCTTGATGTTCTAAAATAGAGCTGCACTGTCTAATGTGATTGTCACCAGCCTCATGGAGCTGTGGAGTACTTGGAGTGTGCTGGTGTGAGAGGCAGAGTTGCCAAACTTAGTAAATAAAAGTGTAGGGTGCCTCCCACTCCACCAGTGTGGGCTGTGCACAGTGACTTCCTTCCAGAATGGAAAGGGGGATAAAAGAGTAACTTTACGGTGGCGAAACCCTGACAAACTGCCTCAGCCAGCTGGCCAAGGTTAACATCAAGTGATACATCACGTTAATAGCACACATGGGTAAGACACCTGAGGCCCTGGGAGGCCAGGACTTAGAAGCCTCAAATTCCACAGCCAGTCCTCACCGCCCTCACGTGGCTCCTGCAGAGGATAGGGACAGTGCCCTAAGGAGCATTTGGGAGCCTCATGTGACTACACGAGGTCTCGAAGGCCTGGAGAGGCATTTGCGGACATGGCGTCTTCCATAGGTATGACAGCCGGGCTTGGTGCTTGAGGCCTCTGGTCAGAGCCTGTAATGCCATGTCATGAATTGCCACAAACTTAGCAGCTTAAAAAAACAAATGTATTAATATCTCACAGTTTCTGTGGGTCGGGGTCTGGTAGGGTGTTGTTGGGTTCTCTGCTCAGGGCCTCGTTAGGCCAAAATCGAGGTGTCGGCCAGCTGAGCTCTCTTCGGGAGGCTTTGAGAAGAATCCAGAATGGGCATCCAGGCTCATCAGGCTGTTGGCAGAATTCAGTTCCTTGCAGTTGTAGGGCTGAGGTCCCATTTCCTTGCCAGCTGTAAACTGGAGGCTCCTAGAGGTCCCCTCCATCTTCAGGAATGAGCCTTGAATCTGCCTCCTGCTCTCCAGCCTCTGATTTCCTGGGCCCAGGTTTAGAGAGGGCTCATGTGATTGGCTCAGGCCCCCTACCTTAAGGTCAGGTGACTTGGGACTTTACTTCTGCAAAATCACTGCACAGCAACACCTAGATTTGTGTTCAGTTGAATGCCTGGGGGAAGGTGTATCCAACAGGGGTGGGAATCGTGTCTGTGAAGGGGAAGGGGTATTTTAGAATTCTGTCCACAAGGACCTGCCAGATGGAACAGCACAAGAGGGCTTCAGATCCAGACAGCATGGTTCCAATCCCAGCTTTACAACCACTCAATAAATGATTTGGGACACACAGCCTCTTTGGGCTTCCGTTTCCTCACTTTGCAAAATTGGAGTAAGAACAGCCTTGTTCGCCGCCCTGTAGTCCCAGCTACTCGGGAGGCGGAGGCAGGGGAATCACTTGAACCCAGGAGGCGGAGCTTGCAGTGAGCCAAGATCACACCATTGCACTGCAGCATGGGTGACAAAGCAAGACTCCATCATACAAAAAACAAAAACAAACAAAAAAAAAACCAGCCTCGTTAAATTCATCCCGTGTGTTGATGCACTGACTGTAATATTCCTGCTATTAGTCACTTGCTTCCAGAGCTGCCCTGCCCATTGCGAGAGCTCTTCTGTCTTCCTAGGTGGGAGAATCGTGTTTTCCCTGCCTTTACCACATTCTCCGCCTCTCTGGGTGGTGTCACAATCCTTTAAGGAGAATGAGCGCATTGACTCCAGGATCTTAGTCTCCCCAGTTTGGCGGCTGGCCCCAACTTGGCATGAGAAATAAATGTCAGTGGGAAAAATCTTTTTAAAGATGTACGTATGTAGTAAAATGCATATCCAAACACAAATGTCGTTGCGCGTGTTGATGTGTCTTCAGAAACCTGGGGTAGGGAAGTTTGGTAGGTGGAAGTTACTTTCCATCTCCTTTCTCATTGCATGGCGCATGGAAGATGAGATTTTGGCTTTAGCACTTCGCTGTGAGTGTCCTGTTTATTTCATGGTCATGGGCCTTTAGTACCAAATTTACTTGAAAACTTTGTGAAATTATACAGAAAGAATGAGGAATCTTGGGTAATGGGAAAGCAACCAGCCAGTTTTGCAAAAATTCCAACATGGGTGATTTATAACTAATTGGAAAAACATGTCTCTTCTCAGTTGACTTAATCCTTTTTGCAGTGCTGGGGGCCATAAGCGTTCCCAGAAGGTTTAAGGAGCATAATCAGCTCCCAAGGTGGTCTGCACAGTGACACAAAAGGACAAAGGGCTCTGCCTGCATCTGAGGGTCCTTCAGTCATAGCCAGCTCTGTCTAGCAGAGCAAAGACCCTGTCTGTCATCAGCCTTCTTGGCTAAGGCAAGGGGATGGGTTTGGGATAATAGAGTGTGGGCACTTGTTCTGGCTGGAAACTTAGCCTTCAAAACAAGATTCCAGAGGCAGAGTTTGAGACCCAAACAGGAAAAGGAATGCCCAATGTTGAAGCGCTCAGAGCGGAGGGGTCCCGAGCCGTTTGATTATAAGCAGAGTGTTGGGTCCTTACACACTTTGACAAAGTTGTTTTCAGAGACACGGAAGTTGATGGGTCCCCACTTTCTCTTCCTCATTGGAGTTCCCTGGAAAAGAGTGTTCCCAGGGACAGATGATCTGACGGGGCTACAGCCCCACCAGTGTCCTTAGGAGGGAAACCTGTCAGCAGAGGGACCTGAGCCCTGGCTGATCACATGGGCTATGCTAGGCCAGTATCTGCAGAAACCAACAGCCTGCCCTTAAAGCTCCCAAGTTGGAGAGACCCGGTCGGTTGCGATCCTGGCTTTGCTAGCCAGTCTCAGTCCCCGGCTTCATCTCTCGGGGCCAATGCGATGTTGTTTGTGAGATGGACAGAATGGCATTTCCCCTCCCCCCACCAGGGTGGCTTCAGGATGAAATTCAACATGGGAAGCACCCTCCCCCCACCCCCATGGACCAAGAGGTGATACTATTAGAGTTATATGGGTTTGTGGTTTCCCCTTACTGTCTCCACTTCCTTCCTGAAACCCTGAAAGAGGCTTCGCAGGAAAGGAAGGGTCTTTCGGATGCCTGAGTGCAGCTGGGAATGGCTGTCCCCAGTTAGCCAGGCTGGTTGGAGCCCAGGGTGAGTTGGCTGGGTTGTGGGTTTGAACCACCAGAATCACTGAGGCACAGCTGGCCCACTGCCGAGTGCTGCCAGCCATCCTGCAAACGCCACCATTGCTCATCCCTGGGAGACGCTCCAGCATTGACCAAAAGGGTTGCCGGGTCTTGTCCTGCTCAGGACAGGCCACTCTAGAGTGATCTATAGTCATACTGTAAGGATAGATCTGGGTCCTGTGCCTCCCAGGGACCCTGAGCACAGAATACACATGACAGGGCCCCAGCACACGGGCACCGGCCCCTCTTGTTAGTATTAATTATGCACTTATGTGAAATGCACCTGCTCTTGAAGAAGGGGACAGCCAATGATTAAAACAGTTGAGGGCAGGTCACCAGGCTGTTTAAGGCTCCATTAAGAAATGGCTATGAGAGGGTTACTTTAGAGCAAGGGAAGGGTCTTCCTGTTGCAGGGGCTCTGTGCCTGGCCAGCACCACCTCCCCCGCCTTGTTTTGTTTTGTTTTGTTTTGTTTTTGAGATGGAGTCTCGCTCTGTTGCCCAGGCTGGAGTGCAGTGGCGCAGTCTCAGCTTACTGCAACCTTTGCCTCCCAGGTTCAAGCAATTCTCCTGCCTCAGCCTCCCAAGTAGCTGGGACCACAGGTGTGTGCCACCATTCTTGGCTAACTTTTTGTATTTTTAGTGGCGACGAGGTTTCACTCTTTTAGCCAGGATGATCTCAATCTCTTGACCTCGTGATCCGCCCACCTTGGCCTCCCAAAATGCTGGGATTACAGGCGTGAGCCACCGTGCCCGGCCAGCCAGTCCCTTATTTTATGGAAACCCCAGCCTATTCCAGCCACCCAAGAACCTTCGTTAAGTGGCTCTGAAGTAGGAATGGCTACTTAATTTGCAGAGATCAGCATAAAATGAAAATCAATAATTTTCAGAAATTAAGATTCAAGATGGTAACAGAGCATCCAAGCAAGCACTGGGGACCCTTCTGAGCACGGGGCCCTGTCTGTGCAGTTTGCATACAGCCCAGGTCTGGAGAGAGTGCAAGGCAGGCAGCTGGCTTGTAGCATGTGAGTGAACTGAGTCACCCTGCCCTTTGTGGGAATTGACCTGCATCTTTTCTAGGCTGTTGGCCAGGGCAGGGCTGATGACATGAGCGGGGCTTGCCCTGGTCTGGGCTGAATATGATACACCGTGACAAGTAGAAGGGAGGGGGATTGGAGTAGGGTGCCCCAGGCAGCAGCATCTCTGTACAACAGGAAGTCCCTGAGCTTGGACACATGACTTGATCACCTGTCACAAGGTTCAAGGTGAAACCCAGAAGGCCAGGCAATGATGCATTGAAACTGTCACTACCCAAGTCAGCATTTTCCAATACCATGAAACACTTTTGGCCGGGTGCGGTGGCTCATGCCTGTAATCCCAGCACTTTGGGAGGCTGAGGCGGGCAGATTATGAGGTCAGGAGACTGAGACCATCCTGGTTAACACAGTGAATACTAAAAATACAAAAAATTAGCCGGGCGTGTGGTGGGGCCTGTAGTCCCAGCTACTGGGGAGGCTGAGGCAGGAGAATGGCATGAACCCAGGAGGCGGAGCTTGCAGTGAGCCGAGATGGCCCCACTGCACTCCAGCCTGGGCAACAGAGCGAGACTCCATCTCAAAAAAAAAAAAACCACAAAAAAACCAAACTTTTTTATAGATACGAGGTCTCGGTGTGTTGGCCAGGCTGGTCTTGAATTCTTGGTCTCAAGTGATCCTCCTGCCTCGGCCTCCCAAGGTGTTGGGATTACAGTCATGAGCCACTGCACCTGGCCTCCAACACCATTTTTAAAATTTTGATATATCTGTGATTTTGGATTATATCTGTTTTGTTACTTCTGTTAGAGAAAACTGACCTGGCCGGGCGCGGTGGCTCATGCCTATAATCCCAGCACTTTGGGAGGACAAGGCGGGTGGATCACTTGAGAATCAGGAGTTTTAGACCATCCTGGCCAACATGGTGAAACCCCGTCTATACTAAAAATCAAAAATTAGCCAGGCATGGTGGTGGGTGCCTGTAATCCCAGCTACTCAGAGGCTGAGGCAGAAGAATCGCTTGACCCTGCGAGACAGAAATTGCAGTGAGCCGAGATCGCCCCACTGCACTCCAGCCTCGGCGACAGAAGAAGACTCTGCCTCCAGAAAAAAAAAAAAAAAAACTTCAAAAGCAGATTTGTCATTGCGAGGTGACCTGTTAACCATGAGTGTACAAGGACAAACCAAATCAGGGTGAAATAATTTGTGCCTTGTTTTCTTTGCCTTTGACCTTCAGCCCCGTGCATTCCTGCAAACGCTTTGTCCCTAGTAAACCTTATGAAGACCTTAACTTTTCTGTTTTAAGTGAGATTTCCAAGTGAATTTAAGTTGTGTGGAACAGGACACTCCCTTTACTGGAGAGCAATTGGTATCTGAAGAGAATGAGATAGAGGTTGCTAAGGAAACCCTTGTTTGCAATGTTTGGTTTATAGAAATTATTGGTGAATAAGAAAAATAAGTTTATTCTTTCTTCCAGATGGTAAACTGGAAGGGAAGCGTGTTACTGGGTAAAGTGAGTCATGGGCCGTGGGAGGCTCAGATGGAGCAGGGCTCTGGGATGCCTCTCTCTCTATTTACTTGGGACCCCTTTCTAATTTACCTACCAGGCCTCAAAAGACAGACAAAGCCCTCTAATCTGTTGAGGCAGGAACAGATAAAATTCCTCTGGGTGGATGGGTAGGGGAGGGAAGGAGGAAGTTTGCAGAAACTGAAAGAGAACTTTTTTGGGGGGAGAGGGAGAAATTTCTTGTTTAATTACAAAACCAAATATCATTTGCAATGCCTTCCTTCTCCTAGTAGTCTTAAGGAATTGATAAGTAATTCACATACCACGAAATGCAGCACTTTAAAGTGTACCATTCTCTGACGTTTTTTGTTTTTGAGATGGAGTCTCGCTCTGTCACCCAGACTGGAGTGCAATGGCACGATCTCGGCTCACTGCAACCTGCGCCTCCTGGATTCAAGCCATTCTTCTGCCTCAGGCTCCCGAGTAGCTGGGGTTACAGGCACCCGCCATCATTCCTGGCTACGTTTTGTATTTTTTGTAGAGATGAGGTTTCACCATGTTGGGCAGGCTGGTCTTGAACTCCTGACTTCAGGTGATCTGCCTGCCTCGGCCTCCCAAAGTGCTGGGATTACAGGCGTGAACTACCATGCCTGGCCTTTCTCTGGTGTTTAGCGTATTCACACGGTGGTACAACCATCACCACTACTAATTCGAGAACACTTCATCACCCTAAAAGAAACGCCATACCCATTAACAGTCAATCCCACAATCCTCCCATCCCCCTCAGCTCTTGCCATCATGAATGTACTTTCTGTCTATATGAATTGGTCTGTTTTGGACATTTCTTTCCAATGTAATCACACAATATATAGCATTTTGTGTCTGGCTTCTGGCACTCAGCATGGTGGGTTTTTAAAATTGTTGTTGGTGTTTTGAGACAGAGTCTCACTCAGTCGCCCAGGCTGGAGGGCAGTGGCACGATCTCGGCTCACTGCAACCTCTGCCGCCCTGGTTCAAGTGATTCTCCTGCCTCAGCCTCCCAAGTAGCTAGGATTACAACCACCTGCCACCATGCCCAGCTAATTTTTGTATTTTTAGTAGAAATGGGGTTACACCATGTTGGCCAGGCTGGTGTTGAACTCCTGGCCTCCAGTGATCCACCCGCCTCAGCCTTCCAAAGTGCTGGGATTACAGGTGTGAGCCACCATGCCTGGCTCAGCATGGTGTTTTCAATATCCATTCATGTTGTGGCCTATATCAGTACTTCATCCCTTTTTATGACTGATTCCTTTTTATGACATAATATTCCATCATATGGATAGACCACATTTGGTTTATCCACTCATTGGTGGATGGGCTTTTGGTTGTTTTTCTTAATTTTTGGCAAAAGGGACTTATTGACACCTAATGGAACTGCAGGAGTCCCAAAGCTGGGCCTTGGTTTTAGGAAAGACTTAACCAGAAGTTGGGCAAAGGATAGCACAGTATTTGATGTTCCTCATGAAAAATGCCATTTTCTTAGGTGGCAGTTGTTATTGATAGAGATGAGGTCTCACTATGTTGTCCAGGATGGTCTCAAGCTCCTGAGCTCAAGTGATCTGCCCACCTTGGCCTCCCAAAGTGGTGAGCCACTGTACCAACCCCATTTTCTGCGTTTTTAATTGTTCCATCAAAAAAGTAGGAAACCCACATATTATCTGTTTATCTGATGTTAATAGAGCTTTTTTATAATTAATGTTTACATAGATATCTTTTTTCATCCTGTATTTTCATCTTATCTGTTTTTCTATGTAAAGTGTGCCTCTTCTACACGTTATGTAGGTGAGTCATGTTTTTGTTTGTTTTTTTTAAATTTAGTCTATCTCACTTTCACTTGGAGTGTTTAGTTCACTTTCGTTCAATGGAATTTCTCTTTTTTTTTTTTTTTTTTTTAAGAGACGGAGTCTCACTCTGTCGCCCAGGCTGGAGTGCAGTGGTGCAATCTCGGCTCACTGCAAGCTCCGCCTCCCGGGTTCACGCCATTCTCCTGCCTCAATCTCCCAAGTAGCCAGGACTACAGGCGCCTGCCACCACGCCTGGCTAATTTTTCGTATTTTTTAGTAGACAGGGTTTCACCGTGTTAGCCAGGATGTTCTCTATCTCCTGACCTCGTGATCCGCCTGCCTCGGCCTCCCAGAGTGCTGGGATTACAGGTGTGAGCCACTGCGCCCAGCCCAATGGAAATTCTAATGTATGCTATTTGTGTTTTTTGTTGTTGTTGTTGTTTTTAGACACAGTCTTGCTTTGTCGCCCAGGCTGGAGTGTGCAGTGGCATGATCTCGGCTCCCTGCAACCTCCGCACCCCTCCCCCCGCCCTGGGTTCAAGCGATTCTCCTGCCTTAGCCTCCCGAGTAGCTGGGATCACAGGTGCGCGCCAGTGCGCCCAGCTAATTTTTTTTTTTTGTATTTTTCGTAGGGAGCCAGCGCGCCCAGCCTATTTCGCTTTGTCTCTTGTTCCTCCTTTCTTGCCTTCTTTTGGATTAATGGAGTGATTCTTCACATTTCCTTTCATCTCTGTTGGCTTTTGGCTATATCTTTTTGCTCTGTGTTTTTAGCTATATATGTTTTCTTTAGCGATTGTTCTAGGGATTACAACACACACCCTACGGGGCTTATGAAACCACTTGGGCAAGAAGGCAGTAAAAAGAAATGAAGCACAGACATGGGCCACACATGGGTGAGCCTCGAACTTTATGCCAAGTCTAAGCAGCCAATGACAAAGGGCCACGTATTGTATGATTGCATTTATGTGAAATGTCCACACATGGGTGAGCCTCGAACTTCATGCCAAGTCCAAGCAGCCAATGACAAAGGGCCACATATTGTATGATTCCATTTATGTGAAATGTCCAGAATGGGAAAATCCAGAGAGAGAGGGAGCAGATTACTGGTCACCCAGTGCTGGGGAGGAAGGAAGAATTGGGAGGGGTGATGACTAAGGATAACAGGGTTCCTTGTTGGGGAAATGAAAATGTTGTAAAATCAATTGAATTGTAGTGATGGATGCACCGTTCGGTAAGTATACAAAAAGCCACTGATTTTGACACTTTATTTTTTATCTCTTTCTATCTATCTATCTAGGAGACAGTCTCTGTTGTCCAGGCTGGAGTGCAGTGGCATGATCTTGGCTCACTGCAACTTCTGCCTCCCGGGTTCAAGCTATTCTCCTGGCTCAGCCTCTTGAGTAGCCGGGATTACAGGTGTGTGCGACCACACCTGGCTAATTTTTGTTTGTTTCAGATGGAGTCTTGCTCTGTCGCCCAGGCTGGAGTGCAGTGGCACGATCTTGGCTCACTGCAACCTCTGCCTCCTGGGTTCAAGTGATTCTCCTGCCTCAGCCTCCCGAGTAGCTGGGATTACAGGCGCCCACTACCTGTAACACCCAGCTAATTTTTTTTGTACTTTTAGTAGAGATGGGGTTTCACCATGTTGGCTAGGCTCATCTCTAACTCCTGACCTCAGGTGATCCACCTGCCTTGGCCTACCAAAGTGCTGGGATTACAGGCATGAGCCACCGTGTCTGGCCCCATAAGGTGGATTTATATTCACTTTTTAAGAAACTGCCAAACTGTGTTTTGGAGTGGCCATACTGCCACGTTCCCCCCTGCATGTGTGAAGGCTCCATTTCCACACACCCCCGCTTGATATTGATGTGACATCTTTTTAATGTTGAACCTTTCTCAATAACACATGCAGCATGGCCTTCTTTGCATTCAAAGTGTTTCATATCCCTCGGCAGCATTCGAAAGATTTCTTCATATAGATTGTGTGTGTATATTTTTGCACATTTATTTCTGAGAGTTTTGTTTTTTGGGAGTGTGCTGTTGCAAATGGGATGTTTTCTTCTGTTAACTTTTCTAACTGCTTGTTTGTACATAGGAAGACTGAGGCCAGGCTTGGTGGCTCACGCCTATAATCCTAGCACTTTGGGAGACTGAGGCAGAAGGATTGCTCGAGCCCAGGAGTTTGAGACCAGCCTGGGCATCATAGTAAGACTGCATCTTTATTTTATTTTATTTGTTTTTTTTTTTGAGACAGGGTCTTTCTTTGTCACCCAGGCTAAGTGCAGTAATGCAGTCCCGGTTCACTGCAACCTCCACGTCCTGGGTTCAAGCAATTCTCGTGCCTCAGCCTTCTGAGTACCTGGTATTACGGGTGTGTGCTATCACACCCGGCTAATTTTTGTATTATTAGTAGAGATGGAGTTTTGCCACGTTGGCCAGGCTGGTATCGAACTCCTGGCCTTGAGCAATCCGCCTCTCTCGGCCTCCCAACGTGCTGGGATTACAGGCATGAGCTGTGCCCGGCCCCATCTCCATATTTTAAAAATTAAGAAAAAGGAAGGCTGCTTAATATGTTACTTTTGTACCTAACTCCTTAGCAAAATCTGTCTGCCTCATTTTTCAGAGTAAATATAATTATTTTACCTCCTGCTTTTTTCTTAAATGTTTTACTTTCCTCCTTGCCTAGTTTCATCAGCTAGGGCCTCCAAAATAATAGTGGTAACAGAGGCCATTCTTTTGTTGCGAAGGTTAATGGAAGCTTGTGTTGCTTCCATCCCCTACAAATGATGCTGGGCTCTGGCTTGATGGGTATGTGTCTGGATGTAATTTCCTTTATTGTGTGTAATTTAAGGAAGTATCCCTCTTTCTAATTTGATGGGGTTTTTTTCCCTAAATTTTGTAGTAAATTTTGTCAAATGCCTTTTCAACATCTACGATGATTATGATTTTTAACATATTAATATGAATGAAATTAGGCTGGGCGCAGTGGCTCACACCTGTAATCCCAGCACTTTGGGAGGCCGAGGCAGGCAGATCACAAGGTCAGGAGATCGAGAGCATCCTGGCTAACATGGTGAAACCCCATCTCTTCTAAAAATACAAAAAAACTAGTCGGGTGTGGTGGCGGGCGCCTGTAGTCCCAGGAGGGTGAGGCAGGAGAACTGAGTGAACCCAGGAAGCGGAGCTTGCAGTGAGCCTAGATCGCACCATTGCACTCCAGCCTGGGTAACAGAGCGAGACTCCATCTCAAAAAAGAAAAAAAAAAAAAAGAAAAAAAAATATATATATATGAAATTAAAAGATGTTCTAATTTTGAGCCATCCTTGTCACACTGTAGAAGTCTCACTTGGTTTAGGTCATTTTTTTTAGGCCCCAGTGGGGTTTGTTTGGTAATATTTTATTTTGGATTTTGTTACATTGATTTGTATGTAAACGTGTTACCTTGTTTTGTTTTGGAGATAGGGCCTTGCTCTGATGCCCAGGCTGGAGTGCAGTGGTGTGATCATAGTTTATTGTGATTTCGAACTCCTGGGCTCAAGTGATCCTCCTGCCTCAGCCTCCTAGGTGGCTACAGGCATGTGCCACCATGCCTGGCTAATGATTAAACTTTTTTAGAGACAGTCTTGCTATGTTGTCCAGGCTGGAGTTCAGTGTATATTGTAGACGTGAATTGGTCTTTCCGCTGGAATCATTCCCTCTCCTATCTGTTTCGAATTCATGCACAAGTACTCCACTCACGCCCCCCAGTTGCAAAGTATTGATGTTGTCCAACCTGCCTTGAGAAGGGAGAACTATGTTTCCCTCTTTGTATCTCTGCTGGTGTCCAGTCCACTGCTGTGTTTTTGGTAAATACTTGACCCACAGAGTGTGGGAGGCAGGAAGGAAAGGCTTCTGCATTTCCTTTCTGGACCAGAAATCATGGATCCGTTAAGCATATTGAGAAACCAACAGGTCAGGTGGCTGCACACTCTAGTTGCATCTGACTCTGAATTGCTCAGGGTCCCCTGCGCACCAGTGATTTGCTTTTCTTTTATTGCAAAAGCAGAAGTGGGGGCTGACTGAGGTTGGGCAGCCTTGGGAGGCAGGCAGGCGCGCGTCAGCGCCATCCTGGCTGTTTGTAGGTTGTATGACCTTGGGGAAATCCCCTCAACTCTCTGAGCCTTTGTTTCTTCTCTCATTAAGTGGGGATCATCCATTCCTCATTGGACTATTGTAAGGTTTAAGATCAAACATCTTTTTTTTCTTTTTTTTTTTTTTTGAGGCGGAGTCTTCGCTCTGTCGCCCAGGCTGTAGTGCAGTGGCGCGATCTCGGCTCACTGCAAGCTCCGCCTCCCAGGTTCACACCATTCTCCTGCCCCAGCCTCCTGAGTAGCTGGGACTACAGGAGCCCGCCACCTCGCCCGGCTAATTTTTTGTATTTTTAGTAGAGATGGGGTTTCACCATGTTAACCAAGATGGTCTTGATCTCCTGACCTCATGATCCACCCGCCTTGGCCTCCCAAAGTGCTGGGATTACAGGAGTGAGCCACTGTGCCCGACCCAAACTTTTTTTTTTTTTTTTTTTTTTTTGAGACGGAGTCTCTGTTGCCAGGCTGGAGTGCAGTGGTGTGATCTTGGCTCATTGCAGTCTCCGCCTCCTGGGTTCAAGCAGTTTTCTGCCTCAGCCTCCTGGGTAGCTGGGATTACAGGCGCCAGCCACCACGCCCGGATTTTTTTTTTTTTTTTTTTTTCCCCCCAGTAGAGATGAGGTTTCACCATGTTGGCCAGGCTGGTCTTGAATTCCTGACCTTATGAGCCACCCACCTCGGCCTCCCAAAGTGCTGGGATTACAAGCGTGAGTCACCACACCCAGCCCCCAGATCAAACATCTTTCAAGGCACTTGGAGCAGTGCCTGGTCTCCAGGGTCTTTAGGCTGTAACCATAGCAAAACACTCAAATCACAGCCACTCTCCTTCTGTCTTCCCTCCAGTGTGGGGGTGTGGAGGACCAACCTTCTCATTCCCATTCACCCTGGAGTTCTTTCTTCGGAACTTCATCTAGCACCTGCTGTGCACCAGGGATTCATTGGGGGGGATGATGGGGCGGAGGTCAAGGACGGTCAAGTCTGGCCTTCAGCTTGCCTCAGTCCCCGTGGCTGATGCCTTGCCCTTTGCTCTGGAATCTGGACCCTACAAGCTCCTACCAGGCTCAGTGCAGAGAGGGCTCTAGGGCACCCCCTATCGGTGAGCAGATTCCATAGCCACCCACACCTCCCCCTCTCTTGAGTGGATAATCAACCCCAGCAATCCAGAGACATGTTCTTGGATTCTGCCAGCTTTATTTTTCAGTTGAAAACTCAAAGGAAAAAGTTATATTCCCAAAAGAAAGTAAAAAACTTCCAATGATACAGCCTGGGGGCCTGAGTTCACAGGTGCCCCTACCAAAACAGAGGTCCTCCCCAGGGCTCCCCAGGGTCCCAGTGTGTCTACCCCAAAGAGAGAAGCTCCCTACCTGGGTTTCTGATTAATGGGCTTGGGGCCATCAGTTCCCCTCAAGGAATCTCCTGTCTCAAAAGACCCCTGGGTCAGGCAGGGAAAGCCAGCACCAAGCAGCTGAGCTGGCTTCGTGTCCCCCAGCACGCAGTCAGCATTCTGAAGCAGTGGCTTCCCAAATGGCTGTTGAATAAGTGAATAAATATCTTGGGCACGAACAGGGGCCAGGTGGAGTTTTCTCTGCAGAGCTGGTACTCGCTGGCCGCACTGTCTCCTGGTTTACAGTGGAGGTGTGGAGGAAGGGGGAGAATTACCCAGACCAGTGGGAGAGTTTCATGTCCCCCGCAAGTATTTTGAGCCCAGTGGCAAGGAGCCCTTCTTCCCTGCGTTTGCAGCATGTGCGGTTCTGAGTTTCCTGGCATTCCATGCTAGTTATTCTGTCCCAGCCATGAATCTTGCCATTGCCAGGGAGCTGGAATTGCAGTAGAAGGTGAAGGAGTTTGAAGTCTGGCAGCCTAGTGCTGGCATAGACAAAATCTCAAACTGTAAAGGAGAGAGAAGAGAAGTAAGACTAGGCTATGGGCCCCAGAGGAGGCCCCTGCTGTTTCTTGAAATAAATTATGCTGGGGCCCCTGGCCCTCATTATTAAAACGACAACTCCCCCTCCACTCCCACTCATCTCCCTCCCTCCTTTTTGTAAGAGCAGCCGGCATGGGTCAATGAGTCCCTACACCTGCAGGGCCTTTGCAGGCAGTGGTGCTAGGCCCAGCCTGCTGCGTTCCTTGGAAATTGAACAAGCATCTGTGGAGTGTCAGGCTCTGCTGCCAGCACCCTGGACACAAAGAAGACCAAGACATAGTTCCTAGCCAAGGGGAGGTCGGAACCTTAGCACACGATGCTTTGAGAGCTCAGGATGCATCCAACCCAAAGTGTGGGCTAAAGGGAGCTCACTGTGTGGGTGAGATCTTCAGTATAGCATGTGGTGGAGGCCATGCCACGGTGCTCCTGGCCCTAGAGGGACTGCTCTGCTGTTTCACCATCAAGTGGGGTGGACAAGGGCACAGATGGACACTCAGAGCTACCAGGCAAAGGAAGTGTCCTTCTATCCCTCATCTGCTAGGAGAACTGTTTAAAAGATGGGCTTTAATTTTTTTGAGATGGAGTCTCGCTCTATCACCCAGGCTGGAGTACAGTGGCTCACGGCAACCTCTGCCTCCCGGGTTCAAGCAATTCTCCTGCGTCAGCCTCCTGAGTAGCTGGGATTACATGCGCCTGCCATCACACCTGGCTAATTTTTATATTTTTAGTAGAGACGGGGTTGGGCCAGGCTGATCTCGAACTTTTGACCTCAAGTGATCCACCTGCCTTGGCCTCCCAAAGTGCTGGGGTTACAGGAGCGAGCCACCGTGCCCAGCTATTTATTTTTTTTGGAGATGGAGTCTTGCTCTGTCGCCCAGGCTGGAGTGCAGTGGTGCAATCTCAGCTCACTGCAACCTCTGCGTCCCGGGTTCAAGTGATTCTCCTGCCTCAGCCTCCCAAGTAGCTGGGATTACAGGTACATGCCACTATGCCCGGCTAATTTTTATATTTTTAGTAGAGACAGGGCTTCACCATGTTGGTCAGGCTGGTCTCAAACTCCTGACCTCAGGTGATCTGCCTGCCTCGGCCTCCCAAAGTGCTGGCATTACAGGCATGAGTGACATTGCCTGGCCGGGAAGTACCCTTCTATTCCTCATCTGCTAAGAGAACTGTTTAAAATATGGGGTTTAGGTGGCCTTTTCTGCCATCTCTTTCTACTACATTCTGGTTCTTTTTCAGATATATAATTTTCAGTAATTAGTAAATTAGCTGATTTGCTAAATTAATTACTAAACTACAAATTTAGTAATTAGTAATTTTAATAATTTCTAGTTCCCTGCTAAAATCTATAATCTGTGTCTAATAAGCCTACTATCTGAGTCCTGTGGGTCTGTGTCTATTGCCTGTCTGTGCTAGTTTTTACGCTTAAGGAGATGAAATTCTAAGAGTGTTTGGTTTTATAACTACGGTGTTCATAGGTAAAATGTTTATCATTGTATCACCACACCTAGCACAGAGATGCTCAATATACATTTCTAGTGTAAAAAATTTTAAATGTAGTTAAAGACATGTAAAATTTACCATAACCATTTTAAAGTACACAATTCAGTGTAAGTACATTCATATTTTTGTGCAACCAGTCTCTGGAACTCAGTAAATCCCGCCAAACTGAAACTTTATCCCCATTAAATAACCCATTACTGCTCTCTCCCAGCTCCCGGCAGCCACCACTGTACTTTCTGTCTCTGTGAAACTGATTACTGTAGGTGCTTCAAATAGGTGGAGTCATACAGTACTTATGTTTTCGTGACTGGCTTATTTCACTTTGTATAATGTCCTCAAGGGTCATCCATGTGGTAGCGTGTGTCAGAATTTCCTTCGTTTTGAAGGCTGCATCACGATTGATTGTATGGAGGGACCACATTTATCTGTCAGTGGACACTTGGGTTGCTGCTGTCTTCTGGCCGTTGTGAATAATGCTGCTATGAACATCGGTGTATAAATGTGTGAGACCCTTTGAATTTTAGGGGATACATACCCAGAAGTAGAATTGCTGGACTGTATGGTAACTCTTTGTTTTGAGACAGAGTCTGGCTCTGTCACCCAGGCTGGAATGCAGTGGTGCGATCTTAGCTCACTGCAACCTCCGCCTCCCGGGTTCAAGTGATCCTCATGCCTCAGCCTCCCAAGTAGCTGGGATTACAGGGCCGCACCACCACACCCGGCTAATTTTTGTATTGTAGTAGAGATGGGGTTTCACCATGTTGGCCAGGCTGGTCTTGAACTCCTGGCCTCAAGTGATTTGCCCACCCCAGCTTCCCAAAGTGCTAGGATTACAGGTGTGGGCCATCGCACCTGGCCTATTAACTTTTTGATGAATTGCCATACTGTCTTCCATAGCTGCAGCACCATTTTATATTCCCAGTAAGAACACACAAAGGTTCAAACAACTCAATGTCCTAACACTTGTTATTTTCTGTATTGATTACAGCCATCCTAATAGGTCTGAGGTGGCACCTCCATGTACTTTTTTTTTTTTTTTTTTTTTTTTTTTGAGACAGAGTCTTGCTCTGTCACCGAGGCTGGAGTGCAGTGGCGGGATCTCAGCTCACTGCAACCTCTGCCTCCCGGGTTCAAGCAATTCTCCTGCCTCAGCCTCTTGAGCAGCTGGGACTACAGGCATACACCACCACTCCCAGCTAATTCTTTATTTTTAGTAGAGACGTGGTGTCACCACGTTGGCCAGGCTGGTCTCGAACTCCTGACCTCAAGTGATCCACCCATCTTGGCCTCCCAAAGTGCTGGGATTACAGGCGTGAGCCACTGTGCCTGGCCCCTCCATGTGGTTTTGATTTGAGTTCCCCTAATAATTAGTGATGTTGAGCATCTTTTTATGTGCTTATTGGCCATTTACATATCTTATTTGGAGAAATGTCTATTCAAGTCCTTTGTACATGTTTTTTTTTTTTTTTTTTGAGACGGACTTCACTCTTGTTGCCCAGGCTGGAGTGCAATGGCGCAATCTCGGCTCACCGCAACCTTTGCCTCCCAGGTTCAAGCAATTCTCCTGCCTCAGCCTCCCAAGTAGCTGGGATTACAGGCGCCCACCACGCCCAGCTAATTTTGTATTTTTAGTAGAGACGGGGTGAGAAACCCCGTGGATAACATGTTGAGGCTGGTCTCGAACTTCTGACCTCAGGTGATCCACCCGCATCGGCCTCCCAAAGTGCTGGAATCACAGGTGTGAGCCACCGCGCCGGGCCCTTTGTACATTGTTGAACCGGGTCAGGTTTTTGTTGTTATATTGTGAGAGTGCTTTATGTATTCTAGATGGGAACTCCTTATCAGATATAATTTGCACATCTTAACTCCCATTCTGTAGGACGCCTTTTCACTGTGTTAATAGTATCCTTCAATGCAATCCAGTTTGTCTATTTCTCCTTTTGTTGCTTGTGCCTTTGGTGTCATATGCTCCATATCTAAGAAATCATTGACAAAGGAAGCCCTCCTACTGTGTTTTAAGAGTTGTATAGTTTTAGCTCTTACAGTTAGGTCTTTGATCCATTATTGAGGTTTTCTTTTTTTTTTTTTCCAACATGTTATAAGGTTAGAGGTTAACTTCATTCTTTTGCATGTGGATATCTAGTTTTCCCAACACCATTTGTTGAAAGACTGTCCTTTCCCCCATTCAATAGTCTTGGCATCCTTATTGAAATCACTTGACCACATGTGTAAGAGTTTCTTTCTAGACTCTGTATTTCATTCCACTGGTCTGTATGTATGTCTTTACGCCAGTACCACACTTTTGACCACTGTAGCTTTCAATAAATTTTGAAATTGGGAAGTATAAGACGTACAACTTTGTTCTTTGTTTTCAAGATTGTTTTGGCCATTTGGGGTCCCTTGAAATCGTGTATAAACTTTAGGATGGATTTTTCTATAATTGAAGAAAAAATGCCACTGGGATTTTGATAGCAATTACGCTAAACCTGTAGATCACTTTTGAGTAGTATTGACATCTTAATGATATTCTTATAATCCATAAATATGAGATGCCTTTACATTTGTTGTACAACCGGTCTCTGGGACTCTACATCCTGCCAAAGTCTTTGCCTCCTGGTTAAGTTTATTCCCATTTTATTCTTTTTGATGCTATTGTAAATGGACTTTTTTTTTTTTTTTAAAGATGGTGTCTCACTGTGGTGCCCAGGCTGGAGTACAGTGGCTGTTCACAGGCATAATCATCATCAAAACTGACAGCCTTGACCTCTGAGGCTCAAGCGATCCTCCTGCCTCAGCCTCCCAAGTAGCTGAGACTATAGGCGTGCACAACCATGCCCGGCAGGAATTGTTTTCTTAATTTCCTTCTTGGATTGTTGACTGTTAGCGTGTAGAAATGCAACTGACTTTCGTATGTTGATTTTGTAATCCTGAAACTTTGACAAATTATTAGTTCTAACAGTTGTTTTTTATTTCATGCAGTGTTCAGGATTTTCGACAAAGATGATCATGTCATCTATTAACAGATAATTTTACTGCCTCCGTTCCAATTTGGATGCCTTTTCTTTTTCCTTTCTTTCTTAATAGTTCTGGCTAGGATTTCCAGCATTAAGAAAGCAGGTATCATTGTTTAATTCCTCATCTTGGAAAACTTTGTCTTTCATCACTGAGTGTGATGTTAGCTGAGGGTTGTTCATATGACCTTTATTATGTTGAGGTCATTTCTATTTCGAGTCTGTATGTTTTTAATCATGAAAGGGTATTAAACTTTGTTAAATGCTTTTTCTTCACTAACTGAAATAGTCAAGTGTTTTCTTTCGTTCATTCTGTTAATGTGATATCTTACATTGATTCTTATATGGTAACCATCTTTGCATTCCAAGAATAAATCTCACTTGATCATGGTGTATAATCTTTTCTATGATGCTGTCGAATTCTCCTTTTTAGTATTTTGTTGACAACTTTTGCATCTGTATTTATCAGGAATATCGGTCTATTTTCCTCTAGTGCTTTGTCTGCCTTTGGTATCAGTAATGCTGGCCTCACAGAATGAGTTTGGAGGTATTCTTTCCTCAACGTTTTGGAAGAATATGAGCAGGATTGGTATCGATTTTTCAAATGTTTGGTGATTCACCAGTGAAGGCATCTGATCTTGTGCTTTTCTTTCTTTCCAAGTTTTTGGTCACTGATTCAATCTCCTTGGTAGTTACAGGTCTGTTTTTCCATCTTCCATTTCATTTATTTCTGCTCTAACCTTTGTTATTTCATTCCTTCTCCTATCTTTGGGTTTAGGCTGTTCTTTTTCTAATAACTTAAGGTAGAAGGTTAGGTTGTTGGTTTGAGAGCTTTTCCTTTTTCTTTGAGAGAGGGACTTGCCATGTTACCCAAGCTAGTCTCAAACTCCTGGGCTCAAGCAATCTCCTGGCCCTCGGCCTTCCAAGTAGCTGGGATTATAGAACGGTGTCACTGTGCCTGGCTGCTGCTGCTTTTTTTTTTTTTTTTTTTTTGCGGTGGGGCGGGGGTGAGGGGAGAGGTGGAGTCTAGCTGTGTCACCCAGGCTGGAGTGCAGTGGCACAATCTCAGCTTACTGCAACCTCTGCCTCCCGGGTTCAAGTGATTCTCCTGCCTCAGCCTCCCAAGTAGCTGGGATTACAGGTGCCTGCCACCACACCTGGCTAAATTTTATAATTTTAGTAGAGCTGGGGTTTTGCCATGTTAGCCAAGCTGGTCTCAAACTCCTCACCTGAGACGATTTGCCCACCTCGGCCTCCCAAAGTGCTGGGATTACAGGTGGAGCCACCGCACCCAGCCAGCTTCTTTTTTAATTTAAGTGTGTACAGCTACAAATTTCCCTCATAGCACTGCTTTTGCTGCATCCCATAAGATTTCATATGTTTTGTCTCAAGATACTTTCTAATTTTCCTTATTTTTTTTCTTTGATCCACTGGTTTTGTAGTATGTTGTTTAGTTCCCACATATTTGTGGATATTTCAGTTTTCCTTCTATTATGATTTCAGTCATTTAAAATGTATTAAATCTTGCTTTGAAGCCTAACATACAATCTTTCCTGGAGAACATTCCACGTGTACTTTTGAAGAATGTGTTTTCTGCTGTTGGGTGAAGTTATGTGTGTGGTAGTTATCTGTCTGGGTGTTGTATCCATTATTGAAAGTGAGGTATTGGGCCGGGTGCAGTGGCTCAGGCCTGTAACCCCAGCACTTTAGGAGGCCAAGATGGGTGGATCACCTGAGGTCAGGAGTTCAAGACCAGCCTGGTCAACATGGTGAAACCCTGTCTCTACTGAAAATAGCCGGTCGTGGTGGCATACGCCTGTAATCCCAGCTACTCTGAGGCATAAGAATCACTTGAACCCAGGAGGTGGAGGTTGCAGTGAGCTGTTATCACGCCACTGCACTCTAGCCTGGGCAACAGAGTGAGATTCCATCTCAAAAAAATAAAAGTGAGGTGAAATCTCCTACCATTATCATAGAACTATCTATTTCTCCTTTCATTCTACAGTGTTTGCTTCATATATTTAGGAGCTCTGAGGTACATTGCATGTACATTTATAACTTACATCTTTTTGGTGAATTGACTATTATCATTATCTCTTATAACAGCTTTTGACCTTAGGTCGATTTTGTCTGATATTAGTATAGCTACTCCTTCTCTATCTTATTTCATCCTTTCACTTTCAACCTGTATAAGTCTCTTAGTCTTTTGATTGTGGAATTCATTTGTATTTTTAAAGATTACCATTCTGACGCAACTCTCTAACCTGGTGACTGTGTCATGAGGCCCACAGCCAAGGACTGCGGTGAGCAGTTGCTGTGGGAAGACTCCAGCACACTACTGATGGGACTTCCCAATGGGGAAGGACTTCCTGGTGCCACGCTGGTGATTGTTTTCTGCATGGCTTATGGTTTGCTTTCTCTCTCATTTCGTCCCTTTGTGTTTAATTGATGTTTTTATTGTGACACACTTAGGATCTCATTTCCTTTTGTGTACATTCTATAGATATGTTGTCATTACCATGGGGATTGCATGAAACATCCTGAATTTATAGCAATCCATTTTAAACTGGTAAGTTCGATCACATACAAATACGCTACTCTTTGACAGCTCTGCCCCCCTCCTATGTTGTTGATATCACAAAATATATCTATTTTTAGAGACAGGGTCTCACTCTGTCACCCAGGCTGGAGTGCAGTGGCATTATCATAGCTCAGTGTAACCTCAAGCCCCTGGACTCAAGCGATCCTCCTGAGTAGCTGAGACTACAAGTGCATGCCACCACCATGCCTATTTTTTTTCACAAATTATATATTTAACATAGATGTATAGTTATACATCTTTTAAATCCAATAAAATAATTATAAAGATGAATCAAAATTACAATACAGGTCTTTATATGTGGCCTCAAATTTCCACCTAGCATCTTTTTTTTTTTTTTGACTTGAAGGACTCCCTTTAGCATTTCATGCATAATGAACTCTCTCAGCTTTTGTTTATCTGAGAATGTCTTAATTTCTCTGGTCAGACACGAGGTGGGCAGACCACGAAGTCAGGAGTTCGAGAGCAGCCTGGCCAACATGGTGAAACCTCGTCTCTACTAAAAATACAAAAATTTGCCGGGGGTGGTGGCGCATGCCTGTAATCCCAGCTACTCGGAAGGCTGCACCACTGCACTCCAGCCTGAAGGACAGAGCAGAGGCCCTGTCTCAAAAAATTACTAAGAATAGTAAGTGTCTTAATTTCTTAGAGTTCATAATATGCCTTTATTTTGTAACTTATAACCACCTTTTAATTTGTCCTTCAAAAGTTAATTATAATTGGTGACTGCTTTTCTTAGATACTTCTCTGGTGTCCAAGAGGGGAATAACTTAGCCCTTGATTTAAAAAAATAAACCCTAAGGGAGGGAGAGGACCTTAACTGCAGATACCATTCCATTGTGAGACTGTGGCTGTAAGTCTTCTCTGTTGTCCTCCCAGATGTTTTGTTGATGGCTGAAGTAGCGGACAGTTTTGTATTTACATGGTCAAAACAACGAGCACTTCTGCTTGATTCACAGGTTCTCCGAGGTTCCCGTGGAGCCACACCACCTCCTGTCTTGGCACTTCGTAGTCGTCTCATCGAGTCCAAGGCTGCCTCCCAAGGGTCTGCTTGGTACACCGTGAAGTTGATTCCTGCCTTAAGCCTAGCTTTGCAAGCAGTTGTCCTATATTCTCACCAGTCACATTTTTGGTACTAGAACGGTGCGTTTTATGGTGCACTCATAAGTGGACGCTGAAATCACACCCTGGCCATTTGGATGTTCAACCAATGCTTTATGCTGCTGAGTCCTTGGAACTCACCACCCGTGCCAGAACTCACTGGAGCTGAGGTGTGTGGCGCTACCTTGTTTCTCTGTGGCTGGTATTGCACACATTTTTCATGCATTTATTTCCCACTGTTTACTTTTGAGTTTTTGTTTTGTGAGACAGGGTCTCAGTCTGTCATGCAGGCAGGAGTGTGATCATGGCTCAGTGCAGCCTTGACCTCCTGGGTTCAAGCAATCTCGCCTCAGCCTCCCAAAGTGCTGGGAGTACAAGTGTGAGCCACCCCACCTGGCCTACTTTTGAGCTTTGAGTTCTTTATATATTCTAGAGATGAGTCCTCAGTCTGATAGGTGGTCTGTAAACATTCTTCCCAATCTGTAGCTTATCTTTCCATCTTCTTAATAGAGTCTTTCAGACAGCAGAAATAAGATCTCTCTTGCAAATACTCTGCCTCTGTAGCAGGAAAGCAGCCATAGAGTATGTAAATGAACGTTGGTG
This sequence comes from Pongo pygmaeus, assembly GCF_028885625.2. NCBI lineage: Eukaryota > Metazoa > Chordata > Mammalia > Primates > Hominidae > Pongo > Pongo pygmaeus. The sequence goes on from NC_072391.2 coordinate 23,607,104, forward strand.
GATCCCTTGAGTAAGTGTCATTCGTGGTAAAGATATGTCTAGACAGTAAAGATACCTCTAGACAGATCAGTGCTGAGAGGCTATTTCATTCTTAAATAATAGTTGAGCTGGGTACACACGCTAACCTAATGCTTATTTTCTCTTACTCCACTGTCTTCTGCTGTTGCTGGTGGGAGATCAATTATCAACATATTCTTCCTTCTTTCTACCCTCTTCAGTAGCTTTTAGGACCTTTTCTTTGTTTTTTCTGCAGTTTTGTTATGATGGGTCTTGGTATGGATGGATTTATTGTATTGGGGATCGTGCCTCCTGACTCTAAAGGGTCCTGTGTCTATTTTCATTCTGGAATTTTTTTTTTTTTTTTTTTTTTTTTTTTTTTTTTTTTTGAGACGGAGTCTTACTCTGTTGTTCAGGCTGGAGTGCAGTGGCGCAATCTCGGCTCACTGCAAACTCCACCTCCTGGGTTCAAGCGATTCTCCTGCCTCAGCTTTCATAGTTGCTGGGATTACAGGAGCACGCCACCACACCTGGCTCATTTTTGTATTTGTAGTAGAGACGGGGGTTTTGCCCTGTTGACCAGGCTGGTCTCAAAATCCTGACCTCAGGCGATCTGCCCATAGTGCTGGGGTTACAGGCATGAGCCACGGCACCTAGCATTTCTTTTAGACACGTTGGATCCTCTTATTTCATCCTCCCTTTCATTGTCATATTTTCCAATTCATTAATTTTCTCTTCTGTTAAGGTTTTAAATGTCTGAATGGCAGCCACTAATTCTGGCATCTGAAGCTCTTGGAAGTCTACTCCTGTTGTTGCCACTGACTTCTATGCCCATTTAGTGGGGGCTTTGGCTGTGGGAATCATACACAGCACTGGATGAAGGAGCTGTCACCACATGGGATCTGATGCTGTCTCAAGGGTAGCTAGCGTTAGAACTGAATTAGAGGGACACCCTGGTAGTGGGGATAACACACATTTGGTCACAGAAGTCATCTGCTGTGTTGATGATTGTTGTGATGTGAGAACAGAGAGAAAACAGGGCTGAGTATTTTCCCTAAACAGTGGTGTACATTCAAATCCCTGATAAGGCTGGGCGTAGTGGCTCCCACCTGTCACTTCAGCACTTTGGGAGGCTGAGGCAGGAGAACTGCTTGAACTTAGGAGGTGGAAGTTGCAGTGAGCCGAGATTGTGCCACTGCACTCCAGCCTGGGTGACAGAGTGAGACTGTCCTAAAAAAGAAAAAACCTAATAGCAAATTTTCAAGAGGTGACTTAATGTGGCTCTCCGGACACTTAGCTTAGTAGGGGGTAGGGAATCCATCTACAGTGATATAAAGGAGCACCTGAGGCTGGGTAGTTCATAAATGATAGAGATGATTGGCTCACAGTTCTACAGGCTGTACAAGCATGGCTCTAGCATTTGCTTGGCTTCTGGGAGGCCTCAGGAAGCTTACAATCATGGCAGGAGGAAAGAGGTGCCAGGGTCTTTTTTGTTTTTTTTGAGACGGAGTCTCACCCTGTTGCCCGGGCTAGAGTGCCGTACTCTGTTGCCCGGGCTAGAGTGCCGTGGTGCAGTCTCAGCTCACTGCAAGCTCTGCCTCCTGGGTTCACGCCATTCTCCTGCCTCAGCCTCCTGAGTATCTGGGACTACAGGTGCCGGCAACCATGCCCGGCTAATTTTTTTGTATTTTTAGAAGAGACAGGGTTTCACTGTGTTAGCCAGGATGGTCTCGATCTCCTGACCTCGTGATGCACCCACCTCGGCCTCCCAAAGTGCTGGGATTACAGGTGTGAGCCACCGTGCCCAGCCTTGCCAGCGTCTTTTTAAACAACCTGCTCTCATGTGAACTAATTTCACCAAACGGAGGGCACTAGGCCATCCACGAGGCATGTACCCCCTCGAGGGGACACACATCCAAACTGGCAGTATGTGACAGTCACTGGGACTCCCTTTCTTAATAAATGTTGTGACTCTTAGCTCCTTGAATGACAATTATTTGTCATCCCGGGTGAGAGAAAGGGACTGGTTTTCCCTCTGGGCTGGAAGGCAGATGCCAGACAGGGGGCAGAGTGCCAGATGGCTGGGGCAGCTTACCACACTGTGGAGGAGGGGCCAGGGGTACGAAGCCCCGGCCACACAGGTGGATGTAGGCGGCTGCCAAGTTGCAGGCAGGCTGGAGCTGCTGGGTGCCACAGGGGTCCTGCACACACAGGCTGAGGAATGGTGTAGGGTCTACCTGAAATCAGGGACACCAAGTCACTGTCCACACCCTGAGGAATGGCGAGGAGGAGGGGCCTAGGCTTGATCAGGGAAAGGGCCTTCTGCACCCCATGGGCCAGGCTCACACTCACCACCCGGAAGCAGTTCCTCAAGCTGGAGTGGGGGTCCTCGAAGAAGGCCCGGCAGGTGGGGATCTGTCCTGGGCAGGCCTGCTGAGTCTTCTCGGTGGCCCTGCAGTCACTATCCACCTGGCAGGATGGACGCAAGACTCAGGCCTCCTGCTGGACCTTGTGGCTCCCCACATATATTGGCCTCAGCAGGAGACTTCCCCCAAACCCTGGGCCTAGGAACTCCCAGGACAGAGCCATAGGTCGCCTGCCTCTCCTGGGACTCTGCAGTGAGCAGCCCTCAAGAACCTCAGCCGGAAGGACAGGCAGGTGTACCTGCTCACCTGCCAGGCCAGGCTGAGCTCCTCCAGGCTGCGTGCCATAGAGCCGTCCGGCAACATCAGCTCATTGCCTACTTCATTGTCGTTGGTGCCCAGAAGGCCAGCGGATATGCCTGTGGGGAGGAGGGAAACTGAGGTGGCCGTAAGAGCCTGTGATCCTCCCCCAGCCCTAGCCCTGCTGCCTCAGGACCTGTGTGTGAGATGAGCCTGAGGCACACAGAGGAGCAGTAGAGTCCCACCACCTCCACCCCGGACTCCTGGAGTCCAGGCCCTGGCTCTAAACCCTCATCAGAGGAGGAAGAGAAAGCACAGGGGCTCAGGACAGCATGTGTGTCCCCCATCCCCTCCCCATGTCCTCAGCTCGAGTGGCTGGAATCCAGGCCCTTCCTTTGTGTTCCTTGGCAGAGGGACCACAGAAGGGCCAACTCCACACTGGAGCCGCGTGTCCCAGGGATGGGACAGAAAGCCCTGGGCCTCTGTGCGGTCATCTGGACACGGGGTCAATGGCATGAGGCTAGATGAGGAGCTGAGGGCACACACACTGCCATGCTAGAGACGAGGCCGGCAGAGGCTCTGCATGCACGGTAGCCCCCTGCCACCCTGGAAGCTTAAAGGGGTGAATCCCAAAGAGTCCTCTGTAGGTGGGGCCAACCCTCCTGGGGCCCAGACCCACCATGCTGCCAGAGGCCCAGAGTCAGGCTGCAGAGGCCGGTGGGCACGTCACAGGAGACAGAGACCCCATCCTCACTGGCCAACTCAATCCTGGAGACGTCCTTCCTTGTCGTGGCAGGATGCAGCTTGAGGTCCGGACAGCTGTCCCCCGGCAGGGAGGAGTTGTACAGCCTGTAGGCCTGTGGGCCAGAGGGGGCTGGGCACGAGGTCTGACCCACAGCCAGGTGACAAGCTTGAAAGTGCCATCCCCCCAGGCGACCTGCCATGGGCACAAGTCTCCAGGGGAGGCTCAGTCCTGCAGGCTGCCACGCCTCTCCTGCTCACCTGCAGACTGGGGTAGAAGATGAGGGTCTTGTGGTTAAGCTCCACGAACAGGGCCGTGAGCCCCGAGCCTGTCCGACTCAGCGTCAGCGAGAATGTGTTGTGAGCAAAGTCCTGGGCCAGAAGGATGCTGCCGCACTAGGCGCTGAGGTCCCATACCCGGCCATCGAAGGTCACCACGTGCTGGGCCCCGGCCACCAGGGTATGGTCTGGGGAGAAGCAGCCCAAAGGCAGGATAAGTGGGGCCAGCTCCACCCACCGCAGTAGGAGCCCAATGCCTGCTGGGTGCCCCGATGCCTAGAGCTTTGGCTTAGCCTGCCCTGAGGCCTGGATTCCCCCTCCCCTGGTGCAGCAGCCAGAGGCCCAGGAATCCCTCACCGGCTTCAAGACGACATGAGCTGAAGGTCTACTGGCAATTCAGCTCTAACAAGGAAAGGAGTCCTGAGACCTGCTACAAAAATACTGTGCTAAGTAAAAAAGCCTGGCTCAAATGCCACATGGGCTATGCTTCTGTTTACATAAAATGTCCAGAACAGGCACAGCTATGGACAGAAGGCAGATTGGTAGCTGCAGGGTTTCAGTTTAGGGTGATGAAAACGTTTTAAAATCGACTGTGGTGATGGATGCACAACTCTGAATAAACTAGAAGCCACTGAATTGTACACTTAAAATTCACACATCGGCCAGGCACGGTGGCGCTAAGCCATCCCAGCACTTTGGGGGACTGAGGCAGGAGGATCACTTGAGCCCAGAAGGTGAAAGCTACGGTGAGCCGAGATCGCGCCACTGCACTCCAGCCAGGACAACAGAGTGAGACCTAGTCTCAAAAAAAAAATGTCACACATCATACAGGTCATCCATTTAATCTCAATGAAGCTGCTGGCGGGGAGCAGGGAAACATTCACTATGTAAGTGGATGGCCCAAGGGTCCCTCAAACACAAGACTGGTGTCCTGCAGACCTACCCTCTTCAGGGTAGGGAACAGATGGCCTGAGAAGGAGGTCTGACAAGTCTAGCCAGTGCGGCCCCTGAGCTGTGGCTTGGGGGTGGGGGTGCCCTTGCCCGTGGCCAGGAAGCACCATCTATGGTGCACAGCCAGACACCTGTTGGCCAATCCCAGCATCCTGAGGGAGGCACTACCAGCCCCAGGGGCAGCTGTCAGAACTGAGAGGCACAGAGAAGCCCACGGTCACACACACGGAACTTGAAGACCAGGCCATTTTCTACAACACCAACGTGCTGCTTAGACAACTGTGCCCACGCTTCTAGGGAGCCCTGGGCCTGGGTGTGAGTCCCACCCCACACACAAAGCACTCCTTGCCAAGCCTGGGTACCGGGGTTCCCCCACAGACATGAGGGGCTCCCCCTGCATCAAGAACAGTATATGCCCATTACCCATATGAGCGAGCCACGTTGTTACCTGCATTTCACGGTGGAGCAAACAGAGTCCCACAGGTTAGATTCACCTGGCCACACAGCATTTCATGGTAGAGGAAACCGAGTCCCATAGAGGTTAGACTGGCCTGGCCACACAGCAAGCCTGAGCCACACGCAAGCTCCCCAGCCCTTGGCTGCAGGTCACCTCTGACCGGCGAGTCTGAAGTCAGTTCTCTTCCAGCTGGAACTGGAGGGCTGCCGTCTTCTCCAGCAGTGCCCGCAGGGAGGGAGCTGGCCTGAAGCCCTAAACTGCCCTCCTCACCCCTCTACGGGGCCAGGACTTATATTCTGGACAAAAGCAGGATGTGTAGCCTCAGCCCTAGTCCCATAGGACCTTGGGAAGTCCAGTAAGCTCTGGGCCTGGCACTGTGATGCCACTAGCCTATGGAGGCTTCCCTGTGCCCACGGGGCAGGGGGCTCCCAGAGAGGAGGGCGGCACAGCCCGGGGCAGGACTCACATTCCCAGGTGCCCGCCAGCAGGCGGCGTCTGAGCCAGTAGTACTCTGCCAGCACGTTGGCCCCAGACAGCTCTCGGAGCGGCCGCAGCAGCTTCTCCATGAGGTAGCTGGTCACCCGGGCCACGTCCAGGGGCTCGTCCCCTGCAGGCAACAGTGGCAGCGTCACCACCACTGAGCGGTTCCTGGAGGGAATGCAGAGGACAAGTCACTGTGCCTGCCCGAGCCTTGCTTCCCTTGGCTGCAGAGGGGAGCTTCTAGGTCCGCAAGAAGAGCTCTGCAGGGGAGAGCATGAGGGTGCCTTTCAGAGAAGGGCTGTCCTTGTTTTGGGAAATCCTGTCATGAGGAGGACAGAGGCCGGTATGACAGCAGAGGTGGTAGATGATGGCTGGTGACAAAAACAAGTGGCCCCATTTTGAGGACACAGATGTCCGATGTCATGCCTACTCTGCTCCCCGGGTCTTGGGCAGCATGGGCTTATGTGTGGGGATGCCGAGGACAGGAGCTGGAAGGTCTAGGAGATTTTGTTTTTTAAGAATCTCATTCTGTCGCCCAGGCTGGAGTGTAGTGACACAATCTCAACTCACTGCAACCTCTGCCTCCCGGGTTTAAGTGATTCTCCTGCCTCAGCCTCCCGAGTAGCTGGGACTACCAGTGCCCACCACAACACCTGGCTAATTTTTGTGTTTTTAGTAGAGTTGGAGTTTCACCACATTGGCCAGGCTAGTCTCAAACTCCCGACTTCAACTGATCTGCACACCTCGGTCTCCCAAAGTGCTGGGATTACAGGTGTGAGCCACTGTGCCCAGCCAACAGGTCTAGGAAATTTCTACAGTTTAGGGGAGGACTGGAACTTTCTTGGGATCTAGAGTAGGGGTCAAGCCTGTGAGATTTTGAATGATCAGGGGGATCTCAGCTCACGTGGGGGTGTAGTGGGAAGACAAACATCCCATACCCTGCTGTTGATGGGCCAGTAGAGAGGGAGCAGGGGTAGGTGGCCTCACTTGCTTACTTCTAGGAACCCAGAGGCCCTGCAGCTGGGAGCAGGAAGCAGCCTCAACTCCCTCCCTGCCACCTGAATCCATGTTTTGGCACCTCCACCTAGCAGTGACCGGATCCCACTCACCAGGTAGGTGAGTAACCAGGCAGGTCATTCTTCAGCCAAGCCAGACCCCGCCCTGGGAGCTCCTCCCTTCATCAGCCTCCATTCTGACCGCAGGAAGGCAAGAGCAGGAACTTGTATCACAGGGAGCCTTTTCCCCATGATGTGGGTTTAGTCCCTATTTCATGGCTGGGGAAACTGAGGCACAGAGCACTGAAGCAGAGGAATCCTAGTTAGAGGGAGAGCCGGATTCCAGATGCTCTGCGAGGCTACCAGCATGGAAGGGGCAGCTGCCTCCCTGCCTGGAGCCTGGTTCCTGGTGGGCCTCGTGCCTGTGAGGGGAAAGGATACTGGGTCCCCCGGTCCCTGCTGTAAACTGGGCTCCCCCCTTCTATCCACCACCCCCGTGTTCTCAACACAGGGGCCAAAGACGTCTTTTAAAGTAAAAGGGCGATCACGTCCTTCCTAGGTCACAGCATAAGCCAGAGACCACCTGAGCCCCGCCCCCCCCACCTGCCTCCCGAGTCTTGGGAACTCCCGGTCACATTCACTCTCCCTTGCAGACATTCTGCTCCAGCCCCGCCAGCTTGATATTCAAATAGACGGGGCTGGGCTCGGTGGCTCATGCCTATAATCCCAGCACTTTGAGAGGCCGAGTTGCTTGAGCTTAGGAGTCTGAGACCAGCCTGGCTAATATGGTGAAACCCTGTCTCTACTAAAAATACAAAAATTAGCTGGGCTTGGTGGCAAATGCTTGTAATCCCAGCTACTTGAGAGGCTAAGGCAGGAGAATCGCTTGAACGTGGGAGGCAGAGGTTGCAGTGAGCTGAGATCACACCATTGTACTCCAGCCTGGGCAACAGAGAATAAGACTCCATCTCAAAAACAGGCCAGGCACATCCCTCTCCCAGGCCTTTGTGCAGTGGTGACCCCCACCTGGAGCGCTCTTCCCACGCTGGCCCCGTGGCTCTTGCTGAAACTCTACCTTCTCCTCAAAGCCAGTCACGGCCCCACCGTTTCATAGGATCCACCCCCCACCCCCATCTCACCGATGTTCCTTCTCTAGCATTTGCAACCTAACGTATAGCTCAGGGGTGGTAAATGGTGACCAGTGGGCCCCAGCCTGTGGCCAGCTTCTGCACAGCCTGCAAGTAAGAAGGGTTTTTGTGTGTTTAAAAGATTATTACAAAAGAGGCCAGGTGCGGTGGCTCATGCCTGTAACCCCAACACTTTGGGAGGCCAAGGCAGGTAGATCACCTAAGGTCAGGAGTTTGAGACCAGCCTGGCCAACATGGCAAAACCCTTTCTCTACTAAAAATACAAAAAATTAGCTGGGTGTGATGGCATGAGCACCTGTAGTCCCAGCTACTAGGGAGGCTGAGGCAGGAGAATGGCTTGAACTCAGGAAGTGGAGGTTGCAGTGAGCCAAGATTGCACCACTGTACTCTAGCCTGGGCAACAAGAGCAAAACTCCATCTCAAAAAATAAATAAAGATTACAAAACAAAAGCAAGGAAATGTGACAGAGCCGAATAGCCTGCTTAAGATGTGACTCTCAGGCCCTCTGCAGGGAGCTGTGCAAGCCCTGGTGTAGATGACAAGCCCTTCCTTGTGCTTCGTGTCTGAGTTAAAGTGAGCTTCCTGAAGGCAGGGTCAGCCTCAGCCACTGCGCTCTCTGCAGCTCCTAAAATCCGGCCTGCCCTGGGCCAGTGCTCACGAGGTATCTATGGAGCGAGGAAGAAAGCCCAGCTTCCTCATCTGTGAAACAGGAGAGAAGAAGCCTCTGGGCAGGGCGGTCACACGAGTCAGTATGTGGGAGGGTGTCAAAGCATTCAGCACTGCACCTGGTATGTGGCAGGCATGCAGGATGCGCTACTCTCAAACCCCAAGTTACCTGGCCGACAGGCTGTACAGGTCCAGCAGCGGTTTGCAGAACCTCTTCAGTGCCCGTGAGAACGTGGCCTCAGCCCAGGACAGCATCTGGTGGGTGGCCTGGAGAGGGAGGGGACAGTGAGAGCTGGCTCAGTCATCCTCACCTGCCAGCCACGCCCCATCCTTGCTCTCACTCACCAGCTCCAGGGCTCCTTTCACAGCCCCCAGGGCCACCCTGATGGGCCTTGGACCCCCATTGCCTGGCATCCCGGGCACCCAGGCCTGCAGCCGCCGCATGGCCTCCTCTGCCCGCTCCCGCCACACCTCCTCCAGGGGCCGCAGTGTCACCTCCAGGTAGGCATCCTTCAGTGTGGCCAGGGGCCCTGCAACAGGCAGCCACCACCCACCGTGAGACCTCAGGGCAGATCAGAGAACCAGCCCTGCCCAGACAGCCCAGGCCTCAAGGAGATAGGGCCTGTTCCTGGGATTAAGATGTGGGGAGCTGGGGGAACAGGAACAGAGCAGCAGCACTGGAGATTGCAGGGGAGTTGTCACAGCAGGCCTGAGCCGTCTCTGCAAGGCCTGCTTATAAGTTTGTCTGGGAACTTGGATTGGGGGAGGGTTCCCACCAGTCCTAGAATTGATATGAGGCTCCTTGCATCTGAACTGTTTGTACAAACGTGGTTGATGCCGGACCCCTGCTTGCCTCCTAGGAGTCTGACAGTGTAGTCTGTGCCAAACAGCACCTGCCAGTGTGGCAGCCCCCAATAAAAACCCTGGGTGCTGAGTCTCCCAGTAGCTGCTCTGGTGACAGCTGGGACAGCTGAGTGCATCCTGTGTGAAAGCGCTGGGACTGGGAGAGGACACTGGGCACTGGCCCTGGTTCTCCCTAGACTCTGCCCCAGCCTCCTTGCCTGTGCTGACACTCCTGCATCCCCTCACTATAATAAATCACAGCCGTGAATAGCGCTGTGAGGCATCCTGGGGCATTCCTCCCAATTCACTGCCCTGGGGGTGGCAACAGGAACACTCCGGCACAGCAGGGAGGATGGGGAGGTAACATTCAACAGCCAGTCAGAGGGATGCCCACCCTGGCGCTGGGCAGGGCCTTGGGGGCTCTGTGCTGCGCTGGGCACTAGCCCTGGATGGCGGAGAGGCCAGAGGTTCCCAGTCCTGCCGCGAGGCCAGTTGGGGCAGCAGGTGTGAGCCTTTAACGACCACATGGCCACACTGAGCTCGTTGTGGAACCAGAAAGAGATGCTGTGGCAGTGAGCTTCACAGAAACAAGGCTGTATACTCAAAAGAAAGCAGGCGGGAGACTGAAAAAACCTAGGCAGCAGGCATAAGGGAGATGAGCTTGGAGACTGTAAGAATGACACAGCAGACCAAGAAAAAACGAAGGCTGTAGATCTGTAAGAAATAAGGCGGGGCGCTAAACACAGCTGGGCTGCAGGCCCATGGGAAGCGAGGCCACATTTCTGATCGAAGCAGTGCCACAGGCCAATGTGAGCGCTTAGGGCCCCGGTGGGGACGGGGGGCATTGATTTCTGCACGGGATTGAGCCCTCCCTCCCGCACTTACATTCCAGCTCCTCCCGCAGCTGCTCCAGCCCCACCTGCAGCCACTCCAGGTAAAGAGGCAGGTGCTGGGTCAGTGCCTGGCTCCGGGCCCACAAAGTGGCTACTGCCCAACCACTCGCCTGCATGGCCTCCTGCCCCGCCTGGGACAGCTGCAGCAGGAGGCCTGCCACGCCGTCCAGGGTGCCGGCCGGCTGCACCTGGGCAGGGAAACCGAGGCAGAATCAGGGTGAGGTCCAGGGCAGAGAGAGCCCCAGACCCTCCTGCCTGGTGAGTGGGGGCTACAAGCCAGGCCAGAGGGGGACCTCTCCACCCTGAGCCCCACCCTCCCCTCCTGTGCTACCCACCAATTGCTGGAACCTTCTCACAGAGGCACCCAAGCCTTGAACCTTCTCTTCCAGCCGGGCTTGCACCTGGGAGCCAACTGCTGCAATCCTGGACTGTGAGGACAGAGGAAGAGGCTGGGGCGTCGTAGGAATGAAGTGGACACAAGGTACTCGGTGCCAACGGCAGGTGTGGGCCTCACCATGGGGTCGTCTGCCCTGGTTTCTGGGCACAGCTGGACCCCAAGGGCTCGGGGCTCCTGGCACGGGGGCCTCTACCCAGTGAGAGAACGGTAACCCCTTCCCTGTGTCCCAGCCCAGGCCCTCTCACCTCCACACGGCCCAGCAGGACCCCCTGGCAGCCGCACGCGGCCAGCAGGAGGCTCTGGTTGGCAGCCTGCAGGGTCAGGCGTCCCAGCGGCTGGGAGGGCTGCCTGCCATCCCGGAACAGGACCTCTGCCTCGGCTGTCCGCCCGTGGGCACATGCCCGCAGCACCACACTCTCCTCTCTGCCCCCTGGAGCCAGAAAGGGACCTGCTGGTGCCCCCACCTTGTCTCTAGCTGCCCACTCCTCCTCCATCGCTTTCTGTAGCTCCCCACTGCCCCAGGCCAAGCCTCAAGGCCCTAGGATTTGAGAACCTTGAGCTGCACCACCTAAAGCAACCTCCTGAGCCACCTGAAGCCCCCTCTTCTGTCCCCTCCCCTGACACAGCAGTCTGTTAGGGATGCCGTGAAGTCTTAATGGGGTTTCCTGAGGTTTTTTTTGAGACACCAAGGCAGGAGTACAGTGGCAGGATCACAGCTCACTCCCAGCAGCTGGGACCATAGGAACAAATCACCCCCACCCCACCAGGTTTGTTCATTTTTTGAGACAGATTCTCGCTCTGTCGCCTAGGCTGGAGTGCGGTGACACGATCTCGGCTCACTGCAAGCTCTGTCTCCCGGGTTCACGCCATTCTCCTGCTTCAGCCTCCTGAGTAGCTGGGACTACAGGAGCCCGCTACTGCACCCGGCTAATTTTTTGTATTTTTAGTAGAGATGGGGTTTCACTGTGTTAGCCAGGATGGTCTCGATCTCCTGACCTCGTGATCTGCCCGCCTCGGCCTCCCAAAGTGCTGGGATTACAGGCGTGAGTCACCGCGCCTGGCCCCCCCCCCTTTTTTTTTTTTTTTAAGTAGAGACGGGGTCTCACTATGTTGCCCAGGCTGGTCCCCAACTCCTGAGCTCAAGCAATTCACCCATCTCGGACTCCCAAAGTGCTAGGATTACAAGTATGAGCCCCGGCACCCAGCCCTGACTTCTGAGATCTTAACGCCCAGACCCCCGTCCTTTCTTAAGCCAACAGGGGCCGTGCCCAGCTAGCTGAGCTGGGACCCAGCTGCCACTCACCCTCCTCATGGGCCACAGAGGCCTGGAGACAGCTTGGGGCCCGGAACACAGACAGCCACACCTTCTCCTCTCTGTTGTCCACATTTCCCTCCAACCGGACCAGGCTTTGAGAAGTTGAGGTGGAGACACGGCCCAGCAGGCCAACCCGCTGAGCCTTGGAGCCACGAAGCTGGGAGGGGGAGGGCAGAGGCCTGAGTGGAGCCTGGCCCATGCCCTGTCCCTGGTGTCTCCCCTCCCTGCCCCAGGCTCAGGAAGGGGCTGGCTGGGGAGGCTGCTGTTGGACCTGTAGGGAACCAAGGGAAGGCACAATACCCACGCCCGATCTCCGGGGCACCAGGTTCCCCACGCCATACCCCTATCTAAGGCCCCCAGTGCCCCATTACAGAAAGCACTTATGAAAATACTCCGGGCCAGGCTCAAGGGCTCACTCCTGTAATCCCAGCACTTTAGGAGGCCAAGGTGGGTGGATCGCTTGGGCCCAGGAGTTTCAGACCAGCCTGGGCCATGTGGCAAAAACCCTGTCTCTACCAAAAATACAAAACCTAGCCAGTCTCATGACAAATAATTTTTTTAATTTTTAAAAATACCCATCTAGGAGTCCATCCCAGCAGCAGCCACCCACAGGGTGGCTTAGAGATGGCTGCTGCCCAGGCCCCACCCAGACACTGACTTAATTGGTTTTGGGGGCCCCAGGCCCTGGCATTTCTAACATTCCCAGTGCCCTGGTGTTTCTGCTACAGCCCAGGCTTTCCGAGTTTGCATGGGAACCACTGCAAAGGTCTAAGCAAGTTCAAGGAGACATGGGCACACCTGGCATAACACCCCAGGCACTGGGCAGTTTACCTAAATCCCTGCAGGTGCCCAGCCTTGGGGGCATGGCAGGGACCAGGACAGGTGAGTCTAGAATGGGGTGGGAGAGAGGCTCAGAGGCCCCCAAGAGAACACAAGCCTGGAGGAGGCCGTGCAGGGGAGGGAGCCTCAGCTACCCTGTATTCTAGTCCAGACACTGCAGCTAACAAGCTGTGCACCCTTCAGTAAGGGTGTCACCCTCTCTGGACCTTAGCTCCAAGATCTGTAAAATGATACAGAACAATGTTTCACAAAACTTAGCAGGACTTAAGAATGTGTGTGCGCGTGCGTGTTAAGGGTTGAATTTCATTCCTCAGATAGGCTGAAGCCCTAACCCTCTATACCCGTGAACGTGGTGTTATTTGGAAATAGGTTTTTGGCAAAAGTAATCCAGTTGAGGCCATAGTGGATGGAGGCAGGTCACGCACCTAATGAATGCTGTCCCTGTGAGAAGACCACGTGAAGATGCCACCCAGAAGGCAGAAGGCTACCACGTGGGACAGAGGCATGATGCCACCACAGCTATGGGTTGCTGGCAACCACCAGAAGCTAGAGGTCCTATGGAAGAATCTTCCCTAGGACTTTGAGAGGAGTGTGGCCCTGCTGACAGCTTGCTTTTGGACTTCTGGCCTCTAGAACTGTGACACCATACCTGTCTTTTGCATTAAGGCTTCCAGTTGGTGGCAATTTAATACAGTAGTCCTAGGAATCAAATACAGGATGCTTACTAAACATGCAGAAGCATGTCGATCTCTGAGGAGACCAAGTTGGTAATAGGGCTACAGCCCAGGACTCCTATGGAATGTAAGTGAGCACAATGTGATCCTGCCAGGCAGGTGGGGGCAGGGGACGGTCTACAGCAGACCACACGGAGTTGGCCCAGGACGGCTTCCAGCATCTGAGCTCAGCCCCGCTTGGTGTCATTGAAAAGCAAGGGCCATGCCTGCCTCTGTGCAGCCTGGGTGAGTGCCTGACCTCCCTGAATCTGTCCCTCATCTGTCCTGGGGCCACTGGGTTGGGGTGAGGAACAAACAAGGCTGGGGAAGCCTTCTGACCACTCCACAGACCCCAGAATGGAGCAAGTGAGAAGGGGTCAGAACAGCTGTCCCAAATAAATCGGGGACAGGGAAGCAAGAGGACCGGCCTCTTGCCGAGCATCCGCCATGGGTTCACTCCCAGGGCTCCAGTTCCATCAGGCACGGGGCTTACAGAGCCAGGGGCAGGCAGGGGGCAGGCAGGGGCCTGGCTGGAAACGGGGAAGTGACAGTTGGTCCCGGAGAACAAGAACGTTGGAAGGAGAAACTCCTTTGAAATGGCCACGGCTGCTGAACTCTCAACCCAGAAACGGCATCCTCATCCAGCTCGGATGCCGGGAAGGGAGGGAACTCCCCCTCTCACAAGCACCTGCTACATGCAGATGTTGTACAAATGTGTTTCCTCCTAACGATTCTGCAAGAGAGATGGTATTTGTTCCCATTTGACAGAGGGGAAGACTGAGGCTCAGCAAAGGCAAGTCACAAGGTCAAGTTCACCTGGCCAGGGAGACAGAGGAGGTGGATGGAAACGCCGAGAGAGCACCTGCTACGTCACGTGCCTTGGCTATGCAGGCAGCGGGAACCGGTATCCAGACTCCCAAAAACCACCCTGTGAAATATCTGATCCCCTCCTACAGATGAGGAAACAGATGCTCAGAGAGGTTCCTTCCTGGGATCACCTGGCCAGGTCAGGGCAGAGTAGGTATTGGAGGCCAACTCTGCCCCTTCCTACTTCCCAGGGCTGCTGGGAGGAAGGAGGGGGAGGAGATGGTGCCAATAATGGCTAATAGTAAATACTTACGTAGTGGCTGTTTTCTCTCAGGCACTGCTCTAAGCTGTCTGTGCCTATGAATATATTTAATCCTTGCAATATTAACCCCATGGGAGATAGGGCCAGTACAATTATTATACCCATTTTACAGGGGAGGTCAGGTACCAGGAGGCAGCAGGGCTGGGATTCAAACTTGGGCAGCCCAGCCACTGCCTCTCCGTTATAGGAAGGGCCGGGTGTTGGGACTGTGGAGGAGCTGCTTTAGGCCTGGGGTTCAGCAGGTGTTTCCTCCGACCCAGAGTGAATGCTGGTTTGCGGTTCCTCAGATGGCCACTAGATGGCAGGGCCGCCCAAGCAGTTGGGGGCCTGCTGGCCAGGGAGGAACTGGAGGGAAGCCAGGGCATCTTTCCCAGGGACTGTCAGCCCCATCCTGGCCACCGACCTCCAGTGCCCCGGAGAAGTCAGCTGAATGAGGCCTGCTGTGGTTTTGGAGGGTCAAGCTGAGATGCAGGCCGTGGTCTGGGTCTGGTGCGAGGCCCAGGTGGCAGCGGGAACGCAGCAGGAGTCCACCCTGGCCCAGGGTGTGTTCCCCGACGACCAAGAGGGCCTGGGACGAGAGAGTCTAGGTGTCAGGCAGGCACAGGGGACGGCAGCTTCCTCTCTCCCCAGTCTCCTGCACCGAGAATGCAGCAGCTGCCACCTCCCAGCCTCCACACCTGTCCCAGCTCACAGCTGACCTCTAAGAAACGCAAATCAGACGCCGTCCCCTAAGGCAAACCAGGCTCTGGCATGGCCTGTGGGCTGCTTTGTTGTCCCAACCTCACTTCCCTTGCTCCCTCTGTAAGGGCTGCCCCGTGTTCCTCAAGGCAGAGTCGTGCCTTAGGCCCCTTCCCTCTGCAGGGCTCACACTCACCAGTGAGGCCCCTTTTGCAATCCCCTGGCCCCTCTCTCTGCCTCATTCCTGCACAGCGTTTACGACACCCTGACCATAGACCATGCATCTCTAGTTTGTTCTATCTTCCTGGCGCCACTGGAGTGCACCACCCAGGAGGCCGGCACCTAGGCTGTCTCTTTCACATCCAGTCCCTGCACCTAGAGCACAGCCTGGCATAGGTGAAACACACAAATGTTTTCTGAATGAACAGAGGAAAAGATAAGGGGTGGGAAACTGGTTTGGGGCCGAATCTGCTCACTGCCCACTCTTGTAAATACTTTTTTTTTTTTTTTTTTTTGAGACAGAGATGTGCTCTGTCACCAGGCTGGAGTGCAATGGCGCGATCTCAGCTCACTGCAACCTCCGCCTCCCAGGTTCAAGCGATTCTCCTACCTCAGCCTCCTGAGTAGCTAGGACTACATGCACGTGCCACCATGCCCAGTTCATTTTTTCTATTTTTAGTAGAGATGAGGTTTCACCATGTTAGCCAGGATGGTCTCGATCTCCTGACCTCGTGATCCACCTGCCTCGGCCTCCCAAAGTGGTGGGATTACAGGGGTGCGCCACCGTGCCCAGCTTGTAAATACTTTTACTGGAATACAGCCATAAGGATTCATTTACATATTGTCTATAGCTGCTTTCACAAGACAGTGGTACAGTTGGTTGTTGGAACAGAGACTGAATGGTTCATAAAGCCTAAAATATTTACTATCTGTCTCTTTACAGAAGAGTATGAGTCCTTGGGATGGAGGGAGGGAGGGAGGGATGGATGGATGGACGGACGGATGAATGGATGTGAGGGAGGGAGGGTTGGAGGATGAATGGATGGAGAGAGAGGGTACGTGGGAGGGCAGATATAGGGGGATGGATGGAAGATAGGAAGGAGGATGGAAGGATGCATGAAGGAATGGATGGATGGGTTGGTGGATGGAAGAACCAATCAACCAGCTACCAATCCCAGGAGGGGAAAGGGGTTGAGGAAAAGGGGTCCCAACACCTCTCCCCTGGGGCAGTGATGACTACAGCAGCTCTAACTTATGTGCCTGGCACCAAGGCTGAGCATTCCTGCATCACGTCTCTCTTAAGTCTCACCATCACTCTACATGCTGGAACCTGCTGCTCCTTCATCAGATGAAACACCAGAGGCTCAGAGAGAAGATGCGCCCTGCCCAGTCACCCAGCGGGCAAATGGCAGAGCCACCATGCTGGCGTCTGGCTGCCTCGCTTACACCCCTGCATTCTGCGGGCACCACCCTCCCTGCTGCCCCCTCACCATGGGTCCCTGGTCCTCCAGCTGCCCCCTTCTGCAGGGCAGACTCACCCTGGGCAGGTCACAGAGCCCCACGTGGAAGGAGTGCCGCAGCCAGCGTGCATAGTCAGTCTGTACTTCTCCCCAGAAGCTCTGACGGGTACAAGAGGCCCCGAGGACGTGCTCCAGCGTGGCCTCCACGATGATTTTGTTTGGCTGAGGTGGCCAATGCCTCTGGAATGAGAGGGCCCATGGGTCAGGGGCTCATCACCTAAGAGAATGCCCATGGCCAGCTGCAGCTGGAGACCCTCACCTAGGCAAGAGCATGTGCCAGGAATGTGCCGTCAGAGCTCTCATCAGCCACAGCACCCCCTTACACTCTGGGACAGGATTTTTTTTTTTTTTTTTTTTTTTTGAGACAGAGTCTCACTCTGTAGCCCAGGCTGGAGTGCAGTGGCACGATCTTGACTCACTGCAACCTCTACCTCCCAGGTTCAAGCGATTCTCCCACCTCAGCCTCCCAAATAGCTAGGATTACAGGTACATGCCACAATGACTGACTTCTTTTTTTTTTTTTTTTTAATTCTTTAGTAGAGATGGGGTTTCGCCATGTTGGCCAGGCTGTTCTCGAACTCCTGACTTCAGGTGATCCCCCCACCTCAGCCTCCCAAAGTGCTGGGATTACAGGTGTGATTCACCATGCCCCGCCCGTGGCAGGATTTCTGCTGTGAGCACTTAGGGGGCCATGCCTAAGAGCCCCGGGAACCAAAGTGGGAGGCCCAGCGGAGGAAGGGGCTTCCAGAGCCAGCTCTCCCCATTTCTCCATGGCCTGGTTCCTGCCCCAGGCTCTGCAGAACAGTGCTCGGCCCCATGAGGAGCCCTATCAGGTAGTGATGCTGGAGGAGACCAGACCTGATACCTCCGGGAACCTGAGCTCCCAATCTCCCTCCGCCCCGTCCTGAGAAGGCCCCTAGCATCCCACCTCCTTCCCCGTCTGTTCCCAGCATCTCGGGCCGGTCCCCTTGCTTTTCTTGTCTTCCAGAGCCCTCACCACATCCCAGTTAGGAAGGGAACCATTTCACAGATGAGAACACTAAGGCTCACAGCAGAGAAGTGAGTTGCCCAGTATCCCGCAAGCACTGGAACCCAGGACCATGTGGTCCCAGAGCCGGACACTCCTATGGCAGGTGGAGCCGCCTGGGGGTTCCCTGCCCAGATGCTGCTCCCCCGACCTCACCTCGTATGTCACGTTCTGCCGCATGCGGTGTTGGCCCCAGGACAGGTCGAGCTGTTCAACGAACACAGCTGGGGTCTGCGTGAAGTTCCCGCAGGCCTGGAGGGTGTTCAGGCCCCAGGTTTCCTGGAGCTGATAGGGAAGAGAATACGGTACATGACCTGGGGGGCCAGCTGAGAAGCCTGGAGCGAGGGGGAGCCCCACAGTCGGTGCAGCGGTCAGGCCCCACATACCTGCCCCGGGGAGGCGGCCAGGCAGCCGTCCCAGGCGGTGCTGTGTGCTGAGGACCCGCCAGCCCAGGTGAGCTGCAGGGCCGCAGGTTGTCCTCTGTTCCAGGTGAGCTGCACCTGCATTGGGATGGGAGGGCAGTGGTGGGGAAAGGGGGACACGTTGGAGAGAGGAAAGGCTAACGGCGCCCCCACACCCCATCTCTGTTGGGAAATGAGACGCTAGGGAGGATGGAGAAGCTGGTGCCCCTCCGCCAGATATCCCTAGAAGAACTAGGATGGAGGGTGGAGAGACTGCCCTGCCCACCCCCATCTCTGGAAGAGCCCAGAGCCATTCCTGGGCTGGAGACTGAAAGCATTTAAATGAAAAAAAAAAAAAGGCCTCATCCCCAACACCCAGACTCAGCATTTCCAAAGACAGAAAGCAATCGTGCTCCTCACTGGGGCCTCCAGGGCCAGCATGATCTGTCCCTGTCCATCTGACCTCATCTCCCTGTCACCCATCCCTCCCAGTCACTCTGTTCCCATCTTATTTCCCTTCCAGCCCTCCCTGAAGCACCCGGCTCGTTCCCACCACAGGGCCTTTGCACGGGCTTTTCCTGCTGCCTACAGTGCTGCTCCTCCAGCTTCTCGCAAGCCCAGCTCCTTCCCATCCCGGGGCCGCCTCCCCCATGAGGCCCTCACTGACCACCCACCTTACAGTAGCTGCCCCACCCACCTGCCTAGTCACTCTCAATCTCACATCTTTTTTTTTCTTCTGTGACCAAGTCTCACTCTGTCACCCAGGCTGGAGTGCAGTGGCATGATCTTGGCTCACTGTGACCTTCACCTCCCGGGCTCAAACGATCCTCCCGCCTCAGCCTCCCGAGCAGCTGGGATTGCAGGCACACACCACTACACCCAGCTAATTTTTATATTTTTAGTAGAGACAGGATTTTGCCATGTTGGCCAGGCTGATCTTGAATTCTTGGCCTCAAGTAATCCACCGGCCTCGGCCTCCCTCAGTGCTGGGATTACAGGCGTGAGCCATTGCGCCCGGCCCCTCTTTACTACTTTATGGTGCTTATCACACCTTCTGATTTTTTAATTCATTCTTTGGCTTGAATTCTGGAGAGCGTCTTTTGCCTGCACACAGCTGGCCTATTGTCCTTCCTTTCACAGATGGAAAAACCTGAGTCTCAGAGAGGTGATAGGAGACACACAACGCCCCCCAGCCAGACTGGGAGCCCAGCTGCCTCAGTCAGTCCCTGAAGCTACCACTGAACAACCAACTATAAATGATCAATCAGAGACGCCTGTACCTGTTTCCCACATTA
Organism: Pongo pygmaeus; assembly: GCF_028885625.2. NCBI lineage: Eukaryota > Metazoa > Chordata > Mammalia > Primates > Hominidae > Pongo > Pongo pygmaeus. Next base: position 23,626,532 of record NC_072391.2, read on the forward strand.
AAATGTGAGCTATCCTCAAACACTGCGTGGTATACAGTAGATGCTTAATGAGGTATTGATAAAGGAATGATTGAATGAAGGATCCCAGAGATCCCCAGGCTTCAGGAAGCTGTGATTCTGGAGAAGTCCTTGTCACTGATGAACATACTCTCCTTCTCCTACCGGAGGTGCCCAGACCCACAGGCTCAGCCAAGTGGCTCCCACCTCCAGCCCCGGCCAAGGGCGCCTGGGACATCCTCACTCACCTGCCGGCTCTGCCTGCCACCCCTGCTCTCAGCAAGGCCACTGGCCTCGGCTTGCCGCCAAGAGAGGTTGAATGGGTGAGCCAGGGCCAGGCGGGCGGCCAGCTCACTCTTCCCCAGCCACAGGGACGAAGAGACCAGCACCTAGGGAGGGAGACAGACTCAGCCAGTGGCCTTGCCCAGACAGGCCGCACTTGTTTCCCACCCTCACAGACCACCTTTCTCCATCGAGGTCAAGGCTGCAAAAGGGCAGGTGGCTTTGAGCAAAAAACCCCACCCCTGTGCAAAGCCCTCGGAGAGCTCAGCCCATTTCACAGAGGAGGAAATCAAGGCTTAGAGAGGAGCAGATGGAGCAAACACAGGACAGAGATGGGACTGGAGATCGCGCTCCTCCTCCACTGTCTTCCCTTAGCTCTGTGGCCCCAGGCAGGTCGCTGCACCTCTAAGATCTTCAATTTCGTCATCTGAACACGGGGCTATTAATAGCGCCGAGCAGATGGGAGGCTGATGTGTGGGTTCACGCACAGAACCTATCACGGGATAAGCATTCGGGGCCTGTTAGCCACCGTCATTGCCGTGGCTGTCAAGGTGTTGTGGGGACCCAGGTCTCCTGCTGCCCTCCCACAGTCCCTTGGGGATGTGGTACAGCCTCATCGGCCCCAGATAAGGCTCCTCAGGCAGGGGAGGGCCCCAAAGACCCCACTCAGCCTGCAGGGTGGAGTTCAGCTCTGCCCCAGGGTCACCTTCCGGCCCTGACACCTACCTGGTCCCTGCCATCCCAGCCGACAACCAGGCCATCCCGGTGGCTGCCTCCCGAATGCTCTGAGGACAGGCGGAGGCTGCAGTGTCGCGGCAGCGGGAGGAGCAGCGGGTGGGTGAGCTCCACTGAGTGGGTGAGGACACACACAAAGGGTAGGGCATGTGAGCTGAGGTCAGCAGCTCCAGGCCCAACGGGGTTCAGGGGACTCAGCTGACGCCACTGCCAGCTCACGCAAGTGGCCGCTCGGGGGCCACACAGCCAGATAATTTTCACAAAACTCAGAAGCTACACACTCACTTTGTCACCATTACCACTCGACACCCTGCACTGTCCCTGTGGGAGCCCCGTTACAATGAGACTCTGAGGCTCCTCCAAGAGGTGGCGTCTGCCTCCCCAGCCCTTGAAGCTGGGCTGGCCTCGTGATGTGCTAATAAAATTCAGCGAAGTTGACTGAGTGCCAGTTCGAAGCCCAGGCCTTAGGAGGCCTCACCCCGCTTCCTCCCTTGAAGCCCTGTCGAGCCACATGAGAACAAACCCTGCTAGCCTGTGGGCTGGTGCCACCTGGGGTTGGGGAGAGCCTGGTTTCAGCTCAGGATGTCCTAGCGCAGCTGACAACTAGCCAGCCCCTGGGCAGGCCGGAGAGCCCAGCCAAGGCCAGCAGAGCCGCCCGCTCACCCTACAGCTGATCTGGAACATGAGGAAGACCAGAAAAGCTGCCCAGGTGACCCACAGCCTCGTGAGCAAGGCGCCACGCTTGCTCTATGCCACTGAGTTTCGGAATACTTTGTTACCATCCTGAATCAGGAGCTGATGGGGGCAGCCACAGCCTCGACAACCTGCATCCTTCTTGGGTGGCCTCGCATGCACAGGTGCCCCGCGCCCCCTCGGAAGCCCCACACCCCATGCCAACGTCTGCTGTCCTGTGCTCTCCTTCCATCTTGGGTGTGACAGGTGGCACCCCATAGCTGAGTCCTCGCAACAGACGGCCTCCGCACCCCGGGTTTTCTTCCTTTGTCCCCCAGGTGAGTCAAGCTGCCCTGACCTCCGGCATCACTTGACCCCATCTCCTGAGGCCCCTGAGCAGCCCTGCTTTCCCAGACCCCACAGCAGGAGGCTGCCCGAGGCCCCTTTGCATGTTGGTGACCTGTGAGCTCTGCACAAAGGGCACCCACCTGTTCGGAGGGTCTGCAGGAGCTGTGCCCAGAGACACTGGCACTGGCTGGTTCTCAGGGCATCACCCAGTCATTGGTTCTGGGGAGGCTGACCACACACAGGGCTAGAACCCTTTGTTCCTGCCACCTGCTGACCCCACCTGCAACACTGTCACCACTGTGTGGGGCTGCAGGCTGTGTAGCTCACCAAGGGTGGCACGAATAAACACACACACAGAGGCATGCACACACGTGCATGTATACACACACATACACACACGCACACATACACACATGAGCACACAGAATAAACACACACGTGCATGTATACACACACATGCACACATGAGCACACACATACACGCATGCACACTGCCTTGGCTTGCTGGGGACCTGCTCACTTCTTCTGTCTTCCAGGGCACACATGTGGCAAACGTGATGCTGGGAGGATTCCATCAGGCCACCTGGCAAGCCGTGCCTCCAGGCTGGGGTCTGCACTCTGTCTCCACACCTGGCAGGTCGTGGGTCAGGCTCTGCTCTGTGCTCAGGGGGTTTCTCACACAGAAACTGAGTCTTGTGGCTGCACAGGCCACGAATTACAGCCCCTTCCAGGGATGCCTGTTTCTGGAGGACCCCAGGGCTCATGGCTGCTGTCATTGGCACTACATCAGCACTCACCTCCCCTGGCACCAGAACTGCCCAGGGATGCCACCCCTTCCATGCCCTGGCCCCTTCTCCTTGCCCGGCTGCACTCAGGATAAGCCCCAGCTCCACTCTGTGAGCTGAGACCCTGCACGACCTGGGTCTCCCAGCCCTCCTGCCTCACCTCATCCCTTCTCCCCATTCCAGCCATGCTAGCCTCACTACTGCTGCTCCACACACAAGGCTCATTTCCACGCGGGGCCTTCCGCCTGAAGTGCCTCTGCTCAGATCTGCCTCTCAGTCAGCTCCTTCTCATCCTTCAGATCTCAGTTCAGAAGTCACCTCCTCCAAGACGCCTTCCCAGACCACCCCACCTAAAGGAGGCCCACACCCCACAAAGACCCTGCTTGCTCTCACAGCCTTTCCCACTCGTGGAAATGGTCATGTTTGATGTTATTTTGCTTATGTGCGTCTTGTTGCTCAATGCCTGTCTCCCCGAGGGGTGACACCTGGGCCATCTTGCTTCCTGATGGACCCCTGGTGCCTAGAATCACACCTGGGATATGCAGGTGCTCAGTCATGGCTTTTTTGAGACTGAGTCTCGCTCTGTCACCCAGGCTGGAGTGCAGTGGCTCAATCCTGGCTCTCTGCAACCTCTGCCTCCCAGGTTCAAGTGATTCTTCTGTCTCAGCCTCCCAAGTAGCTGGGATCACAGGCACCCACCACCATGCCCGGCTAATTTTTGTATTTTTAGTAGAGACGGGGTATCACCATGTTGGCCAGGCTGGTCTCAAACTCCTGACCTCAAGTGATCCACCCACCTCGGCCTCCCAAAGTGCTTGGATTACAGGCATGAGCCACCGCGCCTGGCCAGGGATGATTTCTTGAGTGACTGGGCCATCCCTGCCTGCAGCCCCTCACACACTCACCCTGCAGGCTGAGGTTCCTGGCGGGCTTGGGGAAAGGCCCAGAGAGGCTCCCGGTGAGGGCCACCTCCTGGCCATCCCACAGCACCACTTGGCGCAGGACACGGGTCCCATGAGCTTGCTCGTATGTGGTCTGCAGGACCAGCTCCCCGGGAAGAGCGCTGAGCTGGAAGAGAATGATGGCGTCATGGGGGAACCCGACCCACGCTTCTGCCTGGGATGGGAAAGAAGAGAAGCTTGCAGAGGAGGTAAAAGGGAATATTTGCGGATCATTTACAGTTTCCTGCGTGGTTACATATGCAGGGGATCAAAAACCCAAATGCTTCCTAAGGATGAGCAGCTAATTTAAAGGAGAGGAGTGGGTGAGGGGAGTATGGCCAACAGGAGACAGCACAGAACAGCCACTTCTCAATTCCATAGCCAAGCTGTGTGGCTCTGGGCGTTTTTCAACCTCTCTGAGCCTCAGTTTCCTAGAAAATAGAGGCCAGAAAGTGTCAACCTTTACAAGATGATACAAGTGGTGCACTCAGCCCAGGGCTACACGGTGGAGAGGAGCTTGTAGGAGCCACGCAGTTGGTATTGCGGTTTCTCAATCATGTAGCGAGCAGGTATCATCTCCCAAGTCAGTGCTGAGTGCCTGGCTACAAACCTAGCCAAGACCTGGTCCTGGCCCTTAAGGGGCTCCCAGGGAGATAGTCACAGGACAAAAAAATGATGGGATAAGGTGACAAGGATGGTCACAAGAGACATTCAAGGGAGAAAGGAATGCAGAGAAGCAAGCTTGGGGAGGAGGTGGGGAGGAGCACTCTAGGCAGATGGAAGAGCCTGTGCAAAGGTTTGGAGAGGGACGCCATCCCTGCTGGTGGGTACCACAGTCCGAGGGTGACTTGAGGGCACTGCAGGGGGACTGCTGGGGTGGGGTAGGAAGTTTGCTCTTAAACATCTCTAAAACCTAGCACTACTGCCCCCAGCTTCATCCACACAGTATTATTGCCCTGCCCCTGTCCATTATGGGGCTTCCTCACTGCTCACTTCTGCCACCTGTAGGTCCCTCCCCACACAGCAGCCAGAGGGATCTGAAATCATCATTTATTTGATCACAGCCTCAAAGGCTTCTAGTAGCAGACAGAACACAATACAAACGCCTCCCTGTGGCCTGACACACCCTGTGTGATCAGACCACCTCCTACCATACCCCACCCACCCAGCTCCAGCCCAGTGGCTCCTTGGCCATTCCTAAAACACGCAAACCCATCCCTGCCCCAGGCCCTTTGCATGTCTTGTTCCCTTTGCCTGGAATACTCTTTTTAAAAAATGTATTTTAGATTCAGGGGGTCAGTATGCATGTTTGTTACCTAGGTATATTGTGTAATGGTGGGGACTGGGCTTCTAGCGTCCCTGTCACCCAAATATTGAACATCATACCCAGCAGGTAATTTTTCAACCCTCGGCTCCCTCTCACCCTCCTCCCTTTTGGATCCCTTAGTGTTTACTGTTTCCATCTTTATGTCCATGTGTATTCAATGTTTAGCTCCTGCTTACAAGTGAGAACATGCCATGTTGGGTTTTCCGTTTCTGAGCTAGTTCACTTAGGATAATTGCATCCCTACTGCTGCAAAGGACAGAATTTCATTCTTTTTTGTGACTGTGTAGTATTCCACGGTGTATATATACCACAGTCTCTTTACCTGCCTCGAATGCCCCTCCCCCAGAGATTTCTTTTTTCTTTTCTTCTTTTTGAGATGGAGTTTCACTCTTGTTGCCCAGGCCGGAGTGCCACAGTGCAATCTCGGCTCACTGCAACCTCCACATCCTGGGTTCAAGCAATTCTCCTGCCTCAGCCTCCAAAATAGCTGGGATTATAGGCATGTGCCACCACGCCTGGCTAATTCTGTATTTTTAGTAGAGATGGAGTTTCCCCATGTTGGCCATGCTGGTCTCGAACTCCTGACCTCAGGTCATCCACCCGCCTCGGCCTCCCAAAGTGCTGGGATTACAGGCGCGAGCCACCATGCCTGGCCTTCCCCCGGATTTTCAAACGGCTGGTGCTTATCATCCACCACTAGCTCATGTATTGTCTCTTCAGTGGGGCCTTTCCTGGCCACCTAATCTAAATAAGCTCCCTGGTCACTCTCAGTCACTTCAGTACGTTTTCTCCATATCATAGCACTATATGGCATATTTCATTTGTGTGATTTTGGGGAGTCAATCTCCCCCGCTAGAGTGGACACTTGATGAGAGGAAGGATTGATCAGTTCTGTTTTAGGTCACACCCCAGCTTCTGAAATAGTGCCTGGCACCTAGTAGATGCTCCATAAACCATGCAATAAATCCAGCTCAATAAATCCAGCACATTTTGTCCATTTCACAGCCTTGTCTGTCCTTCCTCCCAGGAACCAGGACACTAGGACAATTTTTCTTTTCTCAAAGGGCTGTCCCAGAGGCCCCCCACCCCAGCATGCTCCGGCCCTGGGCTGACCTCCACACACCTGCAGAAAGGTCTGTTCCAGTTTGATGAAGTTGGTGAGACCGGCCTTAGCAGCTACCTGCTGGGTGCTGATGTGAAAATGACGCTCCTCCACGCCCAAGGTGAACATGCTCTGAACCTCACCCTTGGGGTAGTGTAGCTGAGTCAGAGAAAAAAAAAAAAAAAAACACATGATAAAGCTCATCATCAGGGCTCTGATGGAACATTCCAGGAGATGCTGGCTCTAGGCCGAGGGCTCTGCCTCCCAAAGTCCCAGGCCCAAGAGACCCACACCTCCCTGGGCTGGATGAACTTTGATGATGCGAGCGTTTGGAGCCTCAGGTTAGGCCATCAAGTGTGGCCATGGCAACTACCTCCTCATGCCCTCCCTGCTATAACATTAACTTGAAAATATCTACCAGCCTGGCACCAGCAGCCAAGAATTCTAGTTGTAGTACTGTTGCAGACAGCAGGGGGCAGTCTAGCAGAAATAACTATGCTGGGGGGCGTCTCAGCATCAAACACAACAGAATTCCAAGTGTGGACCTACCACTGAGAGGTGAGTGATCTCCAGCTAGTTCCTTAACCATCCAAGCCTTCTAATCCAAAAACAGGGATAAGGACACCTATTTTATTATGAGTTGTTGTGAAAATTGTATGAAATAATGTGCTAACTTCCAGGTTGGCTGAAAAGCAGAATCACTGGAGGGGGAACTTACCAAAAATATAGATTCTGGGCTCCCACTTAAAACCTACAAAAATGGAGTCTCTGGGAAGATGTTCAAGAGCCGTTTTTGTTTGTTTGTTTGTTTGTTTGTTTGTTTTTTGAGAAGGAGTCTTGCTCTGTTGCCCAGGCTGAAGTGCAGTGGCACGATCTCGGCTCACTGCAACTTCTGCCTCCCGGGTTCAAATGATTTTTCTGCCTCAGCCTCCTGAGTAGCTAAGATTACAGGCATGTGCCACCGTGCCCAGCTAATTTTTGTATTTTTAGTAGAGATGGCCACCATGTTGGCCAGGCCAGTCTCAAGCTCCTGACCTCAGGTGACCTGCCCACCTCGGCCTCCCAAAGTGCTGGATTACGGGTGTGAGCCACCATACCCAGCCAAGAGCTGGTATTTTTAAGGAGCTCACTAGATGCGTCATTACGTTAGTGATACCCCTTGTCAAAAATGTTCAACCTGAATCTTATCTTCAACAAACAATCAGACAAATCCACATTAGGAGGATGTTTTGCAAAATAACTTCCTGGACACTTCAAAATTGTCAGGGCAGGAATTTTTTTTTCTTTTTTTTAAAGACAGGGACAGGATCTGTCTGCTCTGTCATCCAGGCTAGAGTGTGCAGTGGTGTGAACACAGCTCACTGCAGCCTCAACCTCCTGGGCTCAAGCAATTCTTCCATACGTCAGCCTCCCTGGTAGCTGAGATACAGGTACACACCACCATGCCTGGCTAATTTTTAAATTTTTTGTAGAGATGGGGTCTCCCTAGGTTGCAGGCTGTCTTGAACTCCTGAATTCTAACAATTCTCCTTCCTCGGCCTCCCAAAGTGTTGGGATTATAAGTGTGAACCACTGCATCCAGTTGGGACTTTTCTTTAAGGTGGTTAATGATAATAAAATGTTTAGGGGGAATTATATCTGCAACTTACTTTGAAATATATCCAAAAATAAGATGGATGGATAGAGAGCTATGTGATTATGTGAAATAAAATAAATGTGGGTATTCATTGTAAAACTACTTCAATTTTTTAGTGTCTAAAAAATTGTATAATAAAATGTTGGGGGGCCAGATGCAGTGACTCATGCCTGTAATCCCAGCACTTTGGGAGGCTGAGGTGGGTGGATCATTTGAGGTCAGGAGTTCGAGACCAGCCTGGCCAATGTGGCGAAACCCCATCTCCACTAAAAATACAAAAATTAGCCAGGCATGGTACTGCATGCCTGTAATCCCAGCTACTCAGGAGGCTGAGGCAGGAGAATTGCATAAACCCAGGAGGCGGAGGTTGCAGTGAGTCAAGATCGCACCACTGCACTCCAGCCTGGGTGACAGAGTGAAATTTCATCTCAAAAAAAGCAAAAATAAATAAATAAATAAATAAATAAAACATTGGGTAAGGAAAGGTAGGGTGTAGAAGGAGAATATTCTAGATCAGGAATTGGCTTTTGGGTCAAATTTGGCCCACAACCTGATTTTATAAAAAGTTTTATTGTAACAGCCATGTCTATTCACTTACATATCGTCTGTAGCTGCTTTTGTGTTACAGTGACAATTCTGATGAGTTGTAACAGGGACCATAAGGCCTGCAACCCCCACAACATTTTACTTTACAATAAAAGTTTGTAGACCTCTGTTCTAGATTAAGAAAATTAAAAAGACACGGCAACTACGCATGCTGTGTGATCTTGGCCTGCATCCCGGATTTAAAACAAAACAAAACAAGTTTTTTGAAAGAACATTAGTGGGAAAGCTGGGAAATTGTATATGGGCTGTACATTAAATGAAGGTATTACTTCAACATTCAGTTTCCTGAATGTTGTAATTACTGTGTTAAATCACACAGTATTTCCTGTGTTACAGGAAATAGTTGAAGTATTTCAGAGTAAAAAGGTGATGTCTTCAGAAACATCTCTATATTAATTCTTAACGATACAGAAACAATGTGTGTCTGATGATACAAATTTATGTAACATAGATAAGAAAGATGGAAAGATATTAACAAATGGTCAATGTTCACTGTCCTACAGTAGCTTTTATATAGTTTGAAATGACTCAAAATAAAACTTGGGAAAAAACTAAGAAGCTCCCGGAATGGAGCCAGGTGTGGTGGTACCACCTGTAGTCCCAGCTACCCTGGAGGCTGAGGCAGGAGGATCACTTGCACCCAGGAGTTTGAGGCTGCAGTGAGCTATGATCACATCACCACACTCCAGCCTGGGTGACAGAGCAAGACCCTGTCTCAAAAAGAAATTTTAAAAATTAAAAATAAAAAATAAGGCTGGGCACGGTGGCTCACGCCTGTAATCCCAACACTTTGGGAGGCCGAGGTGGGTGGATCATTTGAGGTCAGGAGTTTGCGACCAGCCTGGATATCACGGTGAAACCCCGTCTCTACCAAAAATACAAAAATTAGCCAGGCGTGGTGGTGCACGCCTGTAATTCCAGCTACTCAGGAGGCTGGGGCGGGAGAATCGCTTGAACCGGGGAGGCGGAGGTTGCAGTGAGCTGAAATTGTGCCACTGCACTCCAGCCTGGGCGACAGAGAGAGACTCTGTCTCAAAAAATAAATAAATAAAATAAACAGATAAATAAAGGAGTTCCCTGAATGACTGTGCAGTTGTAGCGAAGTTTGAGGAACTCCAAAATCATGTGTAAATGCGGTAGGGGACCCAGCACATAGCGCATGCTCTGTAGACAAAGGTGGCCTGGGCCAGGGCTGGGAGAATGCCTACCAAAACATGGTGGCTGGTAGGAAAATGAAGTGACCAGTTGCACATGTGACCATTCATGCATGCACTCACCTATTCATGCCCTATTTTTTTACTGAACAACTACTGTGTGCTGGGCCCTGTGCCAGGCACTAGGCATGCCCTCCAGGAGCTCTGGATTTGGGCACAGACAATAACAGCTCAGAGGGACAGAGGAACCTGGCCTAAGACTACTGGGCCCTCTGTCCACTCCTACGACCCCCGAGTCCTGCATTGCAGGGCAGAGATGGGGGTGACGCTGGCTCAGCTCCAAAGGGCTGTGTCATCTGCTCCAACTTCTATAAGTGTGCCAGGCTGGTGAGGCAACGTCAGACGCCAGGCACTGGGTGAGGAGGCCTCCCCCATCTCCTGAAGGGCTTGTGGGCCTGAATGGGGGCCACGGGGGCTGGCCCAGGAATGTAAACGTGGGTATGTGTGGGAAAGCGGGAGCCAGGGGTTTCCGAGGGTTGCCCACCGGAGCCTGCTGCAGGCTGGGGAACAGATGTGCATGCGTTAACACTCCCCAGAGGGGCCTGGCCCCCTCCTGCCTCGGGCTGGGCATCTGGAACCAGTTAGGAGCCAGGCAGCTGGGGCACAGTTACCTTAGCTGAGGCCGAGGCTGAGCTGGGGCAGAGACCCAGGAGGGAGGGGAGGCGATGCCGGCCTGAGAACAGCAGCTCTTTGCTACAAGGAAGGAAAGAGAAGGCCTGAAGCTGGCGAGACAGCACCTTGTCCAGTGCCCCCAGGGCCAGGTCGAGACCAAGGTGACTTCCCCGAGAGAGAGTCAGAGAGCCAGGATCACATCAGTGGCCCACCGCAGGCCTATTCACACACCCTGAGGCCCAAGGGCCATACGGTGCCCTGGTTAGGGCTGTACTCTGGAGCCAAGTTACCTGGATTTGAGTCCAGGCTTGGCCTCTGCCTAGCTCTGGCACCAGGGGCAAGCTTCTTGGTTGCCCCTCTCTGAGCCTCAGTCTCCCCTCTCTGAGCCTCAGTTTCCCCATTGGTATCAAGGGTTAAACATGCCTCTGGGCTTCAAGCCTTCCATGAGTCCATCAATGAGTTTTCTTGGGTTGGTCCCATGGGAGCCGCAGCAGGGCCTGGACAGCAGAATTTTAACCCCCTGACTCCCTCCCAGGGATCCTCCTCACATAGCACCCCTCCCCTCACTCCTCCAGGCCAGGGTGGTTAGAGTCTCCACGTTTTTCTCTCTTTTTTTTTTTTTTCCTTCTTCACTAGAGACAGGGTCTTTCTCCGTCACCCAGGCTGGAGTGCAGTGGTGCCATCTCTGCTCACTGCAGCCTCGATCTCCCAGACCCAAGTGATCCTCCTGCCTCAGCCTCCTAAGCAGTTGGGACTACAAGCGTGCGTCACCATACCAGGCTCATTTTTAAGATTTTTTGTAGCAATGGGGATCTCACTATGTTGCCCAGGTTGGCCTCAAGCTTCTGGGCTTAAGCAATCCGCCCACCTCGACCTCCCAAAGCACTGGGATTACAGGTGGGAGCCGCTGTGCCAGGCCTATCTCCCCTGTTGCTAACTCCAGGGTGCCACACCCTCCTGTCAGGTTCCTCTCCACCTCCATGTCTCAGCCTTGACATCGTGGCTCATGGACTTCACAGTCGTGGGTGTGTCCTGGGCACTGTAAGATGCTTAGCAGCATCCGTGGCCTCTATACACTGATCTCAGTGTCCCCCTCCCCAGTGTAGCAACCAGAAATTCCCCAGACTTTGCTGAAAGTCCCTGGGGGGAAACTCGCCCCTAGGTGACAACCACTGGTCTACCCCTTCAACAAGTGGCTTACTCACCCCCTCCCTCACTGCTGAGACCTGAGCGCTAGAGCCTGGCTGGTGGCCACTGACTTAGTACACACGTAAGAGCACCAAGCACCTCATCAGGCCCCCAGCCCTAAGGGCAGTAATAGTTATTAATAAGTGTTTGGGGCCTGGGATGCACTTAGTTTCTGAGACTGAGAACTCATCAGTGCCCTGCCTGGAGAGGCTGAGGGATTTTTATAGCTGTGTGACCTTGGAAAAGTCGCGTGGCCTCTCTGAGCCTCCCCGCCCGTATTTATGCAGCAGTGCTGAGCAGAGGATTGAGAGGTGCTGTGTCCAGCGATGGTGCACAGTAGGTGCCCAGTCAACGGTTCCTCCCCCTGACTCCTCTCCTCCTGGGGAACCCCCTCACCTGACTGCCTGGTTCTGGCCACGGACGTCAAAGACCAAGGTGGCCTGAGAATCACAGGTCAGCTGCAGTGAGGAGCTCATCTCTTCTGCCTCCCAGAGTCCTTGGAACACGAGCTGAGGAGGGAGCAGGCTGTGAGATGTGTGGGTGTAGACAGCCTGAGGAGCCTCACAGGCCAGCTGGGGACCCCAGCCAAACTCTACAGCCCAGCACATCCCTGTCCCCAAGCCCAGCATGGCCTGGCTCATCCAACACTCTCCCAGGTGCTGAGGATGCAGGGCCGGGGTCAGCCCCTATTGCAGCTCAGGTTGGCGGTACCCACCGAGGGACCCCAAAGGACAGCTGCAGCCCAGACGTCAGCAAAGATTGTGCTCCCGGGAGGGCTCCCTGTCACCTGACCTCGAGGCCAGCAAAGGGTTTAGATGAAGTCAAGGGCACGGGGTATCCAGTCTACTCAGTTGTGGGGTACAGGGCTGAGATCCTTTGCAGGAGCGGTGACATCCTGGCCCCCTGACCCCCGGGGAGCTGCTCCCTCCTCCCACAGCAGAGTGGACTAGGGCAGGGGTTGCTGGGTAACCTGAAACAGGAGGGTGAGAAAGAAGCACTGGCGCCTGGCTCTGGAATATGCTCTGTGGCTCTTGGAGAAAGAGGGCCCAGCCAAGCAGGACGAGTTCATGCCAAGTGACAGTGATCAGGGCATGACCCCATGTGGGTTCCTCTTCACCAAGGCAGGAGGACGCCGTGAGGAAGGGCCTGGGTGCCAAGTCTGAGTCCCTATTTTGCTGCTAACTTGCTAGGTGACCTTGGGCGAGTCACCCACACTCTCACGTGTGACCCAGAGATGATGATGATGGACGATGATAATAATCATTGTCACGCCATCAGCATCTTCATCTTCGCCTTCATCACAGCAGGTGCTTAAGCATCTACTCAGGCATTAATGGAATGAACTCACTCGATCCTCACAACCTGCGTATTATAGGTAATATCATCCCCGTTTTGCAGATGAGGAGATGAGGCCACAGACAGGTGAAGGAATTTGCCCAAGGCCACACAGCTGGCAAGCAGCAGAGCTGGGATCTGAACACCGGAGAGGGCCTTGGTAAGGACGGTGCCATCCTGCCTCTCTCTGGGGTGTGAGGAGGATGAGACTAACGAACTCCCATAAACCCTCTGAAGGGGGCTGTGCATGGTACAGGTGCTTGACAAGCAGGAGCTTTAATTCTGACCCAAGACCGCAGGGCAGAAGGATGCAGGGCAGGAGCCAGACAAGGCTCCAGGGCACCCCTCCACACCAGCCGTGTGATTGGAAATGCAAAGACTGCTCAGCAGACCTGGTTATAGCGATTATGAATGAAGTCTTTGTAAACTGTCAAGTACTGGGGAGACCCAAGGCCTGGTCCTCCCCACCCACCCTGCACACAGCGGGTCCTCTGCACACCAGGAATTGGACAGAAGGGACAGAATTTGGAGGGAGGTCCTGCCCCATCCACTCCTTACCTGGCTGGTGAAGGGCAGGCCCAGCCTCTGGAGAGCAGGCACCGCGTGGCTGGCATTGGCCACCAGCTGCAGTGGGCCACGCCGTGGCCGAGCCACCAGGGCTGCCAGGTCCACGCTGACTCCACTGTCCCCACCATGGAGGGCCAGCCTGGCCTGGGTCTGGGTCTCTAGAGACAGAGAATGGCATGGGCTACTGAAGACAGGTCCACCTCCCTTCCCAGCCCAGGAACACACCAGACTACAGGAGAGGACATGCCCTGTGGCCCTCAAACACAGCACCAGCAGGAAAGGGCAAGGCTGCCACAGCGTGGGTGCTGGGTGGGGTCAACCCCTTTGAGCCTCCTTGACATCATCTGTCATAATTTGTCCCTAAGGATCTAGGCCTGGGTGGCTCCTTCTGTCATTGAAGTTGAAGTTGCTGAAATGACACCTCCTCCAAGAAGCCTCCCTTGACTGCCCATCTGAAGTCCCTCCCAGTCCTTTGCTGCCAGACATCCTCCATCCCATCTCCCTGGAGTGTGGTTTCCAGCACAACCTGAAATGATCTCGCTCACTTACTTACTAGGTTCCTGCTCCTGAAACTCTCACCCCACCAGAAGGTCAGTGCCTGGGGGCAGGATTTCCCTTAGGACAGCTCCTGACACACAGCGGGGGTGCAGTGAGTGCTTTCTGAATGACTGCGGGATGAAAGGCTTCTCTGCAGGGATTCCTGAGGATTATGGAGGGGTAGCCTGCCGAGGAATCAGCATGAGGTCTGCTCTCCACAAATGGCCACTGCGGCCACTGACATCTACCTGCAGCCACCTGGCCCTGGCTGGAGGGTCCCGTCCTTCCCATCACCCCCTGCAGAACAGGAGATTTTGGCTCACAGTTAGGAGTTTCTTCTTTGACTTAAACTCCCTTTGCTATACAGAGAAACTCATCGGGTCCGGGAGCCCTAGAGCAAACAGATGGCGCCGACTCTATGTCAGATGCCAGGTTCCCGTGGGGTGCAGCTCATGGCTCAGGCCCAGGTGACACTCAGCCAGGCTCCAGCACCTCCCATCTGGCCAGCAGGGTGGACGAGCTCTGCAGCTCTGAGCCTCGACTTCCTTATCTATGAGGTGGGCACAGCCCGCCCGCCTCAAGGGACAGCGTCCAGAGTGAATGGGGTAACACACGGGAGAGGACCACTTGTGGGACATGCAGGAGGCCTCAGGAAATGCTTCCTTCCTTCCTCGTTCAACATTCAACCACATGTACCTACTATGTGCAGGGCACGAGGAGACAGGGGACACAATCCCCACACCTGGGAGCACCCGGCTGTCAGACACACCAAGAATGTTAACGACAGGCAGAGAGCGTCCCCGGGAGGTGGGGACAGCAGACTGTGGACAGCAGTGGGAGAAGGGAGAGGTCACTCTTGGCTGGGGGCAGCCATATCAGGCATCCTGGGTCCAGAACTAGAGCGGCGTGGAGGTGGTCATCCAGAATGGCCTCCCCTCACTCGGCTGTCATGTCCCTAACAAACCCTGAGGTCAACTCAGACTGGGGACAATTTCCCCATGTGATCCTGTCCTCTGTTCACCCCTCAGGAGGCTGAGGGCCAAAAATAAAGTGTTTTTTTTTTTTTTTTTTTTTTTTTTTGTGACGGAGTCTCACTCTGTCACCCACGCTGGAATGCAGTGGCGCGATCTCCACTCACTGCAAGCTCCGCCTTCCAGGTTCACGTCATTCTCCTGCCTCAGCCTCCTGAGTAGCTGGGACTACAGGCGTGTGCCACCACGCCCGGCTAATTTTTTGTATTTTTAGTAGAGACGGAGTTTCACCATGTTAGCCAGGATGGTCTCGATCTCCTGACCTCCTGATCCGCCTGCCTTGGCCTCCCAAAGTGTTGTTTATTTTTTTGAGACAGAGTTTCACTCTGTCACCCAGGCTGGAGTGCAGTGGTGTGATCTCGGCTCACTGCAACCTCCGCCTCCCGGGTTCAAGTGATTCTTGTGCCTCAGGCTCCTGAATAGCTGGGACTACAGGCATGCACCACCATGCTCAGCTAATTTTTTTTGTAGAGACAGGCTTTCACCATGTTGGCCAGGCTAGTCTCGAACTCCTGACCTCAAATGATCCACCCGCCTAGGCCTCCCAAAGTGCTAGGATTACAGGCATGAGCCATTGCACCCGGCCCCCAAAATAAAAAAATTTGAGGCCAACAGAAGGACTCCCCTAGGGGACTGGGGAGTTCCCAGGGTCCTGAATGGTCAAGAGCCAAGTCTCCATAATCTATATGGGGGTCACAGGATGGCTCTGGGTTCAATCCTCACTCCGTCATTACCAGCTGTGTGGCCTGGACCAGGTGACTCAAACTCTCTGAGCCTCCATTCCTCATCTGCAGAATGGGAATGGTGTTCCTAACCCTACCTCATAGGCTCGTTTACGCACCCATTCAATACCTACTATGTACCCTACGGCGAAGCAGACAAAAATCCTCCCTGCCCTCACGGAGCACACATTCTGGTGATTCTAGCATAGAAAGAATGAGAAACAAAGGTATTTGTATGCTACACAGTGTGTTCAAATGACAGAGCTGGGGAGAGAGATGGGAGGAGATGGGGAGGTGGAAAAGAGAGGCCTCCCTGAGATGCCAATGGAAAAATACCTAAGGGAGGTGAGGGAGCCAGGCAGGCGTGTGGGAGAGACACATTCCAGGCAGCAGGATCAGCCCGTGCCAAGGTCCTGGGGCCGCAGCAAGCCTGGCGTGTTGAAGAGTGGAACGAGTAGGGCTGGGGGCTGGGAGACGAGGTCAGATGGGGGAAGGGTGTGGATTCTGATGGCTCATAGGCCCCTCTAAGAGCTTTGACTTTCCCCCTGTGTGATCGGGACGGCTGTACTGTATTGAGCTCTCGTGTGTACACAGCTTGCCTGGCATGTATGCAGTAAGTGCTCAGCCAGTGCTGGCTCCTCTTGTTGCTTTTATCTTCCCACCATAATGGGTTGAACCGTGTCCCCCAAAAGAGATATTGAAGTCCCAACCCCCTCACCCTCTGTCCTGTGAATATGACTTTATTTAAAAATAAGGTCTTTACAGATGTAATTAAGTAAAAATAAGGTCATATTCAAGTCAGACAGGCCCTCAATCCACTGTTGATTGTTTTTGTTTTTATTTTGAGACAGGGTTTCATTCTGTCACCCAGGCTGGAGGGCAGTGTTGCAATCATAGCTCATTGCAGCCTCAACCTTCTGTCTCAAGCGATCCCCTGCCTCAGCCTCCCGAGTAGCTAGGACCATACACGTGCGCCACCACACCTAGCTAAGATTTCTATGTTTTAAGCCATCCAGTGTGTGGGACTTTGTTGTGGAAGTCCTAGAAAACTAATCCACCTGCCTCGGGAGTTAGGTCATTGACAGGCAAGGCTGTCCTGGTTGTCCTGGAGCCCAGAGCCACACTGGGCTTGATGGGTATGCCACCTGGGTCCAGGCCTGGGGCTGCTGGGCTGGCCCAGGCATGGAGGAAGCCAGCTCGCCAGTCCCGGGGCTGTGCGCTGAGTGCCTTACCGTGTATCTGCAGCTCAGCGCTGAGGGAGGCCTCGCCTGGGAACCCCGCCCACAACAAAGCCTCACTGTTGTGCCAGCTCCGGCCGGAGAGCTCCAGGTGCCCATCATGGTAACAGCAGCTCACAGAGTAGTTGAGGAATGTGGGCCCCATCAGGATGCGTCCAGAATGCTCGAAGCCGGAGCTGCCATTGTGAATGTCCACAGAGACCTGGAATGACACCAAGGAGATACCGGACCGCCCTGTGCAGAGAGAGCCAGACCGGGTCAAGCTGGCACTGGCTCCCACAAACCCTGGGGTTATCAGTGCCACCCACGTCGCTGCGGTGGGAGGAACTCAAACCCTCTTGAAGGAGCAGGTTTGATGACCAACGTGGTTACTGCAGCTAATTACACGTGCACCCAGGAGACTGCAGAGAAAACACGGAGAAAGCAATCAGGAAGCGGGACAGGCAGGGGATAGTGAGCCCGGGGAGGACGGCTGGAGAAAGACTTTGGGAAGACCAAGATGTCCTGGCTGGTGCGAAACAGGTTGCAAACCACAGCATACATCTGTTGTTGTCAATAAAGTTATTGGAACACAGCCCTGCCTGTTTGTCAGAGGCATTTGAACCAGAGCAACTCCATCTTGAATAGGGGCTGGGTAAAATGAGGCTGAGACCTACTGGGCTGCATTCCCAGGAGGTTAGGCATCCTAAGACACAAGACGACATAGGAGGTCAGCACAGGATACAGGTCATAAAGACCTTGCTGATAAAACAGGTTGCAGTAAAGAAGCCAGCTAAATCCCACCAAACCAAGACGGTGACAAGAGTGACCTCTGGTCGTCCTCACTGCTACACTCCCACCAGCACCATGACAGTTTACAGATGTCATGGCAACGTCTGGAAGTCGCCCTATATTGTCTAAAAAGGGGAGGCGTGAATAAGTCACCCCTTGTTTACCATATCATCAAGAAATAGCCATAAAAATGGGCAACCAGCAGCCCTGAATTCTTTCTTGCACAAGATCCAAGAACCCGATGGGAAAAGTTTCTCAAACTCTGCTGTGAGATGTAATTCCCTCCCATACCACCCCACAACTGTCTCAGTAAAACCTCCAGTGAGGCTGCTGTGAGATGTAATTCCCTCCCACGCCACCCCACAACTGTCTCAGTAAAACCTCCAGTGAGGCTGCTGTGAGATGTAATTCCCTCCCACGCCACCCCACAACTGTCTCAGTAAAACCTCCAGTGAGGCCAGGCACAGTGGCTCATGCCTGTAATCCCGGCACTTTGGGAGGCAAAGGCGGACAGATCACTTGAGGTCAGGAGTTTGAGACCATCCTGGCCAACGTGGCAAAACCCCATCTCTACTAAACATACAAAAATTAGCCAGGCATGGTAGTGGGTGTCTATAATCCCAGTTACTCAGGAGGCTGAGGCGGGGGAATCTCTTGAACCCAGGGGGCGGAGGTTGCAGTGAGCTGAGATCAGGCTACTGTACTCCAGCCTGGGCGAAAGGGTGAAACTCCGTCTCAAAAAACAAAACAAAACAAAACAAAACAAAAAAAACTTTCAGTGAAATCTCCACCACCTCTACCACCATTATTGAAGGAGCTACCCAGGCATAAAGGAGCAGGAATGAGAGAGGGGGAGAGGACACCCTGGTCCCCTACAACCCAAAGAATGAGCAGCGGCCCAGCCGTGACTGCATCACCCGGGCTGAGAAATGCAACGTCTCAGGCCCCACCCCAGACCTACTGAATCAAACCTGCATTTTAACGCCCTCCCCGGTTATGCCTGTGTACTGGGTGTGCGGGAAGCCCCACTCTAGGCAGAAGACGGCCGCCTCTGCCGTGGGACCCCACAGGAGGTCCAGGTCTGCTAGGCTCTGATCATATGTCACCCACCCTCTGGGATGACAGCACAGGACCCAAGGCTGGACTTGTCCTGAGTTTCAGGGGGCTCTGTACTGCTGGCCAGCTCTGCCAAACTGTCCCCATCCACACTGGGCCACACCCAGGCCTGCCTGCTAGGCCTCTCCTGGTGTCACTGCTGACCTTGATGGCGCCAAGGTCAGACGGGCCCCAGGCACTCAGGCTCAGGGCAGATCCAGACACTCAGTGTGACAGCAGAGAGGCTAGGGCTGAGCTCTCTGTCACTATCCACGGAGCGCTTCCCTGACCCCAGCCGCAGTGGGCAGAGCTGGGGAAACTGAGGCCTGAGCCCTCGTCACCACACAGCTGGCTCCCTGGACTTTCCCCCCAGGAGTAGGCATTCCCAGGGTCCAGTCAACCCTAGACCAGGGGTTGCAAACTGGTGGCCCTTGAGCTGATAAGTTTTATGTGGTCATTCACGCTGGTATTTTTTGTGTTGTTTTTTTTTTTTGAGACTGAGTCTTGCTCTGCCACCCAGGCCGGAGTGCAATGGCACAATCTTGGCTCACTGCAACCTTCGCCTCCTGGGTTCAAACGATTCTCATGCCTCCGCCTCCCAAGTAGCTGGGATTACAGGCATGAGCCACCATGCCCAGCTAATTTTTTCTATTTTTAGTAGAGACAGGGTTTCACCATGTTGGCCAGGCTGGTCTCAAACTCCTGACCTCAAGTGATCTGCCCACCTCGGCCTCCCAAAGTGTTGGGATATACGACATCTTGTATAATTCTGTTTGTGTGAAATTTCCAGAACAGACAAACGCATAGGGACGGAAGGCAGATTCGTGGTTGTTGGGGACCAGGGAGGAGGGGATTGGAGGGACAGCTGATGGGTATGGGGTTTCCACTGGGGTGTTGAAAAGTTCTGGAACTTGCAAGCACCGATGATTGTAGAATAGTGTGAACGAACGTAGCATCCCCGAGTTGTATACTTTAAAATGGTTTTACATTATTACACATATTTTACTACAACAAGAAATGTGAAAAGATGCATATGATGTGGAGGGTTTGAGACGTGGCACACACTCTGTAGTCCCCCACACAGCCCAGTGACACATTTCAGTTCTCCACCTGCCCCCAAAGTCTTCGAGTTTGCAACCCCTGTACCCAACGCATGCAGGTTTATCATTGAAACAGCGGGAACAGGCTGGGTACATGGCCGACGCCTGTAATCCCAGCACTTTGGGAGGCCGAAACAGCCCGATCACTTGAGGTCAGGAGTTCAAGACAAGCCTGGCCAACATGGTGAAATGCTGTCTATACTAAAAATACAAAAATTTAGCTGGGCGTGGTGGCGGGCACCTGTAATCCCACCTACCTGGCAGGCTGAGGCAGGAGACAATTGAACCTGGTAGGCAGAGGTTGCAGTGAGCTGAGGTCATGCTGCTACACTCAAGCCTGGGCAACTGAGCAAGACTCCGTCTCAGAAAAGGATGGAATGGAATGGAACAGAACGGAAAGGAAAGGAAAGGAAAAAAGGAAAGGAAAGGAAAAGAAACAGCAGCAACAGCGGCAGCAGCTGCGATCATTGCCTGAGCACGCAGCAGGTGGTGAGGCCCCTCACTGTTTTATGTCACCTGTTTTATGAGGCAGGAACGGCTACTCATGGGTCAACAATGTTGACTGAGCACCTGCTACATGCCAGGCCCCGTCTTAAACCTGGGGATACTACCCTGCACAAAACAGAAATGCCTGAGCCCGTGACGCTTAGGTGGCAGTGGTGGGCGGCAGACAGGACAAGGAGAAAGGCACTGTGCTTCCTTCCTGCACCCTCGGCAGTGAGAGCTTGAAGCCACCTGAGCTGAGCTGCACCCCAGCCCTGAGTTCCACGGTCCACTTGTCTCACGATGCCAGGACATGCCGACCACCAGTCCAGCTGCCCACTGACCCAGCTGCCCATGACAGAGGTGGGCTTGCAACCCTTGGGTCCCGGTTGATGTCTACCTGTGTTTGCAGATGGGACCACTCGATGACCGTCAGGTTGAGCTGATGCCCCTGGGAACTGGGAGTAGGTGCATGTCACCAGGGATGTGGGGGGTCTTGAAGGAGTGGGACCATGTGAGTATCTCCTGGCAGCGACCTCAGCCCCGGGCCACACCACAGGCAGCCCCTGTGAACAGGCTGTGCCAGCCCCCCTGGAGAGGCCCACCATGTACCACAACCATCCAGCCCAGGACAGAGACCCCATACCTCAAGAGGCTGCCCAGCGATGTCCCCTCGGCACCGTCCTAACAGCTGGGTGGGCGAGGCGTCTCCACTGCAGTTGACCTACAGAGACCAGTGGGTGGGAAGGGGCTGGCTTCTTCCCTGACCCCAGAGTGAACTGTCGTGGGTGCCAAGATCCCACTTGACCCCGCCGCCCTTTGGAGAAGCCACCGTGGGCAAATAACCCCAAAGAGAGGTTTGCACAGAGACTTGAGGGCGAAGCCACAGCATCATCATCAATGAAGGTAAACGGAGCTCCCAGCATGCGGGGCCTCCACGCCAGGCACGGTGCTAACTGAACCACAGAGGAACCATGGGGGGAGGTGGCAGATGAGGAAACTGAGTCACACAAGTCAGGGAGAGGAAGCACCTTGCGTGTGGTCACACAGTCAGCGATGGTGCAGCCTGGCTTCAGGCCAGGAGCGCTGCTCACTCACATTCCCTCTCCCACCATGGACGGTTTAGCCACCCTCAGGGACAGGCACCGAGGTGGTTTCCTGCTTTTCATTTCTGAGAACAATGAAGAAGACAGCTGCGGGTGTGGGGCTTCTCCAGGGTAGGGGCCCCGGGGAGGAACTGAGGGACCAGGCCCTCCACCATCTTCATTCTACCAGGCAGGGCCTTGTGCAGGCTGCACCTGGCCCACGTGGGCACCCAACCCACTCACCTCCAGCTGGGAGGGCAGGGTGCCCTGCAGCCCTGAGAGGCCGTGGTGCAGCCCCAGCACCAGCCCCTGGCGGCCACCCTCTGCCTTCCTCTCCAAGGCTGCACGGAGCTGCTCGCCATCCATGTTCACAGTCAGCCCGGCCGCCAGACTGCGTCCCACACTCTGGGCAGAAGCAAAGCTGTTGGGTGTCCCTGGGACCCACTGTCCCCCGAGAGGGCCCAGGTGCAGCCCCCTCTTCACTCACCTGGAAGTGCCCATGGCTGTCTAAGGAGAAGGGGAGGCCCCAGTGCTTGAGGCTGGGCATGGTGTGGGTGTGACGGAGGCTGGCATGGAGCTGGAGGCCTGGGGACTCGGGGGTCAGGTCCTCCAGGCCAAGGGCAGCATCTAGCTGACCCCCCGCGTTCCGCAGTGCCAGGCGTGCTGAGCAGTTGGAAGCCACGTGGGTGAGAAACAGGAGCATCCCTGCATTGGAGGGGAGTCCTGGGGGAAGAGGCCAGTGGGCAGGAGTGGGCAGAGCCCCAGAGACCACTCAGCCCAGTCCACTGCATTTAGTCAGGATGGGAACATGACAGGAGCCTGGCCAGCACACCTGCTCTCTAGAGAATCCCCTGAGCCCCACAGCTCCAGGTCCTACTGCCCCCAATATACCAGGTTAAACTATCTGAAACTGTCAACATTTCACAGAAATGGCGATTTCACGTGACCCAACCTCACAGCACAATTGCCACACGCAGTCGGTGTTAAGACCCATGTCCCCTTAGGATTTCCAGCTCCCCGAGGAAAGGGCCCAAATCTCAGAGGGAAACAGGGATCTGATCATGTGTCCTCCCTTGCTGCTGCACCTGGGGGCCCCTCCAGGCCTGGAGGGAACATCTGAGAAGCTTGAGCAGGGGCTGTTGGGATTATTTCATAGCTCTGGTCCCAGAGGGCATCCTTGGGGTCCTGGCTAGGCCAGGTGTCCACGCTGCACGAGCTGTCCCAAGGAATGGGGGGTGGGAGGCCTGGAGGGGGCTGGTGGCAGGGGCTGTCACCATCTGATTTGAAGCACGTCAATGCGGTAACAACTGGTGTCCCGAACCTGCATGTTCTGGCTGAATCACGGCCCCGGGAAGGAGACGCAGGTGTGCCAGGGAAGCCAGCAGGAAAAGAAATGAAGCTGGAATGTGAATCTGGGGGTTGGAGGCTCATTTATCCCCCCTGCCTTGGCTCCAGGACTTAAAAGTCTTGGAGGAAGAAGCTGTTCTGCCTGGACCACTCATACTACCTGCATCACTCAGCGTGCTGATATTGTGTGTCAGGCCACCCGCAAGCTGGCTGTGCCCGGGGCCCCAGGAGCAGGCGCCACCCAGAGCCAGGCTGGCCACGTGGGCCTGGATGCTGGCCTGGGCCCTCAGGTTCCTCATCTGGACCTGCAGCCGGCCCTTCAGATGGAGCTCTCCAGGCAAGGCCTGGCTGCTGTTCTGGACGAGGACACAGGTCACGCTGTGCACGCTGGTGTCGTTCTCTGCCTTCTCATGCTTGTCCCGCAGGAGGAAGCCTAGCTCAGCTGAGTCAGCAGTGACCCTGAGGGTGCCTGCAGAGGATGGTAGAGAAGAACAGAGCAGGGGCGGCTCAGGGAAATGAGCTGCTTTGGAGAGGAGGGAAAAGAATTTGGGGGTAGGAAGTTGCTAGATTCACGATGTCGCACTTGTAACTCATGTCAGAAATGGCACATTTGTGAAATCCATCAAAGTACACCAGCTCCCTCCCAGGATACTCTGAAAATCAAGGGAGCTAATTCACAAAATAATTCAGAAAATCTGAATAGCTCTATATAAATATAGAGCTATATATTTATATACCTCTATACATTTTCCAAAAAACTCCCACAAAGAACGCTCCAGACGTCTTCGCTGGTAAAGTCGATCAGACGTTTAGGGAACATCACCACCAATCTCATACAAAGTCGTTCAGAAAAGAAAAGAGAATACTCGACTTGGTTTATGAAATTGGCATAAACCTCATACCAAACCTGACAAGAGCTTTGCAAAAAAGGAAAATTACAACCCAATAGTGCTATGAACAGACACCAACTTTCTTAACAAAGTATTAGAAAACCAAATTCAATTACATATAGAAGGAAAGAAAAATACATGAAAAAATGCAGGGAATCCCACTAAAGCAAGGTTGGTTTCACACTGAAGACCAATTTAATTCACTCTATTAACAAAATTAAAGTGAAAAACCCTATGAATATGTACTAGATTCAGAAAAGGCATTTGACTACATTCAACACCCATTCTTAAGAATAAAAACTGGCCAGGCGCGGTGGCTCATGCCTGTAATCCCAGCACTTTGGGAAGCTGAAGCAGGCAGATCACTTGAGGTCAGGAGTTTGAGACCAGCCTGGCCAACATGGTGAAACCCTGTGTCTACTAAGAATATAAAAATTAGCCAGGTGTGATGGCGCATGCCTGTAATCCCAGCTACTTGGGAGGCTAAAGCAGGAGAATCGCTTGAAACTGAGAGGCGGAGGTGGCAGGTTGCAGTGAGCAGAGATTGTACCACTGTACTCCAGTCTGGGAGACAGGGCAAGACTCTGTCTCTAAAAAACAAAAAAAAACTCTGCAAAACCAATAGCAAACATTAAAATTATTCGTGGAAATTTTGAACATTTTCTTTGTAAGATTGAGAACAAGGTAAGAGTTTTTGCTCTTAGCATATTTATCCAACATCATATACTGTTATTTCTTAGCCACTGCAATAAGAAAAAAAAAACCTAAATGGCATAAAAATATCAGGCCAGGCTGGGTGCAGTGGCTCATACCTGTAATCCCAGTACTTTGGGAAGTTGAGGTAGGAGGATTGTTTAAGCTCAGGCATTCCAGACCAGCCTGGGCAACAACGGGAGACCCCGCCTCTAAAAAAAAAAATTATCTGGGCATGGTGGCATGTACCTGGAGTCCCAGCTACTTGGGAGGCTAAGGCAGGAGGATTGCTTGAGCCCAGGAGTTTGAGGCTGCAGTGAGCCACGATCATCCCACTGCACTTCAGTTTGAGCGACAGAACAAGACTTCAACTCAAAAAAAAAAAAAAAAAGGTATAAAAATCAAAATGGAAGAAAATATTCTATTCCAGAATATATAAAGAGTGTCTACAACTCAATAAAAGACAATTTAATAAATGGGTAAAAAAAAAAATTGATGTGACCTGTCTCAAAGGAAGCTACATGAACAAATAACACACATGAAGAAGTGCTTGGCCAGGCACGGTGGCTCACACCTATAATCCCAGCACTTTCGGAGGCCTAGGTGGGCAGGTCACCTGAGGTCAGGAGTTCAAGACCAGCCTGACCAACATGGAGAAACCCTATCTCTACTAATAATACAAAAAAAAATTAGCCAGACATGTTGATGCAGGCCTGTAATCCCAGCTACTCAGGAGGCTGAGGCACGAGAATTGCAGAGGTTGCAGTGAGCTGAGATGGCGCCATTGCACTCCAGCCTGGGCAACAAAAGCAAAACTCCATCTCAAAAAAAAAAAAAGAAAAAGAAAAAGTGCTCAACATCATTCATCAACAGGGAAATGCAAATTAAAGCCACAAGGAGAAACCACTAGACACTAATTTGATTATTTTTTTGAGACAGGGTCTCATTCTGTTGCCCAGGCTGGAATGCGGTGGCATAATCATGGCTCACTGTAATGTCAACCTCCCAGGCTCAAGCGATCCTCCCACCCCAGCCTCCATGTAGCTGGGACTATAGGCATGCATCACCATGCCCAGCTAATTTTTAAAAAATTTTTGTAGCGACAGAGTCTCCCTATGTTGCCTAGGCTAGTCTGAAACTCCCAGCCTCAAGTAACCTGCCCTCCTCAGACTCCCAAAATGCTGGGATTATAGGTGTGAGCCACTGCTCCCAGCTGAGATGTACACATTTCTTTTTATGTAAATTTTACATCAGAGGAAGGAAGAAAGGGAAGGAGACTAAGAGCAGGGAGAATTGTAAGCAAATTTTGAGCTTTAGTTCATGACGTGTGTGATAATCCATTTGGGTGTAAGGCATTCTGATGTCTACAACTCACTCTGAAAAGCATCAAAAATAACATAGATGGATGTGTTACAGGAAAGTGGTCTGGATCCAGACCCCAAGAGAGGCTTCTTGGATCTCCCACAAGAAAGAATTCAGGGCAAGTCCATGGTGCAAAGCAAAAGCAAGTTTATTAAGAAAGGAAAGGAATAAAGAATGGCTACTCCAGACAGAGCAGCCCTAAGGGCTACTGGTTGCCCATTACTATGGTTATTTCTTGATTATATGCTAAACTAGGGGTGGATTATTCATGCCTCCCCTTTGTGTTTGAGACTGAGTTTCGCTCTTGTTGCCCAGGCTGGAGTGCAGGGGCGTCATCTCTCACTGCAACCTCCACCTTCCAGGTTCAAGTGATTCACCTGCTTCAGCTTCCTGAGTAGCTGCGATTACAGGCATGTGCCACCACACCTGGCTAATTTTTTTTTGTATTTTTAGTAGAGATGGGGTTGCACCATGTTGGCCAGGCTAGTCTCGAATTCCTGATCTCAGGTGATCCACCTGCCTCAACCTCCCAAAGTGCTGAGATTACAGGCGTAAGCCACCGCGGCCGGCACAACCCTCCCCTTTTTAGACCATATGGGGTAACTTCCTGATGTTGCCATGGCATTTGTGAACGATCATGGCGCTGGTGGGAATGTAGTAATGAGAACGAACAGAGGACGCTCTCGTCGCCATCTTGGTTCTGGTGGGATGTCACCATCTTGGTTTTGGTGGGATTCAGCCAGCTTCTTTACGGAAACCTGTTTTATCAGCAAGGTCTTTATGACACGCTTCTTGTGCCGACCTCCTGTCTCATCCTGTGACTGAGTGCCTTAACCTCCTGGGAATGCAGCCCAGTAGGTCTCAGCCTCATTTTACCCAGCTCCTATTCAAGATGGGGTTGCTGTGGTTTACACACCTCTGACAGATGGACAGTGGATAGGGGATAAAGAAAATAACACAAAATGCAAACAATTATAACATTTAGGTTATAACTCACGTGCAATTCAACTTTTCTATATTCGTGAAACCTTGTTTGGGAAATGGGGAGGGGAGGGGGAGGAGCTGTCTTGTAGGGACTCCCAGGGGGGGAAACCAAGAAAAATCGGGCACTGAAATAATAATGATTATGACAGATTACTGAATAAAATAAGAATCCATGAGTCCCTACTGAGGTTAAGAAAGGAAGAAGGAGGGTGATATGGTTTGCACCTGTGTCCCCAGCAACTCTCATGTTGAATTGTAATCCCCAACGTCAGGGGTGGGGCCTGGTGGGAGGTGACTGGGTGACCTGGGAGCGGATTTCTCATAAACAATTTAGCAGCATCCCCTTGTACTGTCCTTTCGATAGTGAGATCTGGTTGTTTAAACTTGTGTAGCAGCTCCCCCCTCTTTCTCTTAATCCTGCTCTGGCCCTGTGACGTGCTGGCAGAGAAGAAGATGTACCATGCTTCCAGTACAGCCTGCAGAACTACGAGCCAACGTCTTTATAAATTACCTACTCTCAGGATGTGATAGCATTGCAAGGACAGACTAATACAGAAGGGAAGGGAAGGGCAAAGGGAGTAAGCAGGGAGAGCATTCTCCCTAAGCAATGAATTATTATTATTTTTTGAGACAGAGTCTCACTCTATCACCCAGGATGGAGCCCAGTGGTGTGATCTTGGCTCACTGCAACCTCTGCCTCCTGTGTTCGAGTGATTCTCATGCCTCAGCCTCCTGAGGAGCTGGGACTAAAGGCGTGCACCGCCACCCTGGCTAATTTTTGTATTTTCAGTAGCGACGGGGTTTCACCATGTTGGCCAGGCTGGTCTTGAACTCCTGGCCTCAAGTGATCTGCCTGCCTCAGCCTCCCAAAGTGCTGGGATTATAGGCGTGAGCCACCATGCCTGGCCTGTAAGCAATAAATTAAAAAAAAAATTAGAAAAATCCCCATTTGGCAATCATAACAGTAACAGACTCAGACAAGCATCATCAGTGGATGCTAAAACTACGAGGGTCACAATTCGATGAGAACATAGAATACTTACATGACTTCTAAGTATCTCCCCCCAATTACTTATTAATTACAAAGGAAATAACTAAAAGCTTTACAGGCAAGGAACCTGGCAACCCCAGCTTAATCAAGAGATCAAAGCTAATGTCACCAACGTTGGACAAACAGACAGAAGGTGCCACCTGACAGGAGGCTGCCTCATTTCTGTGGTGTCCTACCAACAGCCTTTCTACCAACAGACAGAGGGCTGTTTCACAACATGACTGCCCTGTACCCTTCAAAATGTAAATAACTGTCAGGCGCGGTGGCTCACACCTGTAATCCCAGCACTTTGGGAGCGGAGGCAGATCGATCACTTGAGGCCAGGAGTTTGAGACCAGCCTGGTCAACATGGTGAAACCCCGTCTCTATTAAAAACACAAAAAAAATTAGCCAGGTGTGATGCTGTGTTCCTGCAATCCCAGCTACTCCGGAGGCTGAGGCAGCAGAATCGCTTGAACCTGGGAGGCGGAGGTTGCAGTGAGCTGAGATTGCTCCATTGCACTCCAGCCTGGGGGACAAGAGCAAAACTCAGTCTCAAAAAAGAAAATGAAAAAAAAGAATTATCATGTCTGCAATCTAGGAAAACACAATTCAGGAATAAAATAATATGTTAAATATACGTACACATAGAGAGAATATGAATATGAGAATGATAAAGGAAATGTAAAATGTTAGTAACTGATTAATCTGGGCAAAGGGCCTGTGCGATTCTTTGCACTGTTCTTGCAACTTTTCTACAAGCCTAGTGTTACGTCAAAATAAAAGGTATTCCAAAAAAATATGCTTGGGAAACCCTGCACCCAACTCTCCCTCCTGGAGATATACAATGTCCATTAGCGTGTTAAAGGCTCTGACAAGTCCTGCATAAGGGACCCTATTCAGTTTTTAGTGAGCAGATTTTCTTTGTCAGAATGCATGTTCATTTCACACAAAGGGGAATCATCCATATCCCTTTATCTAAACCTGTGGACATGCCAGTGTGAGATGCTGGAGTTGGAGCATCACTGGACTTGGGTGGAACTGAATCTACCTTGCAGTTTCATAGAAAGTGCTTGCCACTGCCCGCATGGCGTTCCCCAGGCCCTCACCCTCTTGAAGCGTCTCCTTCTGCTTCAGCCTTCCTGTGAGTGTCAGGAGGCGGGGCATCGTTGCCCAGCCAGCCACCGTGTGCCGGGTTTGGCTCTGGAAGGTCAGAATCCGGCCTCCCCTCCATTCCTCTGATGCCCTGAGGAGCAGCTGTGCTGTGTTCTGGTCCAGCAGTGCCTTGGAAAACAGCCAAATCCTAGGCAGTGAAGTAAGGGGGTTAAGATCATGGGCTTTGCAGTCAGGCAAACCTGGGTTCCCATCTCAATGATGCTGCCCACTAACAGGATGACCTGGGACAAGGACATAACCTCTCTGAGCATCAGTTTCTCCTTCTGCAAAGCGGAGAATAAAGTGGACATACTGATATCGAGCTTTTTTTTCTATTTTTATTTTTTTCCTAGGAGACAGAGTGACTCTGTCACCCAGGCTGGAATACAGTGGCACGATCTCAGCTCACTGCAACCTCCGCCTCCTGGGTTCAAGCGATTCTCCTGTCTCAGCCTCCTGAGTAGCTGGGATTGCAGGGACCCGCCACAACAGCTGGCTAGTTTTTGTATTTTTGGTAGAGATGGGGTTTCACCACATTGCCCAGGCTGGTCTCGAACTCCTGACCTCAGGTGATCTGCCCGCCTTGGTCTCCCAAAGTGCTGAGATTACAGGCATGAGCTGCTGTGCCTGGCCTTGAACTGATATTGATATTGATACTGACAGGTACTCAACCAGGTATGAAACAGTGTGTTTGCTCCTATGGCCAGCTCTTCCCATACTCTCCTGCAAGGTGACTTTGCCACTCCTGCATTAACATGTGAGATCTATGTCCTCTCCCTTTGAATCAGGGCTGGCCTTGTGACCTACGTTTTGGTCAGTAGAATGTGGCAGAAATGACGCTGCAGAACTTTCAAGATTGGGCCCTAAGATCTGCAACTTTCACCTTCTCATGTGAATGCTGCCTCTTGGAACCCAGCCACCTGGTAAGAAGTCTGACCAGCCTGAGACCGCCATGATGTGAGGAGGCCCAAGCAGCCACTTGAAAAGAGAGAGGGGGGTGCACATGGAAGAGCACCGAGGTGCCAGACATGCAAAGGAAGACTTCCTGGACTTCCCAGTCCACCCCCGTCCTCAGCCCATGCACACATCTGGCTGGGAACTGACTCAGCTGAAGGCTGATGTCAGCCAAGAGTCCCAGAGAATGACCACTGCCAAAGCCACACAGAACAGAACTGCCTAAGCCTTGTGTAAGTTCCTGACTCACAGAATCATGAGCAAACAAAATGGCTGTTCTTTAATCTCTGTGCTTTGGAGTAGCTTGTTATACAGCAACATCTAACCAACACACTCTGCCATGCACTGTGCACTTTAGACACATTGTCTGACTCCTTACAAAAGCCCTGTGAGTTTTGAGAATATTATGATCCCTAATACACAGATGAGGAAACAGGTAGAGAGAGAGTAATATGCCCAAAGCTCAAATAAGCAGTTAGCAGTACCTAAAGCATAGGGTTGTTTAGAATTAAACGAACTTCGGAATATAAGGTTCCTGCTCCAGGGTCATAATGAGTGATTGACAAATATGAGAAAAGGAACAGCCCCAAGAAGCTTGCTGGTAAACTTGCTGGAAAATTGGGGCAGGGGACACAGTTCCTGTCATCACACAGTGAGTTCCTACATGACACCATTGGAGAGACTTCCCTTGACCTTCACCACCAGGAACAAGATCAGCCATGCATTTCATGGTACACAGCTGTGGACTGTGTGTGTGCACTTCCTGAGGGCCACTGCAAATACTACTACTTGTTGGTTTCTCTCTTTGCATTGGCTGCTAGGAAGCTCAGAGCCAAATCTTCAGCTGAGCTCTAAATAACACAGAGGAACTCATGGCATGAATTTTGTTTACTGAAACTACTTTGAGTAGCTTCCCATTTTTCCTATTTTTCTTTTCCCTTCCCCCTAGCTTCCTCGTGTATCTTTTTAAAATCTAGAACAAGGGTTGGAAAACTACAGCTTGTGGGCCAAAGTTGGCCCACCCCTTGTTTTTATAAATAAAGTTTTATTGGAGCACAATCATGCCCATTATTTATGAATTGTCTACGACGCTCTTGTGTCGCAGTGGCAGGGTTGAGTAGTTGCAACAGAGACCATATGGCCCACAAAGCTGAAAATATTTACCATCTGGCCTTTTACTGAGAGTTTGCCAACTCCTGACGTAGAACAAGGTACATTTTAATAATTTGCCTCAAATCCTTTTCAGACTGGGGATAAGGATGGGCAGGTGGACAGGTGAATGGACAGACAGCTGTGGTGACAATTCTGAGGACAAGGTTATCTAGGACCATGCCCACAGCCCAGGTCTCCTTAAATCCATGCCAAGGCTGCAACAAACATGGGATTGCAGAGGAAATATTTAGTGGAGACCCAGTTTGTACCAGAATGTGCAGTACTCAAAATAGCAGAATATTGTGATGTAATAGGAAATATATATTTGGTCTCTGCCCCTAATCCTTGACACAGAGCTCCTAATCCCTTGGAACTAGGGAGTCTCTTTTCTTGATAGGAGCATCTTTGGTTCTAATGAGGTGACTCTTGGTGGGTTCCTGGACAGGAACTGGTCAACAGAAAGATCAAGCCATGATTAGAGGTTGGAACTTTCAGCCCCACATCCCATCCTCTGAGAAGGGGAGAGGGGCTGGAGATTGAGTTAATAAGCGGTCATGCCTGCATGATGAAGCCACCATAGAAATCCCTGAACCATGGGGTTCACAGAGAGCTTCTGGGCTGAACACACAGAGGGTGGTGAGCCCGGAGAGGGCAGGGAAGCCCAGCACCCCTTGCCCCATACCTTGCCCTAAGCGTCTCTTCCATCTGGCTGTTCTCAAATCATATCCTCTATAATCAATGAATAAATATACGTAAAATGTTTCCCTGAGTTCTGTGAGCCATTTTTACGAATGATCAGACACAAGATGGGAGGAGGTTATGGGGACCTCCAAGTTACAGCCAGTTGGTCAGGAGGCAGTGGAAGGCTCAGAAGCAGAGGGAGGACAGGAAGAGTCTATAGGAACCTCAGTGAGGGGGAGGATCCCTCCTCCAGGAAGCCCTCCCGAGCCACTCCAGCTCTTGAGCGCTCACCAAGCACAGTGGGCAGCAGAACCTAGGTTCTTCCATTGTTATGAGAGCATTCATGGTATATAACACAAAGAATTATAATAGTCTATAAGTAATAATGTATAATAATGTATAAAGGGTGGCTCATGCCTGTAGTCCTGGCACGTTGGGACGCTAAGGCTGGAAAATTGCTTCAGGCCAGGAGTTCAAGACCAGCCTGAGCAACATAGCAAGACGCTGTTCCTACAAAAAAAGTACAAAAATTAGCCAGGTGTGGTGGTAAGCCTGTAGTTCCAGCTACTAGAGAGGCTGAGGGGAATGGTGTCTAAAGTTGGGGGCAGTCTTGCAAACTTAACCTGTGGGGTCTGATGCTACCTCCAGGTATATAGAGTCAGAACTGAGATAATTTGTAGGACACGAGTTAGTGTCCACCAGAGAATTGCTTGATGGGGAAAAAGACCCCCTTGCTCCTGGCCACAGAATTATCCTGTACTGAGCATTAAGAGGATAGGAGCAGAAAAGAGTTTGATTTTTCTGATTACACCTGCAGCAAAGATGGTAGCCAGCTATTGAGCATGCTCACTGGCCCTGGCTTTAGGAACTCACATGCAGGGCTCAGTTCATCCTTAGGACAACCCTAAGAGGCAGGTGGAGAAACTGAGGCACAGAAGGGAGAGTGGTCCCAGAGGCAGCAGTGGTCGAGTTGGGACTTGAACCCAAGTGGTCACCCCTGGACCCTAGGCTCCTGAGCACCCCACCATAGTGGACACATGAGTAGGTAAATATATACTCAGACATGAGACCAGATGGAGATGCACGTTCCTTGGGATCACTAGTGATTTTTGTTTCATTCCTTTTTATGTGATTATTATTATTACTATTTTAGAGTCAGGCTCGTTTCACTGTCACCCAGGCTGGGCTGCAATGCTGCAATCATAGCTTGCTGCAGCCTCCAACTCCCAAGCTCAAGCAATCCTCTCACCTTAGCTTCCCGAGTAGCTGGGACTACAGGTGCATGCCACCACACCTGGCTATTTTTTTAAAAAAATTTTGTACAGATAGGGTCTATGTTGTCCAGACTGGTCTTGAATTCCTGAGCTCAAGCAATCCTTCCACCTCAGCCTCCTGAGTAGCTAGGACTACAGGTACACCCCCCACCACACCTGGCTAATTTTTTTTTATTTTTTGGAGAGACGGGGTCTTGCTATGTTGTGCAAGCTGCTCTTGAACTCCTGAACTCAAGCAATCCTCCTGCCTCGGCCTCCCAAAGCCCTGGGGTGTGACTCAAGGTGCCCAGCCCTTTATACATTATCCTTTAAGCCATCTACAATGAACACTCTCATAACAATTCAAAAAAGAAATAAAGGGTAAAAGTGAAAAACTGAATGCCACCTGCTTTTCATGTCCTCAGTGGCACCAATGGGGCTGACTTGGGTGTGGTCTCAGAGGGACAGAAGAGGGGCCTCTGAGTGAGGATTTCCCATGTCCCAGGACACCAGCCTTTTGGCCTCTGTGGTGTCCCTGCCTCCTTGCAGGCCACCTGGGGACCATTACCTTGCTGGGGTGATCTTTCCATACAGCTGCAGCCGAACAGCCCTGGGGGCACTGAGGACAGCCTGGTGGAGAAGGACACTCACACCCCAGCCCCGGCTGCTCCTCCGAGTGTCCTGGCTGGCGTTGACCTCCAGCAGAACCAGCTCCCGGCCAGACATATGCACAGATAGACACCCATTGAGGCTGCGCACTCTGTAGCGCCCGGCAACTGCCTGCACCTGCGGGGAGGCAGGGGAGGGACAGGAAGGGTCTATGGGATCCTGGGTGTGGGGGAGGGCTGCCTCCTTCTCCAGGAAGCCCTCCTGAGCCACTCCAACTTTGAGCACTCACCAATCATGGTAGACAGCACACAATTAGTAGGCAAAACGAGACAGAGGGAGGAATGGAGGAGATAGCCTACCCTGGCTCCAGCTCCTGGCCCAGGGGTACAGTCCCATCTTGTTCTTTCCACCACATGTGAAACGGGAGTTCTTATTGTACAAATGGGGAAACTGAGGCACTGAAAGCGTCGCATATGCCACCTGAGTCTGCCTAGCTCTAAAACTCATGCTGGTGCCTGAAGAGGGCTGGTAGGGGAAGCAGAGGACATCTTTGCAACTCCTCCACAGAAAAGGAGGCCCCATAGACTGCACCACGGGAACCAAAGGACCCAGAACTTCTGGGGTTCAAAGAGGATGGTATCTGGGTACCCAAGTGGTCAGGCTGGGGTGAACATGCAGCTAGCCCCAACAAGGGTACTGAAGGGAGCAGTGGAGGGGAGCAGTGGAGGGTGGGAGCAGAGAGGCCCAAGACTCCACCAGCTCCAAGGGACCTGAGCCTCCCCCTTTACTGATCTGGGCCTCAGTTTCCTCATCTGCAAAGCAGGTTTAGCCCCATGGTTCTCAATCCAGCCTGTGCATTACAATCACAGGAAAAGTTTTGTTTTTGTTTTTTGTCTTTTCTTTTCTGAGACAGAGTCTCGCTGTGTCACCCAGGATGGAGTGCAGTGGCGCGATCTCGGCTCACTGCAACCTCTGTCTCCCAGGTTCAAGCGATTCTCCTGCCTCAGCCTCCCGAGTAGCTGGGATTACAAGCGCCCACCACCATGCCCAGCTAATTTTTTTTTTTTTGTATTTTTAGTAGAGATGGTGTTTCACCATGTTTCCCAGGGTGGTCTCGAACTCCTGACCTCAGGTGATCTGTCTGCCTCGACCTCCCAAAGTGCTGGCATTACAGGTGTGAGCCACCATGCCTGGCCTGGAAAGGTTTTAAAAGAATGCCTGGTGCCTCCATAGATGAACTGCTGAATAAAACATGATACACCCAGACAATGGAATATTATCTAGTGCTAATATAAAATGAGCTATTAAGCTGAAAAAGACATGGAGGAAACTTAAATGTATGTTACTAAGTGAAAGAAGTCCATCTGAAAAGGCTGCATACTGTATTCCAACTCTATGACATTCTGGAAAAAGGCAAAACCACAGACTCTAAGATCAGTGGTTGCCAGGGGGTGGAGTGTAGGAGGAGGGATGAAAAGGTAGAACCCAGAGGATTTTTTAGGGCAGGGAAACTGTTCTGAATGATGCCGTAACGGCAGATCCATGACATTATATGAATCTGTCAAAATCCATAGACTGGCAGGGCATGATGACTCACACCTGTAACCCCAGCACTTTGGAGACCAAGGCAGGAGGATTGCTGAAGGCCAAGAGTTGAGACCAGCCTGAGCAACAGAGCAATACCCGCATCTCCACAAAAAATTAAAACATTAGCTGAGCGTGGTGGCGTGCACCTGTAGTCCCAGCTACTCAGAAGGCTGTGGTGAAAGGATGGCTGGAGCCTGGGAGGGGGAGGCTGCAGTGAGCCATGATCATGTCACTGCTCTCCAGCCTGGGTGACAGAGTAAGACCGTGTCTTAAAAATTAAACTTAAAATTAATGTTTGAGCTGGGCACAGTAGCTCACACCAGTAATCCGAGCACTTTGGAAGGCCGGGGGCAGGCGGATCATTTGAGGTCAGCAGCTCAAGACCGGCCTGGCCAACGTAGCAAAATCCCATCTCTACTAAAAATACAAAAAATTAGCTGGGTGTGGTGGCACATGCCTGTAATCCCAGCTACTTGGGAGGCGGAGGCACTAGAATCGCTTGAACCCGGGAGGCAGAGGTTGCAGTGAGCCGAGATCATGCCACGGCACTCCAGCTTGGGTGACAGAGCGAGACTCGGTCTCAAAAAATACTAATGATAATAATGTTTGCACTCATTAGATGACCCAGCATCCAAGCTTCCAGGGTAACCCACTCCCACTCCCCGATGAGTTCGGGGGATCGATCACATGGGTTCTGAAACCAGAATGCCTGGGTTCCCACCCAAGATGTTCCACTGGTAAGCTCCATGATCTTGGGCAAGTCATACCACCTCTCTAAATCTCAGAGCCTCACCCACAAAATGGTACAACAGTGCTCCACACCCCCAACAACAGCATCATGAGGCAACCATTAGATAATCCACAAAGAGGGTTTAGAACAGAGCCTGCCACGCAATCATTCCACAGACATCAGCTCCTGGAACAAATGGTTAATATGATGACATTTCCTCCAATCTAAGATGCCAGCAGCTCTCAAATGGGCCGTGATCTCAGGGAACTCCACAAAAGCAAAAGGTTGCTAGTGAAACGGCGACCTGTGTCAATGTGAAGCTACAGACTGACTTCAGGGACATCAACCTGTGAAAGCTCATGCCTCTAAGAATAAGCAGTTCCCTCCATTCAGCCATTCAGAGCCATTCTCGGGCTCCATTCAACTTTCTAAAACCCAATACACAGGGAATGAACAGCAGGTGTTTAAAAAAATGCTATCAGGGCTAGGGGCAGTGGCTCATGCCTATAATCCCAGCACCTTGGGAGGCCAAGGGAAGAGGGTCGCTTGAGCCCAGGAGCTCAAGGCCAGGCTGGGCAACATAGCGAGACCCTGTCTCTGCCAAAAAAAAAAAAAAGTACAAAAATTAGCTGGGTGTTGTGGCACGTGCCTGTGGTACCAGCTACTCAGGAGGCTGAGGTGGGAGGACTGCTTGACCCCAGGTAGTCAAGGCTGAAGTGAGCCGTGATTATGCCACTGCACTTCAGCCCAGCCAACAGAGTGAGATCCTGTCTCAAAAGAAATTTTAAAATGCTATCAGGCTAGGTGCAGTGGCTCATGCCTGTAATCTTAGCACTTTGGAAGGTTGAAGCAGAAAGACAGCTTGGGGCCAAGAGTTTAAAACCAGCCTGGGCAACATAGTGAGACCCCACCTCTAATTTTTTTTATTGCTATCAAATTAAAGGTCTGCCCCACGTCTTCTGAGGGCCTCATCCCTGTCAGGATTTCCTGTTTACACCTCCACATCCTTGAATTAGCCACCCCCTAATTCCTGTGCACACACCATGCACAGCCTGCTCAATGAAGCCACAAATTTGGTGGGGGGACAGGGCTCCCACCTGGATGTCTTTCTCTACCTCCAAAATACCCGGGTCAACAAAGCCCTCTTGAAGGATTACACGGCTTCTCCCAAGCCCAAATACAGGGCAGAGTTTGAAGGAAAACTCTGTTTCTGTCCATTTTCAAGAGTGAAATACGATCCTTCACCCCCTTCAGCCTAGACCATCACTTCCAAATGATGGATGTGGAAACCTCCCTGCCATCTGTTCTTGATTCTGCAGGGGCTGTTTGGCTAAGCACAACATTGCAAGTGTGGCCTCCCTCCCTCGGTCCCCCATCCTGCCTTCCTTCCGCCCATCTCCCAGTAGGCCAGCTGCTCAGAGACAACCCTTGGCAGGCGAGTCAAGGTCATCTCCAAGGGAGCAACGTCCATACCTGGAAGTTTGGAGGAAGTGTTGGTCCGTGGGGATGCGTGAGCCGGAAGAGAAATGCAAAGTCGGAGTCAGATCCATTCAGCTGGACCGAGGCCTGTTGCAGGGAGAGTTGAAGAGCGGTCAGAGGGAACAGAGAGAGAGATGCAGAACCCTAGGAGGTGGCTACTGGGCAAATGCATCCCAGAATATTCCCAAAGCTCAAACCAGAAACTTCTGTCCTCCCTCAATGTTCTTCAGCCCTCAGTCTTACTCAGGCTGTGCTACAGTAAAAGGTTGCTTAGGAAGTGACGTCTTGGATGGGGGGCTGGGAAGACCACTCTGGGACCCCCTACTCCCTGCCATGGTGCCTGCTCATGCCTCCCACAGCCACACCACCTTCTACTTGACCGTGACCGTGAACCAGGCACTGTGCTACCAGGTTCACAATGACCGCCTCATTTAATCCTCAACACTGCTTTGCTGGGTTGCTGTTACCATCCCATTTCTCAGCTAGCAAAACTGAGGCTCAGTGGGATTCAGTAATTCACCCAAGGTTACACAGCTCGTTAACAGTGGAACTGGGAATTGAACTTGAACTTATATAACACTAAAAGCCCACTAGATTGAAAGCTCCTCAGAGACGGGAACAGAGATGGGGACAGAGTCACCCAGCAGAGATACAACCCATCCATGCTGAATGAATGCACATGAATGAACACGTCCATGGATGAACAAATGAACAGCCCTGAATGAGTAAATATACCTACAATGGCCGCTATATATTCACCAAACTGCATTTCCTTTTCTTCCGGGACATATAGCTAAAACTACATTTCCCAGCCTCCCTTGCAGCTAGGTGGGATCATGTGATGAGAACCCAGGCAGGAATGACCTTTCTACTTATGGGTCTGGCCCATAAAAACCTCCTGCCTAATTCTCCACTCTCTGTCCCTCCATCTGCCTGCCAGGGCAGAGCCACAAGGTGGGGAGGCCTGGATCCTGAGAGACTGCATGGAGCAGAGCCAGGCTGAACTGCACATGAACATTGGCCTTTCACAAAGAGCCAAACATTTGTTTACAACAACAGTCCATGCATCCTGACTAATCACACACACACTGCCAAAATAAGGGCTGTGCTGTTGGCTCCCCAGGGTCATGTCTCCTGCCACCTCCTCAGACATCTCATACAGGGCACCTTCACTAAAGGTTATTAAGACCCAGCCTCCCTCGGCAAGGGAGCAGGACTCAGTCTCCTGACCTGGGATGTGACGTTGTGGTTGACGGCAGCTCGTGCATCCATGCCAAAGTTGAATATTCCTTGGGGACTCTGTCTAAAGATGATGCCCCCATCCAAGCTCAGGGCCTGGGGGAAGCTCAGCTGGGAAGAAACAGACAACACCCTTGACTTCCGCTAACAGCCAAGCTGTGTGTGGAGGGCACAAACCAGGGTCTGCCCAACCTGGGGACCCGTACCTGGTAGGAATGGGCCAAGTCCAGGGCCACGCTGTGCCGGATTTCCCCACGCTGAGATCTGTCATGAAG
Organism: Pongo pygmaeus; assembly: GCF_028885625.2. Classification (NCBI taxonomy): domain Eukaryota; kingdom Metazoa; phylum Chordata; class Mammalia; order Primates; family Hominidae; genus Pongo; species Pongo pygmaeus. The sequence continues at coordinate 23,665,361 of NC_072391.2, forward strand.
CAAACCCTTCAAGTGCAGGACAACTTTCCGGTTGACTTTCAAAGTGGCCTCGACCTCCCTGTTCTTAGCCTGGGTGTGTGAGAACCAGAGGCACTGAGAGAGGTCTCGTCCCATCTCTACGTGCCTGCAGAAGCCACCCTGGGAATCCAGTGGTCAGAAGAAAGTGGTCCAAAAATTGATGGGTTATGGAGCAGTCTATACTCTTCTACTTATAGGGCAGGAAGTGGGGTTGGGTACACAGGAATGGTAAACTCCAGTGCCTAAAGGTAAGATTAGCAGGGTGGGCTTGATGGAACAAATGTGATTGTGTCTTGTTCAAAGAAAGTGCCTTGGGAGTAGTCTATTTGTTCATTGCCGTATTCCTAATACTTAGCACAGGTTTTAGCATGTAGCAGGTGCTCAATAAATATTTGGACAAATGCAGAATCACTAGTTACAACCTGAAACCCCAAGGTCAAAGCTGTGCTAGAGTGAAAGAATGAGTAATTCATAGTGGAGCTGGCAGAAGAACACTCATCCCACAATGACATCCATGTCCTCATCACTGGAACCTGTCAATATGGGACCTTTCATGGCAAAAGAGACTTTGCAGTGTGACTGGATTGAAGATCTTGACAGGAGGAGGTTATCCGGGTGGCCCTAAAGTAATCACAGGGATCCTATGAGAGGGAGGCAGGAGGGTCAGAGTCACACAGAGCCTGGAAGATGCCACGCTGTTGGCTTTGAAGGTGGAAGAAGGGGCCATGAGCCAAGGCATGCAGGCAGCTTCCACAAGCTGGAAAAGGAAAGGAAATGGACTCTCCTCTGGAGCCTCCAGAAGGAACACAGCCCTGCTAACACCTTGATTTTAGCCATGTGAGATCCATTTTCGGCTTCTGAATTCCAAAACTGTAAAATCTGTGGCGTTTTAAACCACTAAGATTGCAGCGATTTGTTATGGCAGCCACAGCAAACTAATACACAATTACTCCATCATTTATTCACTCAACAACCATTTAGCTTCTGCCACAGGCCAAGTACACAGTAGCACGTTGCCATCTTTTCCTACCCGTGTTGACTTAGAAGTTAAAAATGCCTGCCAAGGAGCTTTATCATTGCAGTGCATCTTTAAAGGGTGCTCGGCTTTACTTTAGAACCAAGATGGAGGAAGGGAAATAAGGGTCCAAGAGGGGAGAAAAATGTATGTCATTAAACAGCTTATTTTATTTTATTTTATATTTTATTTTATTTTAGAGACAGTCTCGCTCTGTCACCCAGGCTGGAGTGCAGTGGCATGATCTCGGCTCACTGCAACCTCCACCTCCCAGGTTCAAGCGATTCTCCTGCCTCAGCCTCCTGAGTAACTGGGATTACAGGCGCCCGCCACCATGCCTGGCTGATTTTTTTTGTATTTAGTAGGGATGGGGGTTTCATCACGTTGGTCAGGCTGGTCTCGAACTCCTGACCTCAAATGATCTGCCTTGCCTCAGCCTCCCAAAGTGCTAGTATTACAGGCGTAAGCCATCTCGCCCAGCCTAGACACGGTTTTAAAAAGAGCAGACAGCCAAATTATATGAAACTAAACGACTGCCATTTACTCAGTCAGAGCCTGTTGTTGTCAGCTGGGATTTGAGGCCTGGTGTGGTCACACCGTCTGATTTTCTTCTTATAAACCCTGGAAATCTGGATTTTACTCAAAATCTTCTGATTTTCAATGGTAGCAATTAATTTCCTTAAAAAAGTTAAATGCTAAGCAGACCAAACAAAACCCATCTGCAGGTTGAATTTGGCCCATGGCGCCAGCTCTGCAATCTCCGGTTTAAGAAACAGCAAACACCATCGGGAGCCACTTCTGCAGGTGTCTGAGGCTGTCATCCTGCCGTTTGTTTCTCCCTAGAAGCTCCAATAACTGTACTACCTTATCCCCAGGGAGCCACACGCAGCCTCGTTTAACTAATGATGAAGGGAGCCCCCAAGAAGGGTGGGTCTCAATGCTCAACAGCTGCCTGGTTCACCCTCCTTCCCAGGGGCTGTTGTGTATCTTGCAAAGAGAAACGGCCAGGCGAGGTGGTTCATAGCTGTAATCCCAGCACTTTGGGAGGCTGAGGTGGGGGGTATCACCTGAGGTCAGGAGCTCGAGACCAGCCTGGCCAACATGCAGAAACCCCATCTCTACTAAAAGTACAAAAATTAGCCGGGTGTGATCGTGGGCACCTGTAATCCCAGCTACTCAGGAGGCTGAGGCAGGAGAATCACTTGAACCCAGGAGGCAGAGGTTGCAATGAGCCAACATCGCGCAGCTGCACCCTAGCCTGGGCAACAGAGCGAGACTTGATCCTCAGTCTCAAAAAAAAAAAAAAAAAAAAAAAATGATGGGAGGGGTCTGTGCATGAATCTGGGACGTGGAAGTTGTGGTGAGCTGAGATCAAGTCACTGCACTCCAAACTCCAGCCTGGACAACAGAGTGAGACTCTGTCTAAAAAAAAAAAAAAAAAAAAAGAGAGAGAGAGAGAAACAATGACTATCTTCCTTGTACACAGTAGATGCTCCATAAATGCTTGCTGAAAAATACGGTGCTTTCCCAGAATATCAACTCCTCCTAGAGGTGTCAGGAAGAAGACCTGGATAGGGTTCTAGTAGGCATTTTACAACACTACACTGTAATCCTCACAGCCACTGTGTAGAGATAAGCACTGCTGCTCCCATTCTGCACACAAGAAAACTCAGGTCCAGAGACATGAAATAATTTGCCAAGGACACACAGGCAAAAACAAGTTTCACCCCTAGGGAGCCACATGTCAAGACCCTCAGCCAGGTGTGGTGACTCTTATCTGTAATCCCAACACTTTTTTTGAGACCAAGTCTCTCTCTGTCACCCAGGCTGGAGTGTAGTGGTGGGATCTTGGCTCACTGCAACCTCCGCCTCCCAGGTTCAAGTGATTCTTGAGCCTCAGCCTCCCGAGTAGTTGGGATTACAGTCACCTGTCACTATGCCCAGCCAATTTTTATAGTTTTCTAAGTAGAGATGGGGTTTTACCATGTTGGCCAGGCTGGTCTCGAATGCCTGACCTCAAGTGATCCACCCACCTTGGCTTCCCAAAATGCTGGGATTACATGTGTGAGCCACGACACCTGGCCTAATCCCAGCACTTTGGAAGGTGAGGCAGGAGGATCCCCTGAATCCAACAGATCAAGACCAGCCTGGGAAACATAGTGAGACCTCCATCTCTACAACACATTTTAAAATGAGCTGGGTGTGGTGGTGCACACTTGTGGTCTCAGCTACTTAGGAGGCTGAGGTGTGAGGATCACTTGAGCTTGGGAGGTCAATGCTGCAGTGAGTGAGCCATGATCGTGCCCCTGCACTCCAGCCTGGGTGACACAGCAAGACCCTGCCTCAAAAAAGACCCTCTAAGTCAGGGGCCAGCAACTACAGCCCCTGGTCTAAATGTGGCCTGTTTTTGCAAGTGAAGCCCTGTTGGGACACAGCCACGCCCATTCATTACGTATTATTCACCGTGCTCTTGAATTGTAACGACAGTTATGAGTCAACAAGATCTGAACCATGTGGCCCATGAAGCCTAAACTAGTTACTATCTGGTTCTTTCCAGAAAAGTTTGTTGACCTCTGCTCTGGATCCTGGCATGCAACAGGTGTTAAACAGCATCATGGCAGCAAGTATTCATTGAGCACCTACTGTATACCAAGCCCTGTGGCTACGGTGGTAAAGTACTCATGGAGATCATGAGCTTTCCAGATTAGCAGACGAGCCAGGGATTGATGAATCACACAAAAATAGAACTGGGGCCAGGTACGGTGGTTCACACCTATAATCTCAGCATTTTGGAGGCCAAGATGGTAGGATCGCTTAGAGTCCAGGAGTTCAAGACCAGCCTGGGCAATATAGCAAGACTCTGTCTCTACTAAAAATAAAAATAAAAAATAACCAGGTGTGGGGGTAGTGTGTGCCTGTAGTCCCAGCTACTTGGTAGGCTGAGGTGGGAGGATCACTTAAGCCTAGGAGGACAAGGCTACAGTGAGCTGAGATTGTGCCACTGCACTCCAGCCTGGGTGACAGAGCGAGACTTTGTCTTAAAAAAAAAAAAAAGAACTGGGATTTGTAATAGGTACTAAAGGCAAAAGATAAAGGGCAAGCTGGGTGCAGCGGTAATCCCAGCACTTTGGGAGGCCAAGGCGGGCAGATCACTTGAAGTCAGAAGTTTGATCCCAGCCTGGCCAACATGGTAAAACCCAGTCTCTACTAAAAATACACAAATTAGCCAGGAGTGGGAATGCACGTCTGTAATCCCAGCTACCTGGGAGGCTGAGGCAGGAGAATCACTTGAACCTAGGAGGCAGAGGTTGCAGTGAGCTGAGACTGCACCACTACACTACGGCTTGGGTGACAAAGTGAGACTCTTTCTCTAAAAAAAAAAAAAAGGAAAGAAAAAGATATAAGGCATCGCTAGGGTAAGCAGGGGTGTGTGTGAGGTGGTCTGGGGGTCAGGCGAGAGGATGCTTGAGCTCAATCCTAAAAGATGAGTAGAAGGGAGGAAGCAAAGCTGAAGGAGAGGGTGACGGCTCCAGGCACACAGGACATGCAGAGGTCCCAAGGCAGGAAAGAGCCAGGCGAGGAAATGCAAAGAGGCTGGATGAGGCGGATGCAGGCCACGAAGCAGGGCTGAGGGGACAGGACTGGGGCTTTATCCCGAGAGGGGCTGTCAGAGTTTGAGAGCATGTGGGTGGCAGGGTTGTGCTGGCCTTTAGAAAATCTCCCTCTGACTGTCACATAGACTGTACTAGGGAGGACCAAATGAAACAGAACCCAGGCAGGTAAACCTTTTTTTTTTTTTTTTTTTTTTTTTTTTTTGAGGCAGTGTCTCACTCTGTGGCCCGGGCTGGAGTGCAGTGGCGCGATCTCGGCTCACTGCAACCTCCACCTCCTGGGGTCTCCTGCCTCAGCCTCCGGAGTAGCTGGGACTGCAGGTACCCACCACCACGCCCAGCTAGTTTTTATATTTTTAGTAGACACGGGGTTTCACCATGTTAGCCAGGGTGGTCTCGAACTCCTGACCTCAGGTGATCTGCCCTCCCGCCTTGGCCTCCCAAAGTGCTAGGATTACAGGTATGAGCCACCACACCTGTCCAGGAGAACTTTGTGTGTGTGTGTGGTTCGGGGGCCGGGGAGTGGTGTCTGAGTCTTGCTCTGTTGCCCAGGCTGGAATGCAATGGTGCAATCATGGCTCACTGAAGCCTCAACTTCTTGGGCTTAATCAGATCCTCCTGCCTCAGCCTCCCCAGTAACTGGGACTACAAGCACATGCCACCATGCCTGGCTAATGAAACAAATTTTTTTTTTCTTTTGTAGAAACGGGGTTTCCATACGTTGCCCAGACGGATCTCAAACTCCTGGTCTTAAGCCATCTTCCCACCTCAGCCTCCTGAGTAGCTAAGATTACAGGTGTGAGCCACTGCACTCAGCCCAGATAACATGTTTTTAATCCTACCGAGAGATGATAGCAACTTGAACCAGGGCTGAGTGGGGTGCAAAGGTCTCTGGGGTCTCCACTCTTACCGTCTGATTCCAAGTAACCAGGCACCCCTCTGTGTTCCTGGGGATGACTTTGCCATCATATGGATGTGTCAGACCTGCACAGACCTGGGAGGGACAACCACATACATGTACACACACATGCAAGGAGTGAGGAGGCAGCTGGGGCCTTCCTCTGGCTCTCAGGCCCCTTCCCGGCTATGCCCTGGACCCACTCACATAGGGGTGTCCGGCCTGGCAGCCCAGGACCACGGTTTGCAGGGTTTCCTCTCGGCCATTCAGGACAACCCTAGTCTCCAGGGAATAGCGCTGGTGTCGCCTATCAGCCGTGAAGGTCTCCTGCAGGAGGAGGCTCTGCGGGATGGGCAGGTGCAAGGGGTGCCTGGTGTGCAGAGGGAAAAACAGGTCAAAGCCATTAAAGCAGCTGGCAGTGTCGGGGGACAATTGTGCCCCACGGTCTCAGCCTGGGCCTGTCACGAGCTTGCAGAATTAAGACTCTGCCACAGAGAAGAGAACATCAGGACACCTGGCAGCCCTGTGCTTTACAATTTGGCATCCAGAACCCTTCACTACCTCACTGCGTCAGCGAAGTGGGCATGGCTGGGGTCCCCGTCGCCATTTGACAGCAAAGACCCAAGGGGATAGACGACACACAGCATCTGGTGTCACACAGACTGGGACTAGAATCCAGGCACGGTCTTTCACTAGCTGTGTGACCTTGGGAAAAGGACTTGACTGCTCTGTGCCTCACTTTCCCCATCTGTAAAACGGAGGCTAAAATAATACTGATCGGACACAGTGGTTGGGATTAAAAATAACATACACGAAATGAACGCAAGCTCCCCAAGGGCAAAGGTTTCTGACGCTCCAGTTCTCTGCCATTTTCCACATGCCCAGAAGAGCACTTGGTCCATAGCATGTGCTCAATGAATGTAAACAGGATAAAAACAAGAACGAACACTCTACAAACGATGCTGCTGTTCCTTTGTCATCACTGCTGCTGTTTAGGCTGTAGGTGACTTAACTAAGGCCACACAGCTGCTCAATGCATAGCCTGGAGTCCAAGATGGTTCGGCTCGTCCCAACCTCGTGCTGTTCCCTGCACACAGGGAACTGCTTTTTAATGAGCTCTGTCTCTAGGAAATGAGAAGACTCCCCAAGCAAGCTCCAGGCTAGGATGACGAGACTCTAACTTCTGCTCCCACCTCAGCAACTAATGGAGGGGGCGAGGAATGTGTGAGCTTTCAGGGGAGGTGGCTCTTCTCTGGGATTTGGGTTCCATCTGGGCCCCAGCAAGTCAGCAGGGATTCTCCAGGTAGCTCTGCCCATCCTTTTCCCCCTGGGGACCCTCCATGCTGGAGAAGGAGAAATGTGCAGGGGTGTCAGCTGAGGAGAAGGGGTGCACGCACCTAAGGAGCAAGGTCCCCCGTTTCTGGTACAACATCCTGTCTTGCCTCAGCTCCTCCAGCTCTCCCTCCAACTGCAGGCCCAGAGGCTGGCCCTGGGCACCAGTCCGCAGAGCCGTGAGCGACACCTGGGTCTTCCGGGGCTGCAACAAGATCCAGGCTGAAGAGAGGGACGGGCCAGCAGGACCAAGCTGCAGACCTGCCTTGCAGGAAAGCAAAGGGTAGCCCCCCACAACCTGCCCATCACCCCCAGAAATGACTATCCGAGAACAGCTACTGAACTGGGCCATAGCCTCCACCCTGATCAGACCACAGGATCCCACCGGCGTACCACCACGGCTAGACCTCCCTAGGTACCTAGGGGGAACAAAGAACTTGGACTTCTCAGCTAAAGGATGCCAAGCTTTGCTCCTGGATCTGTGCTAAAGTGACCAGGGTCCATTTCACAGGCCAAGAAACTAAAGCCTGTCTGGGCATGGTGGCTCATGCCTGTAATCCCAGCACTTTGGGAGGCTGAGATGGGAGGGTAACTTGAGCCCAGGGCTTTAAGACCAGCCTGGGAAACAGCAATACCTCGTGTCTGCTAAAACAAAACAAACAAACAAACAAACAAAAGTCAGTGATGCATGGTGGCATGGGTGGCATGTGCCTATAGTTCTAACTACTTGGGAGACTGAGCGGGGAGGATCCTTTAAGTCCAGACGTTCGAGGCTGCAGTGAGCTATGACAGCATCACTGAACTCCAGCCTGGGCAACAGAATGAAACTGTCAAAGAATATATAAGAAAAGAAGGAAAAGGAAAAAGGAAAAGGAAAGAGAGAGAGAAATAGAGGCTCCAAGAGGCCCAATGTCACAGGCCAAGCCAGTAGCACAAAGCCCTTTTCCATCCCAAGCAGGGAGAGAGGTAGGAGACCCAGGTGAGGGATTCGGTGGTCTCTTGGCTGCACGGGCCTCCTGGGCTCTTACCCCCTCCAGGTGCCTGTAGGCCGCTGTTAGGTTTAGCTCCTGCTGGGGGCCTTTCAACCAGCAGTTCAGGATCTTACGGTCCTGGCTGTTCTCAGCATGGATCTCTCCCTGCACTGCCGCGTTCCAGGCTGACTCGAGTTCGCTCCAGCTGTGGAAGAGGCTCTGTGCCAAGACTGTCACTGTGGAAACCTGCAATGAGGTGAGGAGGGGGACCAAGGCCTTTGCACACCCTATTTCCTCCCCCTGGGATACCCTTTCATCTCTTTCCTGCTTGGTGAACTCCTCTTCATCCCTCAAAACCCCTTCAATGCCATTTCTCTGAGGCCTAACCTGACTGGTGCAGGTAGGCTAGTTTTCTCTACAGGGCCTTGAGACAAGAAGAAAAACTCCTCTCTGTTGCCCCAACCCTGAGCAGAAATAATTTCCTTTCCTCCTCTTCAGTTTGGGGAGGGAATCTGATCTCGCTGGGCTGCGATTACTAGTAGCCAGGGTGTCTCTACCCTGAAGGGCACATGCTGGCAGGTGGCCTTCTCTCCCTGCACCATCACCATGGTCTTCGGGAGTCCTAGGAAGAGCTGGGTGTGATCTGGCTCGTTTTGGAGCTGGGGGAGGTAGGCCATTTGCAGCCACCACCCTGGCACAAGCCCTGCATGGGATGGTTCCCTGTTGGCCACCATCCTTTGTTCACACAACTCAGGGGTCTCACAAGGAGAAGTGACAAGGACAAGACAGGGTTTGGGCGTGGCTGAGCCTCCAACCCAACACCAGAACTTCATAACACTTTGTCTCATGTCACTGATCCTCAGTTCCCCACGATCCACTTCCCCATTTCCTAGGATGGCACTTCCATCCCGCCAGATGCTTGGGCCAAGACCTCAGAGCCATTTATTTCCTTTCCTTCACTCCTTCCTCACCACTAGTCCATCAGCAAATCTGGCATCTCCAGGATGTGGACACTTGCCGGCACCTCCACTGCCACCACCATGGGCCAGGCCGCCAGGCCCTCTGGTTGGGTGAAGGGCAGGGGCTGGCTAGTCGACCGCACCTCACTCTCCTGTCTTGGCATCCTCTGCTACACAGAGGCCTCCTCACGGTCCCTAAGATTACCACCGCCCTTGACTCCAACCTGGTGCCACCCAGTCCTGCCTCAGAGGGGACTGTGCTGCCCTCGGATGAGCCCAATCAAGGCCCGGACCTTCCCCACATCCACGCATCACCCAGTGCAGGGGAAACAGTCCACCCGCCAGCCTCCCTCAGCCCTGCAGATGACACTCATGGCTTTTCTCCCAAACCTGTTCTTGCTTCTGCACCAAATGTGTGCAGAGAAGCAACATCATGACAGTCAGTAGTTGGCATCAAACCGACTTACGTCCTAGAAATTTTCACTCTGTTTTTTTGGCAAAAGCCGAATGTCCATCTGTTTCCAAAGTCCTGTTTGACTTGCTTTCCTATTTTATATTTCTCTCCCCGTCAGCTGCCAAGCAGAGATATGGGAAATCTAGATTTTCTTTTTTTAGGTCTAATTCTTCTACGTCACTTAGGAACTAAACTCTGATAGTTGTAGGCACTGGGAGGGCCAGACTTCACACATCTGTGAGCTGCTATCTGCCCACAGGCCTCAGCTTTTATCCACCTCTGCACCAGAAAAAGATCTCAGTGGCAGGGGACCAGACATATGTTGGGGGCCGAGCACTGCTCACCCGGAGGTAGGTGGTAACTGGGGTGTAAACCTGGATCTTGCCTTCCCTGTTGGGGCCCTGACTCCTGCAGGCCACGCTGACCACCAGGTCCTTTAGGGTCCAGGCCTTGCCCAGCGTTAGCTCCAGGACAGCTTGGAACACAGCTCGGTGTGGCCAGTACAGCCTGTGAGCTACAGAGACCATCAGCCATGGACTATCCAGGTTCAAGGCTCCTGCAAGGGACAAAGAAGGAGAATCTGGTACGCGGGGTAGAGAGGAAGCTTCTAGCAGGCAGCGAGAGGTCCCCAGAGTCTCATCACAGCCGCAATGGACAAATCTGAAAACTGGGAATAACTAGACATGAGGGAACTTTTTAGGACACTGGTAATGTTGTGACTCATGACAGGTGTTTGGATCACCCAGATGTATACACCTGTCAAAACTCATCCAATCGTACCGTGGAGATTTATACATTTCACTCTGCTTAATGAAACACATGCTGAAACGTTTAGGAGTGAGATGTATCAACGTCTACAATTTACTTTGAACTGCACGGAAAAAATAAGAGGGCTGGATATGTGGAGAGAGAGGTGATGAGGCAAGTGGGGTCAACTGTTAATAGCAGAACCTATTATGAGAGGATGCTGGTAATCACTGTACCATTCATCCAACTCTTCAGAATGCAATTTTTTCATAACAAAACATTGGAAGGTCAGGCGCAGTGGCTCATGTCTGTAATCCCAGCACTTTGGGAGGCCAAGGCAGGAGGATCACTTGAGTCTAGGAGTTTGAGTCTAGCCTGGGCAACAAAGTGAGACCCCATCTCTACAAAAAATACAAAAATTAGCCAGGCACGGTGGTGCTCACCTATATCCCAGCTACTTGGGAGGCTGAGGTGGAGGCTGCAGTGGCTGTGATGGTGCCAATGCACTCTGGTGTGGACAACAGAGGGAGACCCTGTCTCAAAAAAAAAAAAAAAAACACAGCTAGAAATGGTGAGGGCTGTGAAGAAAAACAATAAAGAAGGAATTTGATAAAAACTGGGTAGGTCAGCAAAGGCTTCTAGGAGGAAGGGACAATTTACCTGATACCTAAATGAAAGACAAGGGGGAGCTGATCAAAGGGGCAGGCAACCCACCCCTGCCGGAGACAGGAGATTTACTGTCTGGGGAAACTGAGGCACACAGGCTCAGATGCAGGGACAAAGACACAGTGAGGGGAGGGAGGAGCCGCAGAGTAGAGAACAGGGAGACATTGAAGAGTGGGCAGTCTGGTCCCTGCCCAGTTGCTCCCTTCCCACGGGAAGTGGGAACATGGCACCACAGAAGGACAGAAGGAACGCACGGATCCCTGGAGAGCCAGGTCCCCACCCAGTTGCTTGATTGACAGGGAAACCCACCAGTCCGCACATGCCCCCACCTATACATAGCGCCTCTTTTCAAACAAGTTTTGAGTCTCCAATTAGTTTTCTATTTCATTCATGTTCTTTCATGGTGATAAAGATCTTATTTCACTTCATAGATCACAGTTGCGATCTGGCAAATTCGGGCCCTCCAGAACATCTGTCTGGTTGCTCAGTTTTTTTTTTTTTTTTTTTTTTTTTGCTTTTGAAGTCATGGTCATTCATTTATTTCTCATTACATTGGGCTGGGCCAAGAGTCATGTGCCAGTGTATAGATTATATTATTCTGTTGCTTTCACACAGAATTGCGATCCATGTTCTAATTGTCTCCCAAGTTCAAGACCTGGATCAGAACCAGAAGAGAGCGGCCACTGCTGCCAGAGGCTAGGGGCTGCTGGAGGAAAGGCACGAAACAGACCTAGAGCTGACCACACACAGGGTTCATGATCAAGGGCGACCCTCTGGGTACCCGAGGATCCTGCACACAGCTCATGGGTGGGGGAGCCCACAGAGGCCCCTCAAAGTGAATGGGGATGGCACAGGCCTGGGTTTGGAACTGCAGAGCTGGAAGGACAACTGCATCTGCCCAGGCAGGACCTGAAAACATGTTGTCCTTCCATTTGTATCCCAAAATCCTGCGTAGAGTCTTTCCATGAGGACAGGGCCAGGGCTGGCTCCTGGGCCTCTGGGTGGCCTCATGGGTCGTCCAGTAAAAGTCCTGCAAACTTGTCACCATCTGGGGACATTCCTGCCAGTTCTTCTCCATGCCCTTCTGCGTGAGACACTAGGCAACTGCTTTAGGCCATTCATGATTCTTCTTCCTCAACTCTTCAAATTCAGAAGATTTCTAATCTTTTAGGAAGCTTTGGATCTCCAGTTACTCCAAAGATGAATTAACTGGTCTGATGGTTTTTCTGGTTTCTCGGTTTCTTTTTCCTTTTTTACTTCCTGGGGGCTTCTAGTCATTTTAGTCAGATGTCTCACTTTCTCCACTTTTATTCCTGAGTTTTCTCCTGGGATCCTTTTTACGGCAGCCTTAGGGCCTAATCCTGGGTTGGCAGAGAACTGGCACTCACTATCCCCTAATGGTATCCAGGAGAATCAAGAGGTGGCCAAGTGTGGGAATGTGTTCTCTCCTCTCTGTTTCAGCAGGTCTCTTACTGTAAGTTTTATAAAAGGATTTTAAGGAGAATAGATTTTTTTAAACAAACTTTTAAATCTCTGCTCCAGAATATGAGATCCCTAACTTTGCTATACTGCTGGTTTTAATTAAGTCCTCAGGCAGCTTCTGAGTACACTCAAAACATAATTATCCTGTTTGAAAACAGGGTAACCAATATTTTGAGCAGCCGACTCAAACATAAGCACATATCCAAGGCTGGCTTAGCATTTGGGGGAAAGCCTTCAACAGGAAATAGAGAAATAAAAAGAAAAAAGAAACTCAGAGGAAACAGATAAAACTCCCCGAAATTCTGTAACTTATACTCTAAGAGAAGACAACTGCATTCGTGGAACAGGAGGCTCTAAGAAAGGAACAACAAAAAAAGAGCTCTAGAAAATATAAGATAATCCAAAATAAAAATGCTAGTAGAAGGGCTGGCATATGAAGTCAAGGAAATTGGCTCTTGAACAGAACCAAAGGACAAAGAAATAGAACAAAAGAGAAACAAGGAGGCCAGGTGCGGTGGCCCACACCACTAATCCTAGCACTTTGGGAGGCGGAGGCAGGAGGATCACTTGAGCCCAGGAGTTTGAGACCTGCCTGGGCAATATACTGAGACCCCATTCTCCAAAAAATAAAAAGAAAAAAAGACAAAAATAAAAACAAGTTTGAAAAGAGAAACAGAGAAAACATTAGAAGCTCAGTTTTCTGAGGACCAACATCTAATCAATAGGAATTTCAGAACAAAGAAAGGAAATTATCAAAGAAACTGTAACAGAAAATTACCCAGACCAAAATGACATGTTTCCAAATTGAAAAGCCCTATGCTAAGGACCCGGTACAACGGAGGAACACAGATCCATACCAAGGTACCTTGTAATGAGATTTACCACCACCAGGACTAAGACAAGCTCCTAAAAGCTTCTGAGACAGTGAGAAAAGGGTCACATACAAAACATGATAAATCAGAAAAAGCATCAGATCTCCCAATTAATTCAAAACAATGGAGCAATGCCTTCAAAATCCCAAGAGAAAATTATTTCCAACCTAAAATTCTCCACTCAAACTGTCCCAGTAGAATGAAGACATTTTCAACATTTAGGGTCTCAAAATGTTTGTATTCTGTGATGGGTTAAATTGTGTTTGCCCAAAAGATTAATTGAAGTCTTAATCCCTAATACCTCCCAATGTGACCTTAACTGAAAATGGGATCATTGCAGATATCATCAAGTCAAGATCAAGTCATACTAGAATAGGACAGGCCCTTAACCCAATAGAACAGATGTCTCTATTAGAAAAGAAAAATCTGGACACAGAGACACACACACAGGGAGAATGCCATATGACAAAAGAGGCAGAGATTAGAGAGGATGCGGTTATAAGCCAAGGAATACCAAGCTTCAACACCCATCACCAAATGCTTGGAAAAGGAAAGGGAGAGTTCTCCCCAGAGCCTCAGAGGGAACATGGCCCTGGTGGCTCCTTGACTCAAACTTCTAGCCTTCAGAACTGTGCAAGAACAAATTTCTGTTGTTTTAAGCTGCCCAGTTTAGTAATTAGTTACAGAAGCCCTTGGAAATGAAAACACCTCCCATCTCTGCTTTCTCTGGAACCTACTGAAACACATACTCCATCAGAACAAAGGAATAAACCAAGAGAGATGACACAGGTTTAAGAAAAAGGGGTTGTGACCCAGAGAAGAAGTGAAAGGAATTCCCAGGTTGATGGAAAAGGGAGGCTGCAGAACCATAGCTGTGCAACTGGTCTACTTTGGAGCAGGACTCAGGCTCCAGGAAGAGGGTCCCCCAGAAAAATATCAGAACTAATTGAAGTCAATGAACAATCTGATGTGTCTGACCACCTGGAAAAAAGTTTTGCGATGCTGCTGAAAATTCTGTAATTAGTAGGCAAAAATTATAGAAAACTAATCAAATAGAAAAATAAAGGCAATTACAAAACTCCAGAAAAAAACAATAAGTCACCATGATAGGACACCATATATCTCAGCTATGTAAGACATTTATAGTTATAATTGGGTAAGCATCAGATGTTAACAAAAGGTAACTCTTTTAAGAAAATGGAGGGAAATATGTATTTGAAAGGGGCACCAATCTAAGCGTTAAATTCTTATCCTCTCTAGTAAGAAAGCTATGGAGAATGCCTAAAGCTGAAAAATCAAGAAATAACAGCATGATTATATTATTTTAAAATATGGAGAATATAAACAGAAAAAATGGCTAAAAGAATTTAGCATGCTTACTGTTTTAAGCAAGACTTGGGGTAGGGGCCAGGCACAGTGGCTCACACCTATAATACCAGCACTTTGGGAGGCCAAAAAGGTGGATCACTTGAGCTCAGGAGTTCAAGACCAGCCTGGCCAACGTAGTGAAACCCCGTCTCTACTAAAAATACAAAAATTAGCCAGATGTGGTGGCACACACCTGTAATTCCAGCTACTCAGGAGGCTGAGGCACGAGAATAGCTTGAGTCTTGGATGCAGAAGTTGCAGTGAGCCGAGATCGTGCCACTGCACTCCAGCCTGGGTGACAGAGTAAGACTCTGTCTCAAAAAAGAAAAAAAAAAAAAAAAAGAGAAAGAAAAACAAACAAGGTAGGCAGATGTGACACAGAGGATGTATAAACTTTAATCAACTTTTATAAACTTTAATCTTTTAGATTAAACTTTATAAACTTTAATCAACTTTTAGAAAACGTAGTTCAAGTCTATACAAGAGCAGGGAGCATAATATGATGAGCCCCCATGGGACCCAGCTTCAACAATGAGCAACTCACAGCCGAATTCACTTTTAAACAAGGTATTGCTTCAATAAAAATAAAAATTGAAAAAATTGAAAAAAAAATTTGTAGATAAACTATGGTGAATCCTTTTTGTTGTTGTTGTTGTTTTCTGAGGTGGAGTTTCACTCTTGTTGCCCAGGCTGGAGTGCAGTGGTATGATCTGTGCTCACCAAAACCTCCATGTCCTGGGTTCAAGCGATCCTCCTGCCTCAGCGTCCCAAGTAGCTGGGATTACAGGTGCCTGCCACCATACATGGCTAATTTTTGTATTTTTAGCAGAGATGGGGTTTCACCATGTTGGCCAGGCTGATCTTGAACTCCTGACCTCAAGTAATCCACCCCCCCACCCCCACCCCACCCAGCCTCCTAAAGTACTGGGATTACAGGCGTGAGCCACCATTCCCAGCCGGTGGATCCATTTTTTAAAAGTAAGAGACAGTGTTTTCGAGACACAAAGATCCGCAAATGCAAAGGCCCTGGAGTGTGCCTGGGGAACAAAAATAGGCCTCCAAGCCTGCAAGATAACGAGCAAGGGGGAGAGTGGGGTGGGACAAGGCTGGAGAAGGAGGAAGGGCCTGACACTTGACTGGCAAAGGTAAGAAGTTAGGATGTAATTATAAGCATCATGGGACTCATTAAAGATAAGGTTTTCGTTTGTTTTTAAAATTAAGACAGGTTCCTACTATGTTGCCCAGGCTGATCTCAGACTCCTGGCCTCGAGAAGTCCTCCTGCCTTGGCCTCCCACAGTGCTGGGATGACAGGCGTGAGCCACTGTGCCTGACCCAGTTTGACTCCTGAGTTAGCCTAGCCAACAAAAGGAAAAGGTGTTCCAGGAAGGAGGTATAGCTTGAGCAAAGGCCTGGAGGTCAGAAATCTGAGCTGCTGGCCAAGGAGGCCCCACAGCCAACACTCACCTTCCCACTTCCACAGGGTGGCCCGAGATGTGTCCTTCCACTGCCCGCCTGCCACAAACAGCGGCCGCCCATTGTACCGCACCTTCAGGTGACTGCTGCTCTCCACGTAGGGCAGGCGGAGGCTCAAGTGGTGCAGCTGCATGCGGCAATCCACCTGCCTCTCAGCCACCTGCAGCACAAACTGGAGAATGCCCACCCCCCCCCCAAGATGCCAATGGGATCATGCCACCCCTGGCCTAGAATGTGCCCGGGAAGTTGAGGCAGCAGTGAGCCAAGACTGCACTACTGCACTCCACACGGGCAACGGGAGTGGAACGCAGTCCAAAAAAACAAAAAACAAGGAGCGTTGGTAAGGATATGGAGAAATCTGAATTCTCATACGCTGATGGTGGGAATGTAAAATAGTGCAGCTATTGTGGAAAACAGTGTGGCAGTTTTTCAAAAAATTAAAGATTGGGCCGGGCAAGGTGGCTCACGCCTGTAATCCCAGCACTTTGGGAGGCCGAGGCGGGCGGATCACGAGGTCAGGAGATCGAGACCATCCTGGCTAACACGGTGAAATCCTGTCTCTACTAAAAATACAAAAAATTAGCCGGGCATGGTGGCGGGCACCTGTAGTCCCAGCTACTCGGTAGGCTGAGGCAGGAGAATGGTGTGAACCCGGGAAGCGGAGCTTGTAGTGAGCCGAGATCGCGCCACTGCACTCCAGCCTGGGGACAGAGCCAGACTCCATCTCAAAAAAAAAAAAAAAAAAAAAATTAAAGATTGAATTACCATATGACCCAGAAATGACACTCCCAGGTATATATACAAAAGAACTGAAAGCAATTGAAACAATTGAAAGCATCAGATATTTGCACACTCACGTTCATAACAGCATTTATCACAATAGCCAAAAGATGGAAGCAACCCACATGTCCATCAACAGATGAATGGATAAACAAAATGCTGTCTATACAGACAATGGAGTATTCAGCCTTAGAAAGGAAGGAAATTTGACACATGCTACGATATGGATGAACCTTGAGGACATGCTAAGTAAAATAAGCCAGTCAAAAAAAGGACAGGACAGGCATGGTGGCTCACACCTGTAATCCCAGCACTATGGGAGGCCAAGGCAGGTGGATCACCTGGGGTCAGGAGTTCCAGACCAGCCTGGCCAACATGGTAAAACCCCAGTCTCTACTAAAAATACAAGAAAATTAGCCAGGGCCGGGCATGGTGGCTCACGCCTGTAATCCCGGTACTTTGGGAGGCCGAGGCAGGCGGATCACCTGAGGTCAGGAGTTTAAGACCAGCCTGGCCAACATGGCGAAGCCCCATCTCTACTAAAAAATACAAAAATTAGCCGGGCGTGGTCGTGGGCGCCTGTAATCCCACGTACTCAGGAGGCTGAAGCAGGGAGAATTGCTTGAACCCAGAGGCAGAGGTTGTAGTAAGCCAAGGTCATGCCACTGCACTCCAACCTGGGCAACAGGCCGAGACTCTATCTCAAAAAAAAACAATTAGCCGTGTGTGGTGGCAGGTGACTGTAATCCCAGCTACTTGGGAGGCTGAGGCAGGAGAATCGCTTGAACCCGGGAGGCGAAGGTTGTAGTGAGCCAAGATCGCACTCCAGTGTGGGCAACAAAAGTGAAACTCTGTCTCAAAAAAAAAAAAAAAAGACAAATAGTGTATGATTCCACTTCTCTGCGGTGGCCAGAGAGTAGTCAAAAGTCTGAAACAGAAAGTAGAATGGTGGCTTCCAGGGACTGCGAGCAGGAGAGAACGGGGAGTCAGCATTTCCTGGGTACAGACTTGCAGTTTTGCAAGTTCTGGAGATAAGTAGTGGTGATGGTTGCACAAGAATGTAAAAGTGTGTAATGCCACTAAACTCCAAAATGGTTAAAATAGTAAATATGGCCAGGTGTGGTGGCTCATGCCTGTAACCCAGCACTTTGGGAGGCTGAGGTGGGCGGATCACCTGAGGTCAGGAGTTCGAGACCAGCCTGGCCAACATGGAGAAACCCCGTCTCTACTAAAAATACAAAAAAATTAGCCAGACGAGGTGGCAGGCACCTGTAATCCCAGCTACACAGGAGGCTGAGGCTGGAGAATCGCTTGAACCCAGGAGGT
Organism: Pongo pygmaeus; assembly: GCF_028885625.2. Classification (NCBI taxonomy): domain Eukaryota; kingdom Metazoa; phylum Chordata; class Mammalia; order Primates; family Hominidae; genus Pongo; species Pongo pygmaeus. The sequence goes on from NC_072391.2 coordinate 23,683,334, forward strand.
GGAGGTTGCAGTGAGCCAAGATCGTGCCATTGCACTCCAGCCTGGGCAACAGAGAGAGACTCCATCTCCAAAATAAATAAATAAATAAAATAAAAAAAAAAATAACAGTAAATTTTACATGACGTATATTTAACCACAATTAAAATTAAAAGTTACTATTTAAAAGACCATTTGCAGGACTGGATGTGAAAAGGGAAAAATATTCTAAGCCAATTTTTTTTTTTTTTGAAACGGAGTCTCGCTCTTTCGCCCAGGACAGACTGCAGTGGTGAAATCTTGGCTCACTGCAAGCTCTGCCTCTCGGGTTCACGCCATTCTCTTGCCTCAGCCTCCCGAGTAGCTGGGACTACAGGCACCCGCCACCATGCCCAACTAATTTTTTTGTATTTTTAGTAGAGACGGGGTTTCACCGTGTTAGCCAGGATGGTCTCGATCTCCTGACCTCGTGATCCGCCCGCCTCAGCCTCCCAAAGTGCTGGGATTACAGGCATGAGCCACCGCACACGGCCTCTAAACCAATTTTTAAATAAACATACAAGGTTAAATGTGTGCTGTGTAAGAACCACCACCTATTCAGCTGCTGAGCACTCCATCAGTCCTAACTCAGCAAAAGAACCCACCCTCCGGGAAAACCTAAAAGCGAACCGCTCTTTCCAAAATGCATTTTTACAGTTGGACATCTGTGTTTCCCAAGCCCTCCTGCCAGCCCTTGGCACTCTGACAAGCATTTCTCACCCCTGGGGACATGGGGACATGGGGCTGGAGGTGCAAAAGGGAAAGTCACCAAGGCTGAGTTTCAGCTGGTTGCATCCTTGCAGCCAGGACCAGAGGACTATGTGGGGGTTCCCCAGCTCCCACTGTCCATGCTGGACTCATGGGGCACGGCTCTGCCACAGTGGCCGGGCTCACCTCCATGAAGTGATTGCTCAGGGCGGGCCCTGAGTCATTCTTGAAGGTCTGGCTGACACGGAAACGCCTCTTGTTGCTGTTCTTGTCCCAGTGCTTCCCGTAGCTCACCTCCAGCTGTGAGTGCAGGTGGCCCGAGTCTTCCTCATGCCAGAGCTGGACCTGGGACACACATGGGTGGTGAACTGCCCATGGAGGCCCTGCCCACCCTGTCCGTGGGCCTCCTCATAGCCACCCAACTCCAGGGATGTCAGCCTGGTTTTCAGAAGAGATGGTTCTGTAGAAAGCACTATTTTTTTTTAAATTATTATTTATTTATTTTAGAGACAAGACCTCAGTCTCCCACCCAGGCTGGAGTACAGTGGTGCCATCTTGTCTCACTGCAACCTCTGCCTCCTGGGCTGAAGTGTTCCTGGATGAATAGATGTAAGACTGCGGCTAAAGTTCCAGCCCCAGATCCATTCCCATATGGCTATGTAATAGTGAGCAAGTCCATCTCTTTGGGGATGAGCTCAGGGTACTCAGATCACCACTTGCCTGACTCTGGTACTCTCTCCGGATGTCACACCTGGCCTGGGTACCCACCTTGTGGCTGAAGGCTGGGATCTGTGTGCAGTGGAGCTCGTGGTGCAGCTCCAGCCTGTAGGCACCGTCTGAGCCGCTGTCTGCCCACAGCTTCTGGCTGGTGCTGCACTCGTGTGCCGCCTGCTTTGCCTGACCTGTGTGGATCGACCCAGAGACCCCTGCCCTTCTCTGCCAGGCAGCCCTCCACCAGGGCTCCAAGAGAAGGAGGGCCCGGCCCAGCCTGGCCTCAGCCACACCCCCCATGCTCTGCTCCACCTGTCACTCCATTAGAACCTGTCGATGGGGAGGTCTTAAGAGATGGGTGAATGTCCCCTCAGCAGACACACTTTTTAATGGGCAGGTACTCACTCCTACTCAGAGCCAACAGAATAACTAATGGAAAACTCCGTGGTGACAGCGTATCTTAGCTCACGGAACCACAGCCCTAAGAAACAGGGCAGGCCCTGCCACCTCCACCTGCCCCGCAACCAGGCACGCAGTGCCTTACCCAGGAGGCTGTACTGGATCCTCAGGGAGTTGGTCCAGAGCTGGCTCCGTTGCTGCAGCAGGCCAAGGGCACGAAGCCCCACCAACCCTGGCACGAACAGCTTGGCACCCAGGGCGGCCACCCACCGTCCATTCTCCTCCTTCCTCTCCAGCAGTGCTGCAGGGACAGAGAGCAGGCAGATGAGAGGGTCAGCCCTCAGGGACCAGCACCCCCATCCCCAGGCAAAGAAGGGACTCAGGAATCACCGAGGGGCCTTGGGGTTGGGGGCTCCTTGAAGAGCCGACATGTGCGCCCTGCACAACGGGCCACAGACAGGCCCGATCACGGCTCACTGTAGCCTTGACCTCCCAGACTCAATCGATCTTCCCACCTTAGCCTCCCGAGTAGCTGGAACTACAGATGTGTGCCACCACACTTGGCTAATTTTTGTATTTTTTGTAGAAGCAGGGATCTCACTATGTTGCCCAGGCTGGTCTTGAACTCCTGGGCTCAAGTAATCCTCTCGCCTTAGCTTCCCGAAGTGCTAGGATTACAGGCGTGAGACACTGTGCCTGGCCCAAAAATAAAGTAGAATAAAACAAAATCGAACAGGACAGAACAGAAAAGAAAGAACAGCACATCATGGGTTGTTGGGTAAATTTCACCTTCTGAAGCTTCTGAGACACAGAAGGCCAGCCAGAACACACAGGTGAAACGGCCAGCTGTTATGACTCCCAAACGCCCACATCAGGGGGTCAACAGCCACTGCTCGAAGTACCCCTAGCCCCAGCTCCTGTCCTTACCTTGGAATCTTCCGGAACACCCATGAGCGGCACACCCAGCCGCCACCACCCCAGCTCCAGCACCAGGGCCAGCACCTGCTCAGTCTGTGTGTGTTGTAAATGCCCAGTGTATTTTACGTCAAAATGTTACAAGTGGTTCTTATCGTGGGTCAGAATAAAAACAGTCCAAAAGTTGCTATTTTAAGGTTTGCGGGTGCAGTTGGAGATTGGGGGAGGTTCTGGGGGCTCACAGGGAGCCTGGATCTGCCCTTAGATCGGATGTTGATATTAAGAGAAGCTGCAGTGATGAGGACCATAAGGAGGCACTTGGGCTACCACACCCTAACCTGGCCACAGAGCAGAGGGGACAGAAGGGATCTCATCTCCTACCTGTCATGTGGGCCTGGTCACTCAGCAGATTGCTCAGCGATGCGGAGAAGGCCAGCTTGCTGCCCGCCTGCCGTGTGAGGTTCCCAGTGAAGATGACGGGGCTGCCCCCCGTCACCAGTTTCACCTCCAGCTGCGCCTGGAACCGCTCGGCCTTGCCACCCATGGCTGGCTGCAGGTCACTCCAGCCCTGAAACGGCCTCAGTGTCACCTGGGAGGACAGGCTTGGCCAGCAGGCCCAGCCCTGACCACACAAGCTGGGACCAGACAGGGCAGGAGACAACCTAGCTAACAACCTTCCACACCGATCCTTACCCAATTTTTGTTTTTCCTTGAGACAGAGTCTCACTTTGTCTCCCAAGCTGGAGTGCAGTGGTGGGATCCTGGCTCACTGCAACCTCCACCTCCTGGTTCAAGTGATTCTCCTGCCTTAGCCTCCCTGGGATTACAGTCACGTGCCACCACACCAGGCTAATTTTTTTATTTTTAGTAGAGATGGGGTTTCACTACGTCGGCTAGGCTGGTCTCAAGGTCCTGAGCACAAGTGATCCACCCGCCCTGGCCTTCCAAAGTGTTAGGATTACAGGCATGAACCACTATGCCCAGCCCTTCCCCAATTTTTTAAACTCTGGATTTCTCAAAATTAGAAACCTGTGTTACAAACTCAGACATAAATATAAGGGACTCCTCTTCTCTCCTTGACATCCCCGTCATTCAATCCATCAAGAACTCGAGTCAACTGTCCCTATGGAACGTGTCTAGAATCAACCAGTTCTGCCACCTCCACTGCCTCACCAGCTGGAGCCCCGGTCATCGGCCTGTCTCACTGCAACATCCTCCTGGCTCTCCCGACTCCCATCCCGCTGCTGGCAATTGATCTCCACACAGCGACCAGACACGTCGAATGCTGGCACGCTAGCCTTTCTTACAGTACAACCCAAAGTCCTCGTGAAGGCCAGCGAGGCCAGAACTTTCTCTGCTGGTCAGTGGTGCAGACCTGGCCACGGGAAGACACTGGCAGATGGGCCACGGGGACAGCTCACTACACACTCCACGGCCCCGCAAAGAAGATTCTCTGGAAAAGCCATGAGCAACTGCAAATATCATCTTTGATGGCCCCGCCGATCTGCAGGCTCCCCACCCCCACAGACCCGATGGCCACCAGTAGACGTCAAAACAAGACCCACTATTACCACACTGCCACTACTTAATGCTCTCTGTCCCCGATCTCCACAGATGTGTGTGCAGATATGTATGTATGAATGTGTGGATGTGTGTACAGATGTATCTGTAAATGGATGTGTGTGTATACAGGGGTGTGTGTATACAGGGGTGTGTGTATACAGGGGTGTGTGTATACAGGGGTGGGTGAATACAGTTGTATGTATGAATCTGTATATACACGGATGTGTCTGTATGTAGATGTGTGTATGGACATGTGCGTGAACGTATGTATACAGATGTGTAAAGAGGTGTATATATATGGATGTGTGTATATGAATGTATGCATACAGATATGTCTACATGTGGATTGTGTGAATATGGATGTGTATGGATGTGTGCGTATGGACATGTGAACAGATATGTATATATGGATGTGTGTGTGGATATATGTACAGATATGTATACATATGAATGTGTGTATATATGAACGTATATACAGATATGTCTATATATGGATGTTTGTGTGTGTGAATACGTGTGTATGCACGTGTGTGTGTATGGACATATATGTCTGTAAAGAGATGCATATATACGGATGCGTGCATATGAACGTGTACAGATATGTCCACATGTGGATTGTGTGAATATGGATGTATATGGACGTGTGTACCCCACGGACATGTGAAAAGATATGTATATATGTGGATGTGTGTATATGAATGTGCATACAGATATGTCTACATTTGAATGTGTGTGAATATGGAAGTGTACGGACTCTGTACAGACATGTGTACAGATGTCTATATATGCATGTGTGTATATACGAATGTATGTACAGATGTGTCTACATGTGGATGTTCGTGTGTGTAAATATGGACGTGTATATGATGTGGATGTGTATGGACATGTGTATGGGTATGTCATATGTGTATGGATGTACGTGTGTGCACACATGAATATACAGACACATCCTTATCCCTCCCTTTTTACAGAAACAGATGCTCGCTCTCCACTCTGCTCCCAGCTTTTCCTGCTGACAGGCACATTCTAGCGATGGCTTTCTCCAGTCTGTATCAGAGGCTGTGCAGTGCTCGTCAGAGCTTCCTCAAGGTTCACGTGAACAGGGTGAACACAGAATTTCTCACCCAAACCAGAACACTTTGCAGTTAAAGAGAACGCTAGTTGTAAATGTGTCAGGTCACCAGGCGTAAACTGGGGTCTCCAGGCAACCCAGGACCCAACCCCTGCACACTAGCACAAGGGGGCACTGAACAGAACACTCTTGCCTAAACCAACCTTAAATCCCATAAGCTTTGAGACAAGTTGAACCCAAGCTCTGGGACTTCATATTCATGAGCTCATCTGCCTCAGTTTCTTCATCTTGTATGGGGTTACAGAGAGGACTTGAAGGGGGGACCTCCTGTCTGCTGAAACAGGCTCCAGCAAGTTCCGGAGTTCCGGCTGTTACTGTAATTGTGATAAGTCTGGGGCAGGTGGAACTAGAATTTCTCCAAAGGCAAACATTTCCAGGCTGCAGGCACCTCTATAGGGACCAGCAGGAAGGTCCACGGGGAGGTAGAGGCAATCCGTGCTTATATATTTAGCAAACGACTAGAAGTTCGAGGGCCCCTGGGAATTCTGAAAATGAGGCATAAGTCTCACCCATTAGGCAGGTGGGGCTTTAGGAGGAAGACAGCTCTCCCCTGACATAGGTCTTCCCCCTACCCAGGCTGACGGCAGAGCTGGAAGTGGAGAACATATTTTTGCAGCAAGACATCCAGCTCCGGCTTCAGACGCTCCACTCCAGACCTCTCTGAGAAGACACTGGAAACTGAGGCAGAATCAGGCGATCCACTGCCGAAGGTGCCCAGCGATCATGCCTGGTGGGATCAAGTCTAAAGCTGCTATTTGTACCCTGGCTGGAGTGCAGTGGCATGATCTCGACTCACTGGAACCTCCACCTCCCAGATTCAAGCAATTCTCCTGCCTCAGCCTCCCAAGAAGCTGGGACTACAGGCATGCGCCACCACGCCCAGCTAATTTTTGTATTTTTAGTAGAGACAGGGTTTCACCATCCTGGTCAGGCTGGTCCCAAATTCCTCACCTCAAGTGATCCTCCCGCCTCAGCCTCCCAACATTTGCATACTTTTTGAAGTCACCGATCTGCCTGAAAAGTGGATGGAAGTTTTCAACCTTCTTCGCAGGATGGAGGGCAGACACAAAACTTCAACACAATGACAGGGGCTTCAAACGACTAAGTTCTGTCCAGGTACCCTTGGGTAAGAACACTAGAAAAGCACCTACTAAGATGAAAACGAGCCTAGACAACATAGTAAGACCTCATCTTCACAAAAAAAAAAAAAAGAAAAAGAAAAAGAAAAATAGAAGGGCATGGTGGCACAGGCCGTAGTCCCAGCTACTTGGGAGGCTGAGGCAAGAGGATCACTTGAGCCCAGGGGTTTGAGGCTGCAGTGATCTAGGATCACTGCACAGAATAAGACCTTGTAAAAGAAAGAGAAGGCGGGAGGTGGGCAGACAGGGAAAAGAGAAAGGGGTAAAGAGACTGGGAGAAGACATGGGAGAAAGTGGGCGAAAGAGGTGGGAAGAGGAAAAGAGAGGGACTAGAGGGAGGGAAACAGAGGGAGAGAAAGGAAAGAAAAGGAAGAAGGGAAGAAAAGAGAAAAGAGAAAAAACATATAAACCTTGTGGCCAGGGAATTCCATTGTTAAGAATTTGCTCTGCAGAGAGAACGGTGTTCACGCCAGAATATTTGTAAGAGCAGAAACCTGGAAAAGACTCAAGAGTCCTTCATTATTAAACTAGCCGAATAAATTCCATTCCACGGACTATTACACAGTAATTTGCACTACACAGGAGGCACTTATTTTCTTTAAAGTGGATATATTAACTCCATGTGCTGACTGTGTGCATAGATCATCTCAGAAAGGAATCACCAAAAAAACCCTAACAGTGGTTGGCTTTTAGGAGGGGTGGAAGAGAGGTTTTAAGTCTACACCAGCACCAACCAATAGAAGTTTCTGCAATGAGGACAATGTTTCAGGGCCACATGAAGCTGTGGAACACCTGAAATGTGGCCCATGCAGCCAAAGAACCAAATCTTTAATTTTCTTTAATTTTAATTCATTTAGATTTTTTTTTTTTTTTGAGATGGAGTCTCGCTCTGTTGCCCAGGCTGGACTAAAGTGGCATGATCTTGGTTCACTGCAACCTCCACCCCCCGTTCAAGCAATTCTCCTGCCTCAGCTTCCCAAGCAGCTGGGATTACGGGAGCCTGCCAACAAACCCGGCTACTTTTTGTATTTTTGGTAGAGATGGGGTTTCGCAATGTTGGTCAGGCTGGTCTTGAACTCCTGACCTCAGGTGAGCCACCTCTCTCGGCCTCCCAAAGTGCTGGGATTATAGGCGTGAGCCACCGCACCCGGCCTCACTTAGATTTCAATAAACATGTGTGCCACTGGCTACCATATGGGAGAGTCAGTTCTATCCCCTTTCATAGCTTTTGAAATTTGAATCATTTAAATGCATTGCCTATTTAATTGTAGAATTTAATAGTATTTAGATTGAATTAATCTCAATGAAATCTACAACAGAATTTAAATTGTATCAGCGCATGCTGGTCTAAAAAGATTGCCAAGGTATATATACGTATATGTGTATTACGTGTGTGTGTGTATATACAAGCGAGCTCGCGCACGCACACACACACACACACACACACAAACACACGTTTTTGAGACGGAGTCTCACTCTGCCGCCCAGACTGGAGTGCAATAGTACAAAATCGTCTCACTGCAACCTCTGCCTCCTGGGTTCAAAGGATTCTCCTGCCTCAGCCTCCCGAGTGGCTGGGATTACAGGCACACACCACCACACCCAGCTAATTTTTGTATTTTTAATAGAGCTGGGGTTTCACCATGTTGGCCAGGCTGGTCTCCAACTCCTGGCCCCAAGTGGTCCATCTGCCTTGGCCTCCCCAAGCGCTGGGATTACAGGCGTGAGCCACGGCACCTGGCTGCCAAGGTATATTTTTGAGTTAAAAAAAAGAAAAAAAAAGTCTTTACAGGTTAAAGAAAAAAAAAAAAACACAAAAACTGGGAAACTGGGAGTGGAGGCTCACACCTGTAATCCTAGCACTCTGGGAGGCCAAGCTGGGCAGATTGTGTGAGCCCAAGAGTCTGAGACAGCCTGGGCAACATAGTGAGACCCCATTTCTACAGAAATATAAAAAAATAGCCAAGCATGGTGGCACATGCCTGTAGTTCCAGCTACTTGGGAGGCTGAGGTGGGAGGATCGCTGGAGCCCAGGAGGTCAAGGCTGCAGTGAGCCATGTTTGCACCTCTGCACTCCAGCCTGAGTGACAGAGCAAGACCCTGCCTCAAAAAAAGAAAATAAAAATAAAAAAACAAAACTTAAGCATGACAATTGGGTTTTCATGCTATTGTATGATATGTGTGTCCCTCAAAACTTGTTACATCATCACATCACTCACCTGATGTGAAAAAGACAAAATAAAACCCAGAAACCCAAACTACAAATATTTGCAAATCTATAGGGTTACAGGTTGTACTGTGTCTCCCCGAAAGATGCTGAAGCCCCAAGCCGCAGGACCTGTGAACGTGACCTTATTTGGAAATAGGGTCTTCACACATGATTAAGCTAAGCTGAGGTGATGAGGGTGAACCCTAATCCCGTTTGCCTGGTGTCCTTATAAAAAGGGGATGTGTGGACACAGACACCTACAAAGGGAAGACTATGGGAAGACAGAGACAGAAGACCACCTGGTCCAAGCCAAGGAGCTCTGGAGGCTTCTAGAATCCAGGAGCGAGACCTGGGACAGATCCTCCCTGACAGCCTTCACCGGGGGGGAGAAAAAAAAAAACAAAAAAAAAACAACACCTCGATTTCAGACTCCTGGCCTCCAGAACTGTGAGAATAAATTCCTGTAGTTGAAGGCACACAGTTAGCGTACTTTGTTAGGGCAGCTCTGGGAAATGAATACAGATTTCTCAGGGCGTGCATCAGTACTTCTGTAGGAAATTTGGGACGTGGCATGCTCTAACTTACAATTTATACCTTTCTCTATTCTGAATTCTTTTTTTGAGAGATAGGGTCTTATTTTGTCACCCAGGATGGAGTGCAGTGGCAGAAGCATGGCTCACTGCAGCCTCGACCTTCTGGGCTCCAGCAATCTTCTTGCCTCAGTCTCCTGAGTAGCTGAGACTACAAGCAGATGCCACTGTGCCTAGGTAACTCTTTTTAATGTTTTGTAGAGACCAGGTCTTGCTATGTTGCCCAGGTTTATCTCGAACTCCTAGCCTCAAGTGATCCTCCCAAGTTAGCCTCCTAACTTTCTGTAATTACAGGTATAAGCCATCACATCTGGCTTTTTTTTTCTTTCTTTTTTTGAGACAGAGTCTTGCTCTGTTGCCCAGGCTGGAATGCAGTGGCATGATCTCAGCTCACTGAAACCTCTACCTCCTGGGTTCAAGTGATTCTTCTGCCTCAGTCTCCCAAGTAGCTCGGATTATAGGCACCCGCCACCACACCCAGCTAATTTTTGTATTTTTATCAGAGGCAGGGTTTCACCATTTGGCCAGGCTGGTCTCGAACTCCTGACTTCAGGTGATCCATCTGCTTCGACCTCCCAAAATGCTGGGATTACAAGTGTGAGCCACCGCATCCCACCTGAATTCTTAAAAGCATGTTTTTGTGTTATTAATATCCATTTTTAACATCAATGACGGTGGGATTTGAGCCCATTTTTTTCTTGTTTTTACATTTCTGGGTAACAGAACTAACACTTGTTAACTGGCAGGTAGAAAGGGAAGATCCCAGAGGTGGTGGCAATAGTTAACAGGGCTCTGGGACGGGGGCAGGAAATCCTTGGGGAGGTGGCAGGTGCAGAAACAGGTGGGCCAAGGGTGTGGAGCAAACCTTGATGTAGTAGACGTCCCTGTCATCCAGTACCAGCTCCAAGTGACCCGTGTGGGCACTCCCAAAAGCCTCCATCTTTCCTGGGGGTGCAAAACAAGAGTTTAGAGACAAGGGTTCAACATCTGGATCTGGCCCCTCCATCCCCCTGGGAGTACTGCCTGCCCTTTTTTTAATCTCTGTGCCTAAGATGCAGCACCTGTAAAATGGGGCTGGATTTAGTGCTGACCTCAGGAGATCACAGACAATTCTATGAGCCAGCTCACTGCAGGGGCCCTGCCCTGGGTGTGGCACCGAGCAAGGGGCGCAGTGAACAGGGAGGGACGTTGACATTACCGTCCAGCTCGATTTTCTTCTTGGGATGGAGAAGCTTGAGCCGGAACTTGCTCTGGGGCAAGCTGTAGCTGATGTCCACCCCGACGTCCCTCGGCACTTCTGACCCGGGCGTGCCCATGAAGACGTGGGCTGTGGCTTCTTGGGGGAACCAGCTGTCCTTCTGGAAATAGCAGAGTCTTCAAGATTGAGAGCCTCCACCTCTACCCTTCAGACACTCGCACTGTTCTCCTCACAATTCCCCAACCAGGAATTTCTCAGGCTTGAAAATCACCTGCAGAAGTGTAAAGCTCTGCAGAACAGCCCAGGACCATGTCCACAGGGTCGCAATTTATTCAGCAAACGGCCAGGGAGAAACGGCTGCTTCTGCAAGCTCTGCACTTCCTCGCTGTCACCTGAGGGCTCCAGAACATTGCCCTCCAGCACTGCCGCCAAAACTCCCAGCACCCTAGCCCAAAGGGGAACACACTCTGCAAGTACCTCGTGCTCTGGGGCTCCCTGTGGGACCAGGCTGAGGCTGCAACTTCACCTGAAATTGCACACCTCTCAGCATCTTCCCCCGGCCTTTCCTAATTTCTCCACTCTTTCTGGGTCCCCTGGAGCCTTTTCGTAACAAATCACTTGTACCCCAGTCCAAGGCTTGGGTCTCTTTTTGGGAAAGTGCAGCCTCAGCCACAAGCCCCGTTCTGAAATCCCACATCAACGTACATTTGTTCAACACCAACAGAGATGTGTGCTGCTGCGTGGAAGATGACTGAGCATGAGACACGCAGTCCCCGACCGCGTGGAGCCTACGTCCTAGAGAGGAGGCACAGGACCACCAGACACAATAACGCGCAAGACGGCAGCCGCCGGTGAGTGTGCTGGCAAAGTCAGTGGTTTAGGGGCCCTGACCGGGGCACTGGTCTAGACAGGGAGGCCCAGGAAGGCTGCCTCTGAGGGGTCCCATTGAGGGACACTTGAAAGGAGCTAGGGAGAGAGTTAGGTGGATATCCCGGACAAGAGTGTTCCTGGCAGGGGAAACACCCAGTGCAAAGGCCCTGGGGCGGGCATGTGCGTGGCCTTGAAAAAGGGGCCAGTGTGTCTTCAGGGCAGCGAGTCTGGAGGAGAGTCAGGGAAGGAGGCCAGCAGGGGCGGGACTGCCAAGGGCCTGTGGGTCATGGTGTCTGACTTCTACTCTAAGGGTAACAGGCACCATGGCGGGGCAGTAGAGGAGGGACACGATCCAGCTGGGATTGCAGAGGGCCCATGTGGCTGCTGGTGAAGATGGTAAGGAAATCAGAGTGGGAAGTGGAGGATCAGACAGGAGGCCACCGAGTGCCTCCTCTGGACCAGGTGCTGATGACACAGGAGTTAAGTAAAACAAACGCTTGTCAGGCGCGTTGGCTCACACCTGCAATCCCAGCATTTTTGAGAGGCCGAGGCGGGCGGATCACCTGAGGTCATAAGTTAGAGACCAGCCTGACCGACATGGAGAAACCCCATCTCTAATAAATTACAAAAAAATTAGCTGGGCGTGGTGGTGCATCCCTACAATCCCAGCTACTAGGGAGGCTGAGGCAGGATAATCGCTTGAACCTGGGAGGCAGAGGTTGCAGCGAGCCAAGATCATGCGATTGCACTCCAGCCTGGGCAACAAGAGTCTCTGTATCAAAAAACAAACAAAAAAAACCCTCAATCTGCTCCCAGAAACTGAGTCACCAGCGGAGAAGACAGACATTAACCAACTAGCTTCACTAAGAAACAGAAGTGATCAAAAGGGAAGAAACGTGGTTGTCTTAAGGCAAGTCACAAAAGAATATGATGTGCTCTGGGGTAACCTAGGCAGGCTTCCCTGAGGAAGTGACTCCTGAACTGAGATCTGAAGACTGATTTCCAGTTAATGCATCATACAGCCCCAGATGGAGAATCAGTATGTGCAAAGGTCCAGAAGAAACCTACAGCAAGACCAGCACAGCCCAATAGCCCCAGAGAGGAGCCCCACGTCCTTTAGGGTGAGCCCAGTGCTGACCTACGGAGACCCACAACATGGCTGAGAAACACGGGGCTGTTGTCTAGGGCCCACCTGGGGCTGCAGGGTATAGGCAGCTTCCAGCAGGTACTGTCGGAGCCCTGGGTCCTGTTTCTGCAGCGTCACGGCCGCAAACACAGGCAATGAGAGCAGGTAGGGCTGGCCAGGCACCGGCCAGGTCACTCCACTGCACAGCCGCCAGCCCCAGGTGTAGGACACTGCAGAGAGAGGTAAGCAGGCAGAACTGGTCAGTGGAGACTCAGAGGGCTCTGGGCATGGGTGCCCGCCGCTGCCACATCAGCAAAGAAAGCTCTTCTCTAATTTCTTCTGAGGAAAGGCACGATGTAGACAGGAATCCCGTGAGGCAGTGGTGTGTAAACCAGGGTTTCTCTGCCTCAGCATTACTGACATTTGGGGTCAGATCATCTTAGGTGGGGGCTGTCCTGTGCACTGTGGGATGTTTCGCTGAATCCTGGATCCCCATCCACTAGATGCCAGTAACCCCTATCAACAATCAAGTATTTCTGCACATATTACCAAATGTCTCCTAGGGGGTCAAAACTGCCCCAGCTGAGAACCCCTGGTAGACTTTTTTTTTTTTTTTTTCCAGACAGAGTCTCGCTCTGTCACCCAGGCTGGAGTACAGTGGCACAATCTCGGCTCACTGCAACCTCTGCCTCCCAAGTTCAAGTGATTCTCTTGCCTCAGCCTCCCAAGTAGCTGGGATTACAGGCGCATGCCACCACGCCTGGCTAATTTTTGTATTTTTAGTAAAGATGGGATTTTACCATATTGGCCAGGCTGGTCTTGAACTCCTGATCTCAGGTGATCTGCCTGCCTCAGCCTCCCAAAGTGCTGGGATTACAGGCGTGAGCTACCGTGCCCAGCCCCTGGTAGACTTTTTAAAAAGAGTGTCAGGCAATACTGTGTAGAACACAGGCTCTGGAGCAAGAATGCCTGGTTCAAATTCTAGCTCGGCCGCTTCCCAGCTCTGTGACCTTGGACAAATTACTTAACCTCTCTGGGTCTCAATGTTTCTTTTTCATTATCGTTGTTACTACTCCTCTGACTCACTGTAAGGGCCTCAGTGTTCCTCATCTTAAACTGCTAATGATAATAGTTCCTGCCTCACGGCGTAGCTGTGAGGATTAACAGGTCAGTAAGTGTTGAGAGCAGCACCAGGCCTACAGTGATGTCTTTGGTAGTAACACTTATCCCGATTATAAAAATATATTTGTTGGCTGGATGTGGTCACTCACACCTGTAATCTCAGCACTTTGGGAGGCCAAGGCGGGTGGATCACCTGAGGTCAAGAGTACAGGACCAGCCTGGCCAACATAGTAAAAGCCTGGCTCTACTAAAATTAAAAAAAATTAGCCGGGCGTGGTGGCAGGCACCTGTAATCTCAACGACTCAGGAGAATCGCTTAAACCCGGGAAGCAGAGGTTGCAGAGAGCCGAGATTGCGCCACTGCACTCCAGCCTGGGTGACAGAGGGACACTCTGTCTCAAAATAAATAAATAAATAAATTAATTAATTAAAATAAAATAAAATAAAAATGTACTTGTTGCAGGAAATTAGAAAAAAAATTAGAAAGCTCAGAAAGATTTCTAAAATTTTTTTCTGTATTATATATTAGTTTCATAAGTTTATTTACAATTCTAAATGCAACTTAAATGCAAAAAAGAAAAATTATCAAGAAGCAAAATTTGTATATCTTCATTAAATAGAGCCCTCCCCAACCTTACTCCAAAAAAAAAAAAAAAAAAAATTTCAAGATCTGCTATTATTTGGCACATTTACTTCCTGTCTTTCCACCCACTTGCGATCATATTCAGTGTTGCTGGCTTACACCTGACATTATTATTAAAGAAGTTTCTCATTAAAACAGCTCACTCATAATGGAGTTGAAAAGTTTGGGAAGCCAAAGCAGGTGGATCACGCGAGGTCAGGAGTTCAAGACCAGCCTGGCCAATGTGGTGAAACCCTGTCTCTACTAAAAATACAAAAATTAGCCGGGCTTGGTGGCAGGTACCTGTAGCCCCAGCTACTTGGGAGGCTGAGGCAGAAGAATTGCTTGAACCCAGGAGACAGAGGTTGCAGTGAGCCAAGACTGCACCATTGCACTCCAGCCTGGGCGACGAGAGTGAAACTCTGTCTCAAAAAAAAAAAAAAGTTATGCGATACGTCAATAACTTACCAACCCAGGAGCCAGCAAACATTCTTTGTAAAGGGCCAGATTGTTTGTTTGTTTAGTTAGTTACCTAGATAGCTAGCTAGAGACAGAATCCTCCTTGGTCACCCCGGCTTGAGTGCAGTGGCATAAACACAGCTCACTGTTGCCTCGACCTCCTGGGCTCAAGCGATCTTCCTGTCAGCCTTCCAAGTAGCTGGGACCACTGGTGCATGCCACCATGCCTGGCTAATTTGTTAATTTTTATTTTTGTAGAGACAAGGTCTCACTGTGTTACCCAGGCTAGTCTTGAACTCCTGGACTCAAGGAATCCTCTCACCTCAGCCTCCCGAAGTGCGGGGATTACAGGCGTGAGCTATCTGCCGGCCAGAGAGTCAATATTTTATGCTTTGCAGTCATAGAGTCTAGCTTGCAACTACTCAGCTGTGCTGTTGTGGGACAAAGTGGCTACAGGTGATATGCAAATGAAGGGGGTGTGCTGCGTTCCCATACCACTTTATTTCTGGACACTGAAATTTCAATTTCATGAAGTTTTCATGATATGAGATATTCTTCTTTTGACTCTTTTTAGCCACTTAATATAAGAACCTGCCCTTAGCTCACTGGCCTTTATAATTAGCTATTTTGCCTACTCTGGAATATTTGAGTTGCTTCCTATTTTTTGTTCTAAATAATGATGCAACGAACATCTTTGTGCAGAGCATTTTTAAGTGATTTTGGTTTGCTTTTATAGGGTAGAATTCTAGAAGCATTATCATTGACTGAAGTGGTTGGTAAAGGAAAATGAAGTTGGGTGCAGCGGCTCATGCCTGTAATCCCATTATTTTGAGAAGCCCAGGCAGGTAGATCACTTAAGCCCAGGAGTTTGAGACCAGCCTGGATAACATGGTGGAACCCTGTCTCTACAAAATACAAAAAAAAAAAAAAAAATTAGCTGGGCAGGGCGGCGAGTGCCTGTAGTCCCAGCTACTCAGGAGGCTGAGATGGGAGGATCACTTGAGCCTGGGCAGATGGAGGCTGCAGTGAGCCATGATTGCACCATTGCACTCCGGTCTGGGCGACAGAGACCTTGTCTCAATAATAATAATAAAAGTACCATCTCGGGATCCCAATTTGCTATGCCAAAAGGAAAAAATTAATCTGGAAGCTGAGTCATGCAAGAAGCTGCCTTTTCTTTTGTTCCTAAGCAGGTAGCTACAGATAAAAGGTTAAATATTTGCGCAGCTATTCTATGTTCACCTTATCTTATGTAAAGTGTTGATTTATTGAGCAAGTACGAGCATGTAAGTGACTATTCCCTTCCCTGTTCCTTTTCCCTTGCAGCCTGTGGATTCAGTCATGTGACCATACCCTCCCTCTTTCCCCTCCAGCCCGCTTTTCCCCTTTAAACAAAGGGAGGGAGAGCATTAGGACAAATACCTAATGCATGCGGGGCTTATAACCTAGATGATGGGTTGATGGATGCAGCAAACCACCATGGCACATGTATACCTACGTAACAAACCTGCATGTTCTGCACATGTATCCCAGAACTTAAAGTAAAATAAAAATAATAAATAAATAAATAAATATTGAAGCTTTCAGAATCATCTCTGGAAAAAGGCATAGACAACAGATTGCTCTGTGGATTTGTGTTCCTTTATTTCCAAGCACGTCCTTAACCTTGGCAAAGTAAACGTTTAAATTGATTGAAACCTGTCTCAGATACTTTTTGGTTTGCAGAATATGAATACTTTTAGGGCAGAAGAGCAACTGTGGGATCTGGAGCCGGCATTTTTCCCTTCAACCCTGGGATGCCCACCTTGGTACGATGGCATGGAGGCCCTGCTGCCTACCTTCCTCACCAGTACAGGACTGGACCTCAGAAGGGCCAGGGACATGTCTGAGGCTCCTCACGCCATCCCTGGTGATGAGGTACAGCTGAGAGCTGGGTAGGGAAAGAGGACAGTGTCAGACGTGTCATTTTCATTCATTCATTAGACAAGTAACACCTTGAGCTGCCAGAGCTTGGCACAGGGGCAAATTCTACCCTGAGCGGGGCCAGCCTTTGGGCAGTGCACACGCTGGTGGGGTGACACTCCATGGACACAGGGACAGATGCTGAGGACCACAGACAGTGACAAGTGCTGTGAGAAACCCACACGGAGGACAGCATGGCACAGGGCTGTCTCGGGGATAGAGCAGGGCCTCCTCTAGCTGGGGCAGGGGGAGTTCTCTGCAGAGGTAACTTTTGAGCAGAAATCCAAAGGATGAGAAGGAGCTATTGTTCCAGACAGAGGACACAGCAGGTGCAAAGGCCCTGGGGTAGGAACAAGTTGGCTGCTTTAGGAACATGGAAAGAAGGCTGGTGGGAGGGGGTCAGGATAGAGGGGGACAGTGAGTGAGGGGCAGGGAACAGGGGCAGATGCGAGGAGGGAGGAGGGAGATGGGCAGAGCCCCCATGGGGCAGGACAAGGGAAAGAATGCGGGTAGGTGGGGCAGCCTGGACTCTCACTCCCTCTAAAATTGCCCCTCTCCAAGAGTCACCTCCCTAGGGGTCACAGACAAGCATGCCCCAGAGGGACTCCAGGAAAGAGCTGAGGGGTCTGAAAGTTCTCCAGCTCTCACCTCTCAGCTGCCCACGGTCCCTGTCAGACACACCCACCCTTCACAGTCAACAGACACACATGCTCGTGGACACACACGCACTCCCACAACACACTCACTCCTCACTGACACACTCACGGACACACCCTCATGCACACAGCAGCTCACATGCACTCTCATATGTCTGATCATGTGTACTCAGACACAGGCTCATGGGTGTGCATACTAACACACATGCATACTAATGTCACATCCACACCCATGCACATCCCCATGCACACACGCAGACATGTGATCACACACTCACATGCATGCATGCACGCACACACACCACACACCTGCTCACCTGCACCCTCGCGCTCATGGTTCCCTTCCTGCCGGCACTGGGCACCCACCTGAAGCTGAGCAGCTCCATGGTCTCCTTGGGCGCGTTGAGATGCACCTTAAGGTCCCGGCCTTTCTGCACCTGGATCCCGCCATCCAGGCTGGCGGCACCGCGGACACTGGTCATCCATCTCAGCCCGGCCTGCCCCAGGGCACCTGCTGTGCCCATCTGAGCCGAGATCTGGAGCAGGGCACTGAGGGACAGGCATGTACCAGCTGCATCCCAAGGGCCCTGGGGCCACAGACCCCACCTGCCACCCCCAGCAGCCCCCTGCACTCCTGAGCCACAGCAGCCCCTCCACCACTGCCACCACAGCCACCCAGAGGCTGTACATGCACCAAGCACTTTCCAGTCCTCACCTGCACTAATCCCTCTTACGGATGGGGAAACTGAGGCTCAGAGAGGTGAAAGCACCTGCCTAGGTTCCATGACTGGGACAAAGCATGCGGCTGGGACATGTGAACCCCGGGTGTCTAAGTCCCAGCCCAGGCTCTTCACGCCAGAGAGCACCCAGCCTAGGGCATCCACATTCCCCATGTCAAACCCAGGGCCCAAGGACAGCTCAGCTGAGGGGCTGGGGACAGATGCTCAGCAGCACCATGACAGGTTCCAAAATCGGACAAGATATTGCACACATTCTGCTCTGGCGCTATGTGGCCCCAGGCTGTCAGTGTCCTCGCCTTGAACCTTGGTTTCTTCATCTGTCAGTGGGAATAAGAAGCACCAGGCTTGGTTGGTCGGGAGGGGGTCCCACGAGTTCAGTGAGCTCAAGGCTAGCTCCTCTCCTCCCTTCTGGGTGGGGTGGATGGAAGGGCATAGGGTTGTTGCCAGCCACCTCGCACTGCGGTGTGACCTTGAACACGTGACCGGACCTCTCTGAGCCTCAGCCTTCCCACCTGTAAAGTGGATCTAACCACCCAGTATCTCTGCACACAGTCTCTTGGCACAGGTGTTCTGCAGAATAGGGATCATCTCTTGCCCATATGGATGTCACCCAGGCCTCTGCAGCCCTCTGTAGGGATGGGATCCCACCACCTAACCTGTGCCAGCTCCCAGGAGCTAGATACCTGGGCTTGACATAACCATTCACAGAGAAATCCGAGCGCTGCTGGAAGTCAGCGGTTCCTCGGACCCGGATGCTGATGGCAGCCGAGGCGTTTAGGGTCAGCCGGGCAGGAAGGCCAGACACCGTGGGAAAGACCAGCTCCTCTGCGGCCAGGCTCAGCCTCCGGTTCATCTGCACCTCCTGCCTCTGCAGCCAAGAAACAATAAGGGGTGGCCGGGCGCGGTGGCTCACGCCTGTAATCCCAGCACTTTGGGAGGCCGAGGCGGGTGGATCACTTGAGCCCAGGAGTTCGAGATCAGCCTGGCCAACATGGGGAAACCCCGTCACTACTAAAAATACAAAAATTATCCAGGTGTGGTGATGCATGACTGTAATCCCAGCCACTTGGGAGGCTGAGGCAGGAGAGTTGCTTGAACCGGGGGGGCAGAAGTTACAGTGAGCTGAGACTGTGCCACTGCACTCCAGCCTGGGCAACACAGCAAGACTCCATCTCAAAAAAAGAAACAAACAAACCATAAGGGGACACGTGGCCACCCCTGCTGTGGGCCAGGAGCCCTCTGAGTACTGAGCACAAGAGATTTCATTTGTCCTCAGAGGGCACATGATCCCACTTTCTAGATGAGAAAACTGAGGCCACAAAGATAAATGTCCCACCAAGTCCCGGTAACTAGAAAGGGATGGAGCTAGGTATGAACCCAGGCAGTTTGCTTATGAGAAAAGGTCAGGGGTCAGGTTCAGTCAGGTGGGGAGGAACGTGGATCCTCCCTAAGATTCTAGGCAGTTAGTATGCACCGGGCAAGCTGAAAGCACCCTGCTGCATTTTCACCACATTAGTTCCTTTAATACAATTGCTCTATGAATGGATATTCTGTTTTTTTGTTTTGAGACAGTGTCTCGCTCTGTCACCCAGGCTGGAGTGCAGTGGTGCAGTCTTGGCTTGCTGCAACATCTGCCTCCCGAGTTCAAGCGATACTCCCGCCTCTGCCTCCCGAGGAGCTGGGACTACAGACGCCTGCCACCATGCCCGGCTAATTTTTGTGTTTTCAGTAAAGACAGGGTTTCACCATGTTGGCCAGGTTGGTCTCAAACTGCTGATCTCAGGTGATCCACCTGCCCCAGGCTCCTAAAGTGCTGGGATTACAGGCGTGAGCCACTTCGCCCAGCCAGATATTTTGTTATTTTTTATTTATTATCCCATTTCACAGATGCAGAAACTAAGGCCGTGGTAAGTGAATCAACAGCTTCGAGGAGGTAAACGAAAGAGCTGGGATTTGACCCTGGGCAGCCTGGCTCCAAATTTCATGCCCTTAAGTGCTTTGCCAAAGTGTCACAGGGCAGATGGCATGGACAGGGGCAGGCAGGAGCTACCTTCATGAGCTTGATGGCGAGCTCGGCCAGGTTCAGGGACCAGTGGTTCACGTGACTCCCCGTGGCTCCGCAGTTCACAAAGCTCAGTTCCTGCCCCAGCACCTTCATGCTCAGCTTGCATCGCAGAGCCTGCCGGGCCCCATGCCTCTGGGTCACCTGGGGGAGGTCACAAAGAATGGAGTCAGGGTTAGCAGAGTGATATGGTTTGGCTGTGTCCCCACCCAAATCTCATCTTGTAGCTCCCATAATTCCCACATGCTGTGGGAAGGACCCTATGTGAGACGACTGAATCACGGGGGCGGGTCCTTCCCGTGCTGTTAGCGTGATAGTGAATGGGGCTCAGGAGATCCTATGATTTTAAAAATGGGAGTTTCTCTGCACAAGCTCTTTCTTTGCCTGCTGTCATCCATGTAAGACGTGACTTCCTCTCCCTGCCTTTCACCATGATTTTGAGGCCTCCCCAGCCACTTGGAACTATAAATCTATTACATTTCTTTCTTTCATAAATTGCCCAATCTCTGGTATATCTTTATCAGGAGCATGAAAACGAACTAATACACAGGGCAAAGTGCCTGTACTTTGGGAGGCGGAAGGGTCTGAAGAGAAAGGTCAAGAACTTGTGGGGTCCAGATGAGGCTTGCAAAACTCCTAGAGCATGAACCAAATCCCAACCCCAGATGTGTTTTCTCTGACTTGCACAGTAGTGCCCAATGCTGAGAGTGTGTGTATGTTTTCATGAAGGTTTTATTTTAGGATAATTTTAGATTTACGGAAAAGTTGAAAACTGGCTTGGAATGGTAGCTCATGCCTCTAGTTCCAGCACTTGGGAGGCCAAGAAAAGAGGATCGCTTGAGGCCAGGAGTTTAAGACCGGCCTGGACAGCATATCGAGACCCTGTCTCTAAAAAATTAAAAAAAAAAAAAAGCCGGGTATGGTGGCACCCGCCTGTAGTTTCAGCTACTTGGGAAGCTGAGGTGGGAGGATCACTTGAGCCCAGGAGTTCAAGGCTGCAGTGAGCTATGATCATGCCACTACACTCCAGCCTGGACAACAGACAGAGCAAGACCCTGTCTCTGAAAAAAAGAAAAGAAAAGAAAAAAAGAAAATTTGCAAAGACAGTACAGAGAGTTCAAACTCCATGTATCCTTCAACTGATTTCCCCATTGTTAACATCTTACATCACCAGGATGCATGGTGCAAACTAACAAACCAACATTGGTATGTTTCTATCAACTCAACTCCAGAGTTCATTTACATTTCACCAGTTTTTCCATTAACATCCTCTTTCCGTCCTGAGATCCAATCCAGCAAACCCCACTGCATCTCGTTGCCGTATCTCCCTGGTCTCCGGTTAGTGGCAGTTTTTTAGTCTTTGATTGTTTTTCATGCCACGTATGTTCTTTATAAATTGAATTTGGAAATTGGGAGATTTTATATAAAACCCAGCTCTCTGGCTTCTCTATAAAGAGAAACATCGGGCTGCCCACCCTCCCCACAACAAGGGGCAACAAGGAACCAGAGCTGAGCAGTGGCTGCCACTTTAGCTGGGCCATGGGCTTCCTCTGTCTGCCACAGTCCCCACCACTCCCTATTGTCTCTCCGATACTGAGGCCAAGTATCTGCTGCCACTCATCATTGCGCTCATGCACAATGTTTCTCGGGATGTGAGTCTCTAGGAAAAGCGAGAAAATAACAGACAAAGGGAATTGTGCATTCTAAGAAAAACTGTTTATATCTAGCCGACCTCCCTCTTTCAAGTCTCTTGCTGCCCCCAGCTCTAGTCCAAGATGCTTTTAACAGCAAGGATTATTGCCCTGCTGTTCCCAAGCCCCAGGTTTACACTTGGTGGTTAGGAAACATGTAACCAAGTGAACCAACGCCCCAACCATCCACCTTGGTCACTATCAGATGTACATGGCAATGACATTTTATAGGAGCAAAATGTTGTCAATAATCTAAAACTCCATCAATGACAAAATGGTTATGTAAACTGTGGTCCCTACCCATAGGATGAATATTAAAATACCTACGAATGGTGAGCTTCTAGTAAGAAAACACTCAAGTGACAGTAAGAAGAGAAAAAGTAGGCTAAAGATATATACACCCTAAGACTAAGCAATTTCACTCCTAGGTGTACGCCCGACAGGTATGAATACACACGTTCCCTAAGAAGGCAGGCCCAAGAGTCTTCATAGCACTGTATGTATCAGCCAGCAACTGATGGATACAGAAATTGTTGTTTGTTCACACAATGGAATATACTATGCAGCTATGAAAAGGAACAAATTATAAGTACACACCACAGTATAGAGAAATCTCACCAATTTTAAACCAAAGTCAGACACAAAAAGAAGTACAGGAGCAGCACTATTCAGTCACAAAAAGGCAGAAACAACCCAAATGTCCATCAGTGAATGAATGGATAAACACATGTGGTACATTCATACAATGAAATATAACTTGACCTTAGATAGGAATGGAGTACTGAGCTATGCTACAATGTGGGTGAACTTCAAAAACACTAGGCTAAGAGGAAGAAGCCAGACACAAAGGTCACATATTATATGGTTCCATTTACATGAAATATCCAGAAGAGGTAAATCCATAGAGAAAGGAAGCAAGTTGGTGGCTGTTGGACGCTAGGAGGAGGGGCTGCTGGGGAGTGACTCTTTCATGGGTGCAGTGTCTCTTTTGGGGGTGATAAAAATGTTCTGGAACCAGACAGAAGTGGTGGTGGCAAACATGGTGAATGTACTAAATACCATGGAATTGTTCACTCTTTTTTTTTGAGATGAAGTCTCACTCTTGCCGCCCAAGCTGGAGTGCAATGGTGCAATCTTGGTTCACTGCAACCTCTGCCTCTTGGGTTCAAGCGATTCTCCTGCCTCAGTCTCTTGAGTAGGTGGGATTATAAACGCCTGCCACCACACCTGGCTAATTTTTGTATTTTTAGTAGAGATGGGGTTTCACCATGTTGGCCAGGCTGGTCTAGAACACCTCATCTCAGGCAATCCGCCCACCTCAGCCTCCCAAAGTGCTGGGATTGCAGGCATGAGCCACGGCACCCAGCCCTATTCGATTTTTCATTTTTATTTTTTTGAGACAGAGTCTCGCTCTGTCACCCAGGCTGGAGTGCAGTGGTGCTATCTTGGCTCTCGGCAACCTCTCCCTCCCGGTTTTAAGTGATTCTCCTGCCTCAGCCTCCAGAATATCTGAGATTACAGGCGCACACCACCATGCCCAGCAAATTGTTTTGTGTCTTTAGTAGAGACAGGGTATCACTATGTTGACCCGGCTGGTCTCGAACTCTTGAGCTCAAGTTATCCACCCACCTTGGCCTCCCAAAGTGCTGGGATTACAGACATGAGCCACCATGCCCGGCCAATTGCTCACTTTAAAATGGTTATTTTTACATATGAGAATTTCATCTCTTAAAAAAAAAAAAAGGAGTATACGGTGAATGATTCCATTTATAAAAAGTTTACAAAATGAACTGGATGTGACCTCTACTGCCAACCAAACTGGAGTAATGAAGACTGGGTTCAACCTCCCACGTGGAGCAGCTGGTAACCCAGATGACACAGGCTCAACAATGGTTCCCAAGACACAGACATCAGGCAACCCAAGACGATGAACCCCAAGAGATGGAAACAAGCAAGATGAGCCCAGCTTCCCGCCTGGAGACAGTGTCCAGGCTGTGGTGCAAGGAGGGGGAATGGAGGCTGAGCCGGGTGACTCCCTGAACTGAGGAGCTAGGGGTATGGGGAGACCCTGGCAGCTGGACTTTGCAGGACAGGATGCCAGAGATGAGAGAGCTGAACAGAGAGCGTGCTCGGAGGTCTGCAGAAGGTCCTGTGAGAATCTCTGTAACATCCCATCAGGCAAAAATTTCTGAGCTGTAACAGTCAAAGCTCTATCAGCCAAAGAAACTAATAAACTTGACTTCATGAAAATTAAGACTTCCTCCTATTTTTTGGAAGA